>NW_024582368.1:2395198-2455162 GCF_018398535.1 Haplochromis burtoni | reverse complement strand
CTCTGTCCCCTTTTTTCAAACCTTTCACTTCCTCACTTCTCATTAGAACATGGGGATCTGCCAGGCCTGGGAGCTGCCGCCAGTCCCCATCGAGGCCCTCCCTAGACCACTGCTCAATTCTTGATTAAACCATTTGCCTTTATCTACTAAAAAACACTGCCAAACGTGGGTCTAGCTAGTGAAATAGGCAGACATTACTGGAGCACTGGGGCTGATTTCCAACCCCTAGTCACTATAAATCTAGTATATTATTGTACAGAAATCATTTCTTTATATTTTGCTATTGAGATATGGGCATACATACATGGAAATACAGTAAATAAGGAAAAAACAGAGTTTGTAGAAGTCTAATGAGCATAATGGTCAATATTAGGTATTACCACCTTTATGGTTCAATATAGCTTGAACCCACTCTTGTCATTTCTTTATGTAGTCTTTAGTCTGTTTCTTTTCCATATGAGCTATATCAGCTATCAGAGTACTGTTTTTTTCTTCACATTTAATAAATAAGTGTAATTTTTTTTAATAATGATTTCAGACTTTCAGTAAAGACTCGTAATAAGTTCTCTCAATATTTCCATCTACATGCACCATTTCAGGAATAGTGTACCCTGTTTGCAAATAAGTCAATGAAACTTACATTACGCTGTATCTTCTCACATTAACAACACTTTACTATTGAATTTCCATTTCCTTCCATATACTGATGGTAAGTATCATTCCGAAAATCATTAGCAGCAATTACGTTGGAGTAATATCTCTTATATATTATTCAATAGTGGTGAAAAAGATGGAGTCCTACTGTATTGGCACTGCGCGTTTGGGTGAATATTTTAAGTATCCACACTGACAGCAAGTTTCAATTCTGTCAACAATTTTTTTTTAAATTTTATAATGATTACCTTTTAATATGCGGTGTTGCTCCTTTTCATTCTTCATGGACAGATTTTGATTTTTGCATACCGGTAGGTTTATCTACCCAGGACAGTAAGCTACAGGCTGTGTTAGTACTCCACTCACAACGGAGGTGCTTTCCCTCTCTACTATATCCCCCTTTAGATTAGAAATGTAATTTGAGGAGATGAATGTATTCTATTCCAGTTTGCTGTGATCAGGAGTACTGCTGTGCGGAAAACAGCATTGCTTCACGATTATTGAATTTTTATGGCCAGGTAATTAATTGCAGATTCCCTGTTTTGTTCTATTTCTTCCTCTCTGACATTTTAATTTCGACAAAAAGCCACGGTCTCCACACGGCCCTTCTCTGGAGATCCTAATAGCCCATAAAACACGATGACTTATAGATATGGCGAGACTTCACTTCGCCAATGATTGTTTGAAACCTTGCTGATCACACAGAATTTAGTCCCCCTCTTGCTTCCTCCCTACCGCCATATCATCCCTGCCTTTCCTTTCCAACCTCCTGAATTCATTTCTTGTCAATTAAACTGCAGCTACAGTGTCCCATCTGAAGAATAGGAATCTATCAACTTGTCATCGACTGGGAATTCATTATTGGATGCGGCCTGGTAACTTTTCAAAAGCGGCGTTCGGGCCATTATTCCTTAAAGACGATTGTCATTACTTGACCAGGCAGGAGGGTGTCCTTGGCGTGCATTGCAAGCACTGCATTTAAGGGCAGGGGGGAATCAATCGTAGCGAAGGGTGACAGATGCCATATCTCAAGGCAGACAGGTCTGAATGCTTATATCAAATCAGAATCCTTTGCTAGCACAAGGAACATTAGTTACCCCAGTGTCAGGAGCACATGTAGGCCACAGTAAGCCATCCAGAAGGAGAAAGGGATGGGGGAAGGCAGTGTGTTATTTTATGCAGCTTGGCTAAAATGTCCTGAGAAATTGATGAGAAGCATAATACTATTTTTGCATAGTAAAAGCATATTTAATGCCTTGGCTTTTGCAATTTGTGTTTTATTCATTTATTTTTACATTTGGTAGCTAGAATAGGCTTGCAAATTGAAAAATCTTTCATAATAAATTGGCAAAATACTGCATGCTATAATGCAAATTCAGCAAGCTTACACTAAGACTATGGCTCATTACATTAGGCTCTGAACAGACTGTATTAGCATATAACAAAAATCTCCCTTTAAAAGTAAGATGCAGAAGAAAGGTTGATATGAATAAGTCTAGTGCTCGACTGAAACACTAATCTTCTCTGTGTTCCCCTCTACTTTAATATACTGTATGTCCACAGGATATCTATCCAGCAGTGTTTATTTATCATCCCTCCTTTACTTCCTTTCTTCTTTCTGCTGTCCCCCTGTCATGGTGCTTCTTTCTGCTGTGTAAGCACAAGTCTGCACAACATATCACTTGTGAAGCATACCCCCTCCTAACCTTCAAGAGTTCTCTCTGTACGGTCTCCACGGCTCTGTAATGGCTGATGCAGTTACCATATTTCAGTCCTAATTGGGTCGAAGCTACAGAGCCAATTTGGGATGGTAGTTTGGAAGAGAGTTCCTCT
Source organism: Haplochromis burtoni (assembly GCF_018398535.1). Taxonomy (NCBI): domain Eukaryota; kingdom Metazoa; phylum Chordata; class Actinopteri; order Cichliformes; family Cichlidae; genus Haplochromis; species Haplochromis burtoni. The sequence goes on along the minus strand of NW_024582368.1, from coordinate 2,452,675 downwards.
GCGACATTGTTAGGCATTGGGATGTCTTCTGTGTTGCCAGGTGTAGAGTGTAATTGCCACTGAATGAAAAGAGCACCTCAGAAGTGGAGGGCCGCTGTGGTTTGTTGAAGGTATGACGGTACTTTATCCACAACAGTGTTTTCCTCTGTTTTTGCTCAATAAGTCAATACAGAGAAGATGGGATTGGGTGACTTGTCTTGTTTACATCTTTTAGGTTTGTTTTTGAGGAGATCTGTAGCCCTGAGCGAACATTGTGTGTTGCGTGAACTCATCGACGTGACGTATTGCTTACCAAGCGCCCACTGTATTTCCTGCCTTCATCTTATTTTCTTCCGTGAAGCAAATGCGCCATCTCGTCCGTGAAGCATTGCTCTGAGATGAAGACGTGTCTCACTGTCTGACCTTACATGCCGCTGCTCAGAGCCAGGATCTATGGCAGCCATTTTCTCTCTAGTCGGTCATGAAGAAGCAAGAGATGTAAATGTCAGTCTGTGTCTCCTTAACACTCAATAAAGGGCTGGGATTGGCCCCTCCGCTCCGCCAGTCGATTGGCCATCTAATGAGGAGAGGCCTTACCATAACTCTAAAAGATTCACTACTGTTTGTGTTTCACCAGAGGCCCTAGCACAGTAATAATTCCAAGTGGATAAATGTTTTCCCGATAACAAGCTGAAATAACCTGTCGGACTGAAGTTGATGTAGACAAGAAGAATCACACAATTAGCGATCAGTGGGGATTTATCCTAGAAGCAGGAGACAGAAGGCAGAAGGAGCTTAGTCCTTTTCTCTGTCTGGCAAATATCAAGGCTACCTCGATCAGATGCGCTTCTTCTTCCGTATTTCCGCGGCCCGAGCGTCATCAGTCACCGGCTCTACCTTTGTAACGGCGCTCTGTGTTTTTACCTCTAAATGCCCCCTCACACTAGCATTTAGCTTGTTAATGTAATTGAAGTCACTCCGAGGGAAGGTGTTATGGATGACGCTCTTGCAATGAGACAATGCTCTCTAATCTCCGTTTATCTAGAGGCTACTTCCCACCTTGAAAAACAGAGGGAGCGAGGAAATCCATTTAGATTTGTTGAAAAGATAATAGTAAAGAAGGTTTTTAAATTAAAGACATCCGTTATTTCAATTTATGTTAATGACTCCACAAGCACATTTTGAACTGCAAAACGCTCTGCTGTGTATCCGTGTATTATAAAATTTGATTTTGTTTGTTAATTGGCACTTTCTCTGCTATAATTTCAAATAAAGGGCTTATTTAAGTATCCTAAAAAGACGGGGATTACATTATGTCAGACTATTATGCCTCTCTTCTTCTTATAATGTTGTACGGGACTTTAAGGTTGATTAATAACAAGCAATTTTGCCATAAAGAGGTAGGACTACTGTAGCTATTGTAATTAACCTTTAAGTGTGATGGACTTTACCGTATATTTCCCATTTCTATTACTGACCCACATATATCACGCAGGAACATGCAGCTCTTCCTTGCGTGCACGGCCTCTCAGGAGCCTCGGCACACACTTTGTGCCCGATGACATCATATCCCCACGGGTATGTGAATTATCTTGTTTTCGCCAGGTCTTTTATATGTATTTTCTCTGCTGTTCTCGCACAAATGTATCATTTAAACCATTAGCAGCACCTAGCTCTTTCATTAGAATGAACTATATCATCCCCTCCCCAGAGGGACCCGCAAGCCATCGGACTGTGAGAATACATTTTACTGTGTAGGAATATTGAAGGCAGCAACATGCCTAGGTAAAGTATTACTTAATTTATACTGCTAATGTATAACATTGATTCTCTGTGGGGAAAATAAAGGACAACATATTTTCAGAGCCCACATCATTAAGGTTTAATAATTTAGACCCAGTTAGCGTGATAATAAATATACTGGGGGAACTTAAGTGAGGGTTTTGGTGATGAATACAATTAGAAAACGTTGCACTTACATAGAAGAGTAATATGAATGGGGTGTAGAAATTAATTGGAGTAGGAGCAATGGTGTGGCCTGCGGTGTTTCACAGGAGGGATAAAAAACAGCCTATTTTTCCAGGAGCCCTTTCCAGAATACTAACTATCTGCTGCACGCTGGGTTTCCTTATCGATATCTACATACCTAACAAATGCCTGGCTTAAAAAAAGGAAGCTGCTTCTTTTCTTTTTCAAATGCTGGTTTGCACTTTGAAATGAAAAGACAGATATAATGTGCATTTGGAGAACCTCATTTTGTTGTTGTTTTGACATATGGCTTTACATCAGGTTCCAGTACATCATTAGCTGGGGGATAACAGGATAACAGCTACTGCTTTGTATACAGACATGGTATTAATTCATACAGTATGTATTAGCAGGACTGCGGTAGGTCTTTAGAGTAGTGAAGATTAAGGTGAAATATCACATTTAAACATGTGTTTTTTGAAAAATTGTCAACACTATCCCAGACAGTCAACATCTGGACGCAAAATGTTTTGTCACTTATTCAAGAAAAGAAATGTTTACCACACTAAAAACACTATGTCCAAATGAACAGATTCAACTTTCTGGGATTTCCTTAACTGGATGATTGAGCTTACATCAAGACTCTATTCCTGTGTCTTTTAAGAGGTTCTGATTAAATGATTTATTGTAAAGATCTTTTTGTGTGTGTCTATTTTTAGCTCATCTAGCTGAAGGAATGATGAGCTCATGCAATGCCAAGGTGTCTGTCATCCATCAGTCCATCCACAATTGACAAGAATGTCTTCCTGCAGTATCGGGATCTTTATCTAGATTGGTGCTCAAGGTCAAGGTCATTCTGTGGGTACTTTAAAATTTTCACAGTCACACTCTTTACAGTTTAGCCAAATACTTGCTCCTGATATACTAAAAAAAAAATCATGAAATTTGAAATGATGTGATAGCGTGAAATTGCACGTGTAGCATACCACTTTTCCCATGTTAGATGGACATGATCACGATATGGTTCTCTTTGTTGATATCCACAAAGGTATGCTAACTTCAATTCAATTCAATTCAATTTTATTTATATAGCGCCAAATCACAACAAAAGTCGCCTCAAGGCGCTTCATTTACTTTAGTGATATGATTGATCCTGTGAAATGCTGATGCATTCAGATACTCCTGAACTGATCTTGTAGTCATAGTACTACTGAACATTTTAATTTGGTAGTATACAAGCTGGATTTGTACTGGATATAAGGTCTCGGTGGATTTCACTTCTCATAACTTTGTGCAGTACCGTCATCCAAAGACAAGAAAACTTATCACTTTGTTCTTGTACCTTAGGCATTAGTATAACCTGTGAATTATGAAAAACTGTGATCCTGAAGAGCTACTGCGTCACTCATGTACATTTATTCATTTATTCCTTTTTGCAAAATTTCATATTCACACTCACAACATATAATGGTGGGAAAGGAAGATGTGAAGTGACATCTAAAACACCTTTGTATGTGCAGTTATTATCTTAATTGGAGCTTACCTCTGCTTTACTGTGGCTCATTTACCAACTGGGTCACAGGCTCACTTTGTTATATGTATATAATATTAGTAATTAGGTGTCTTTAAAATATATATCTGAAATCAGAATATCTTGTATGATTTCCCAGCCATTCATTTCTTGCACTAGCAATTTTTTTTTATTCATAATAAGTATATCTGATGATTGCTTTCTTTAATACCTGGTTGAGGACAGTGGTGCTTTGGTTAGAACTGTATTGGTCCTGGGTGTGAGGGTCTGGGTACTCCAGCTTCCTCCTACAGTCCAAGGACATGAATGGTTAAGGGTTATAGGCTATAGGTATGAATGTTTGTGATAAACTGCCTTCCACCTCTGCACCCCACAACTCTGAATATTATAAGTAGAAGAAAATGGATGGATGGAATAACTAATTATTATTTAGTGGATACTATGTCACAGAATAGCAGAAAGGTCGTATGATTGTTTCCTGTGGCTCACGTTAGCATATTCAGATGTGAGGTTTGGGTTTTTATTTTTAGTTTTTTTGTCTAGTCATGTCAAAGTATGTTGATCTTTTTCTTCTAAAAATGATCTGAAACAAGGCATATTGCCAAATTTACTGGGCAACTGATCATTGTAGCTATAGAGCACATTCTTAGCTGTGGAGCGTGGCAGACAGACACAGTTGGTGACTAACTAGTGAAAAATCTGAAGCATATGACAGCTTAAAAGGAGCAATTGTATTGGAGAGCTGGTAGAGAGCAAAAACTGTGTTTAAAATTGGAGTTACATTTGCTTGGAAACATGACTGCTTTATAGAAATGTCACATTTGTGTTTACGCTGTCTCCATGTGCCTTGGGAAAAAGTCATTGCATGTTTAAAATGTTATGTAAAAAGTTGAATAATATTGGAAATGTTATTTTTTTAATGCAAAAAACTGAAAAAAACAAGGACTGGACATGGATTGCTTATTTTACAGTATGCACTTACATAGCAATGCTAATGTACATGAACTTTAGTGGTTCCTAATAAGGAATTTAAAAAATTTATATAAAGTAAACTTTTTGACAGAAACTTTTAATGTCTTTTTTTCCTTTTTTGTGACCTCAAATATGTGAGGTACTGTTACACCACAAGTGAAAAAGTCACGTCACACATCCAACTATGTCCATCTTCTGTGAGAGGTTTAAGTTCTAGATATAAAATGTTGAACTGCCTTTATGTTATCCAAGCCACTATTAACCTTAGTATTTAAAACAAAGACGATTAGTGCTTACTATAAAATGATATATTCAGTTTGACTTTAACAGGTGCCTAAGGCTGCATAGCTGCCCCTGAAATTATTAGTTTACACACTGTCTTGGCAAATAAGCCTTTCCAAGGAGACTGAGCTCTGAGATGTATGCATTTTGTAACATTGATAATGCCCCAGCCAAAGACCTTGCTGTTCTGAAAAAAAGATGGAGAGTTTGCAGGTTTTCTGAAGAGCTTTTCCACATCTAGTTTTTACACCCCACCGAAAGATTAATAGTATGCCGCCCTTGAAAAATGAAAATCAAAGGTATCAAAAAGCTCCTAGGGATTACAGCCAGGGAGTCTGATATCAAGCCCAGTTTACGCTTTATGATGTCATTTTCTTTTTATGAAGGAAGCAGGGGGTGAAAGCTCAAGACAGATATGGGTTCCAGGTTTGGGGGTAATCTCCCATATACCACAGTGCATAAATCTGCTCCATTGATCTCTGGAATCATGCTTCTATTGACAAGAGCTAGTCTCTCTTTTTGAAAAGTGATAACTGTGCAGGGCAGTCCCACTAAACATTTATGGATGTCATTCCTGCCTTGGTCTGGGCCCCTGCTCTGTAATAGCTTTTAGTGTCATGTAACACTCTTACGTGTGAGTGAATGCACAAATGTGTCTGAGACCCTGCTGAGTAAGTTTACGCTTGCCGTTAATCATTGTCCGAGCCAGCTGGCTTTAGCCGCTGGGCAGGTGGGCCTGTCAGGTTGGCAGCCTCAATCATGCATTACTGAAACCGGAGCCCAAAGGGATGGCCATGCCCCTGGTGTCTCTCAAGCCCTGTGTCAACTGGTGCTTTCCACGCGCTATTTTGACTGATATTTTAGATAACAGTAGAGTTTGTTGAACTTGCTCAAGAGCGGTAATTAAATCCCAATAAACTGACACATAAAATCAAAATGGAAGACCTAATGTTTTTACTTTGTCTCTGGTTACGTAACAGTGAAACATTACATTAGTTGGATTAACTCTATAGCTCATGGAAGCAGATATGGTGTTTGAATGGCCTTGAATCTCTGAGTGCTGTTATTCCAAGCTATAGCCTATGATTTTTTTTTCTATGATTTTATTTTATTATCATCAGTCGTCAAGAAAACATTTTACTTTAAAAAAAAAAAAAGGAGTTTGAGCAAAGGTAAACAAAGAACAGGACAACAGTGAACTCCCAGAGCCGGTGCAGCAAACTGCATAGCACAGCGACCTGCTGTCTACTGCAGGTTTGTTGCATGCATTTAATTTAATTTAGCTGAATGACTGGTGTTTCTGTAGTTACAAAGAGTAAAGGACAATGAGCACAGTGTAGTAAAGTGTATGTTGACTGACTTAAAATGTATTATTATTATTATTAATATCATTAATCTTCTCTGGTATGCTTGTAAGCGGTGTCATTTTATTAGAAATCAAATGGCTCATCTGGCTTTCTGCCATTAAGTCAGTGAGTAGTGCCAGCTGCCGGGACTTTTATCTGCTCATCTCCTACTAGCGTCGTGTCTTCTTTAAATGACTGAACGTCTTCATGCTGACCCGTCTGCCACACTGGATTTGATTCGATGAAGCAGATTAACGGAGCTGCTGAAAGCATGAAAAATGTGACGACACTCTTAAATGATTTTTTTTTTTTGACACTTTGGGAGGTACGCTCATTTGTTTCCATGTTGAGAGTGAAATTAGAAGATTGATTGAACGGATATGAGAGATATTCTCATCTCACCATCTAATCTTCTCAGCAAGAAAGCAAATTAGCATCTTTCCCCCAAAAAATAATGAGCTGTTTTCTTTTTCTTAAACCAAGCGATCACTTTGCAAACTTGCATCCGCTGCTTCACTTTTAGGCGTAGTTGTGCGCATAGCTTACTGCAACATTAAAAACTCATCATTGCGTTTTTGTGAGCACTTGTGAAATTAGTAATTAAAGTCAGCTGTGAATTAGCAGCTCGACTGTACTGAGTGCTTGGTAGTTTATAAACAGCTTGAAAACAAACTAGCTTGGCCTTTCTTGAGTTTCACACGGCCATCAAACTGTCAAGGCTGGGATCAGGCATCTACCCTTAAGTGTCTCTTCTTCACCCCTTGCTGTGCCAGTAAATTCTCTAAAGAGCAAAGGCTTCTTTGCTGTAATCTTTTAGCATTACAATGACAGCTATCATCACTCTCCCCTTTCTCTCAGCTTACATGCATGTATTAGCTGCTCTTGCAAATCTTTAGGATCTTTAAGCCATATATATTAAACAGTTAGGGGTGATGTGTCACTTGAGGGGAAATTATGGTTCTGCTGAGGCAGCTTGTTGGTGGTCTGTTGGCATCTACAGACGGACAGCCTACTTGCAGAGAACGTCTGTTGTCAGATGGGGGCAGTGTCAAAAATACAACTAGTCTGTGAGCTGCTCTTGCTTCTGTGCTTGTTGGTCCATCAGCCAGCCACAACTGCAATCCTGTATTTTAAGCATTACCTATTCTGTAATGATACACGTCGGAGAACAGTATGAATACATACTAGTGGACCACCTATTTCTCGGGCCTGAGAAATAGGTCTTCCTTCATCCTTAGTTCAACATACTGCTTTATAATTCATAAGAATGATAACTCCCCATGTTCTTCTTGAATGTTATCCCCTGTGCCCAGTTTCTCTGAGAAACTTGCAGTGAAACTTGTGATCCTGTGTAACGAGAGTTCAGGGTGCCACAAGAAATGGCCGTCATAAAATAAGGTGCTGTAGATTATATTGACAGCAAACACACATGCACTTTGCACACATGCTGTATTCACTTCACTCACAGCTCTGTTTCCAGTCTTCTCTTTAGAGCCGCATTCCTGTGGGCAAGATTTATAAAAACACCAGTGACAACACATCCTGCTTGGTCTTTAAGAGCTACATAAGTGGTGCTGTGCTGAGGCCAGCTGGGTATTAATAGCTGGCATGGGAAAATTTAAATCATTGCGCTCTTACCAAAAATGTCATTCAATCCCTACCTCCACTTGTCAAGCTTGTCTTGAACTGTTCCGTAAATCAAGCCATATGATCTACCCCAGGAAATAGTCCAAATCCAAAGGCTCAGCAATTGCCAAATCAACTTATCAATCACACTCCATGACTATCAATGTGAGTTGGAGAGTAATTGGCTTTCTGAAAGACCCTGTGTCCTCCATGCTGTCCTCTATTTTGTAACTGGCATATACAATGTCCAGAGGTTTAATAAATACCCTTTGTGTCAAAGTCATTCATTAGCTGCCATGTCCTGCTGTCCAGCTGGTCACAACTTGAGTGTTAAAAGAGACGTTAAGGCCTATTTTGAGGATGACCTGAGGGTCAGTTGAGAGAAAGGGCAAAGCGTGAAGGAAAGGACTGGCATTGTGCAAACATGGTATCGCCATGCAACTAGCATGGCCTTAGCTGTAATTTATACAGCTGACGGTCATCCTGATACACCAAAGATATGGAAATTGAAAGTGTATTCAGCATAAATCTGCAAGTTTGCATGATTTTATGACTCTAAACTGTGATGAGTCTATTTTAAGTAGAGCGAGAGATAGTTAGCAAGCTATCAAGTTATCGAGTTACTTTGGTTAATAAATACGGCCGCTGAGAGATGTAGCCCATAATTATATTTTCTTTCTCTTTTTACTTCTTGTAATCTTTGTTATGACTTATGCTGTAGACTCTATGTGTTTTTAATGTCACAGTTATGGTCTTGCTGTAGGTGAATGAATGCTTAGGTCATTCAAACAGGGGTTGAAGAGGTTAGTTCTTGGGTTTTTGTTTTTATTTTTGTTGTCCCAAATGTGACGGGGTCTGTGGAAAATGAGAGGTCATTTAAAATGCAGTTAGCACTGATGACACCCACAGGAATTGTTTACCTAAATATGATTTAGTGATAAATGAACTCAAATTTGTCGTCATCCACCGCTCCATGTGTAAATCCTCTTGGCATCGCTACTGAAGCGGTCATGAGCATAGGAACGAATTCCCTTGCTGCCGTGTGAACATCTGCTGGGCCATTTAGTCAGCTAATAGATCAGACTGGAACGAGAGAGAGAGAGGAAAAGAGAGAGAGGAGGAGATGTGCAGGTGTTCCCGGCCAGAGCCAGAAGACATCAAACCGAAAGCCCAGGCCAAATCCACCAGAGCTCAAGCTGAATGACTCACAGCCTCTCGCAGATAATAAAACAAGCATAAAGTTTGCTTATGGTACAGGTGGGGGTATTGTGCACCATACTCAAGAGAGACCCGATAGAGGGAAAAAAGGTAATTGGGTGCATATGGGAGGAGGTAAATGAAAGAATTTTGAGACTATCTCCGTGGAATACTTAATGGGGACAGGACAGAAAAGGAAATTAAAAATTATTCGAAGCAGATGGACTGTTCTTTGAGTTTTTCTGGGAAATTTATTAGTGCTGTGAAAGAAATGTGTCTGTTTATTTTGTGCTGCCACGAAATGAATGGCCTGCTGAGTTGTGCTTGTGTTAGTTTATGACTGCCTGGCCATTACTCATAATTTAGAATGCATTTGTTATCGATTCATGATTTACTGTGATTTATTGGTGCTTGTCAGTTTTCATTCACAACCCCACCACTTTTATTTCAGCGGCAGGCCCAGAGTTTATGAAAAATATAAACAAAGTTGGGTGATATGCGGATACTGTTTCATTTGTACCTTATTACATAACAGCCTTGGCTCGATTCAAATAGTGCCTCACTGTAATTCATTTGTTCCTGTTACTTCCTGATTGCCAACAACAATAAAGTAAAAAGTTGTACGATACAGTATCAGTCAAGAAACACTTAGTAATGGAAATGTTGATGTGAAAATGTCAAAACGCCTCCAAGTTCAGACGCTGTTTAAAGTTCAGTGTGGTCAGGTAGGAACATAATATTAACAGTTGATCAGGAACAGCAGTAAAGTATTATGCATATGTCCCAGGAGGATTTGTTAGGAAGCTGTTTTGCTCCTCTAGCAAGCATCATTAAACCTACTGGCTCTGGACTTCTGGGAACATAAAGGTTGGCACTAGTATTAACTCAACATATGGTTCAGATTTGGAAGAAATATCTCAAGATTAAAAGTCTCCAAATATGTACAAGAAGGTCAGCTCAATCTGTTGCACCTGCATACGTTTTGTTGTAAATTTCGGCCTACTTATAGGTTAACCTTTAATTTCACAAACATGGCTGTTGGAACAGGATTTCCATCATATTGACTGCTGTCTCAGTTCTGATTTGTTCCCCGTGAAGAACAAACACTGCCATTGATACAAAGCAGCTGATACCAGGCTCAGCCAGTATCATCAATCACCGGCAGAGCCAGCAGTTTCATACTTACAGTTTATAGAAAGGTAAATTGTAGATAAATGTGTGCCAAAGTTTGCCATCTGCAGACAAGGAAAATAATAAATGCTCCAAATGTGGCACTTGCACCATTTTTCTTTAGTGGGTTTTTTTTTTTTTCGTTTCTGTAGGTCTTTTGGTTTGTATATTTTACATTTCAAGCTTGAAAAATATTTTGTTAACTGACTCATACAGCCTGCTTATACAATTTTCAGAAGGCTGTGCACCTAATAAAAGCTTGCTGTTTCATACTGTTTACGTCAAAGAAGTCAAGTAAGATGAATTATTATAAATGTATAAAAATTTTGTCATTTTGCAAATTCTGAGTTTTTGTTTTTGGATTTAAATGCCTTTAACACAAGTAGTCCTTTGATACTTACTTGCAGTGGGTTATTCTTTGCCATTTTTTCCTAAATGAGTGAAGTTGCTTGACAGTCATGATAATAGTTGATTGAATTCCCTAAATTCTGCTAAGCAAAGGTCTATCAGTGCTTCCTCTCCTGTGTTCTTATTTATAGGACACAGTGGAGTATTTGCCAAAGGAAACATGAACTATACTATATTTGTACAATAACAGTAACATGTTTTGAACATTGAACTGAAGGCATGGAAGCTATGAATATTATTCTAATGATATAAAATCTGCTTTTTTTGATGATGTGTCGCCTTGTGTAGCACTTTCTACATGGATTAGAAAAGTGTTCTGTAAGTGGAGGTTAATAGTTATTCTAACTGTAGAGAGAACCTTTAATGTTACTATTAATTAGTTTTACTTAAGTTATAGATGATAAAGACCTTTAAAGAAGACCAGGTTTTAAATAAGAAGAGAAAATATGAATGGGAAGCAGTCTGAGTAATCATTTTCAGTGTGACCGTCAGTTCTACTTTCACGTTTAATTCTAGCATTGTTAGTGAATCAGTGTTTTTGGTGGCTTTGTCCATGTTTTACCACCTGCATCATTGTCTCTCAGCACCATGGTTATCCATGTGCCTTCGATTATCCTTCACCTCTTTTGTTAACCTTTGTGACAAGTATTCAGCTGCAACCTTTGCTAGGCACAATAATACAACTTATTAGTTCAGGAAGTTTGGTGGCACCTCTAAATTTCAGCCTGGCCAAAGCTGTTATAAAACAGAATAATTCAAAACCGTCACACAGGTGCGCACAACTTTTAAAAGCCACAAAACGATTAAGAGACATTAGCTTTATTTTTTAGCTAGCAGGTGATATAGCTCTGAAATATAGAGACCTACAAAACATATTGTAGAGGATATTGAAAACCAAACCTACATGACAGCATTTTGAAGTTTAACCCCACAGATATTCAGGAAGTGGTTTCCTCACATTCTGCCTCTAATGCACCCACTGGAGTAGACATGCCCACTCAGTATAATAGTTGCAGCAAATTTCAAAAACCATCCCAGAAGTGGCTCTCTGCTAGGTCTGTTTTTTCCTGCAAACTGCACAGAACAGATGATTATGTCAGGAAGTCAGACACAGAATCCAGCCTGTGTTCAAAAGAAATCTGGTGCAGATTAAACACCACTTGGCTTGTAGTCTTGAGTGCTTTGACTGGTCACTAAGACTAGAAAACCTCCATATAAATGCAGCTCTATGATTTGAAGGTGACAGAGCAAAAATGCATCACCGACATGTCGCGAGACACCCACGACTGGTGCATTTGCAAACTTAGAACTTCTACTCTTAGCAAATATTCCTACATTTCTACGTGTGCTGATCTGAACGGCTACTTCCTTTCAGCAAGGCGCCGCAGATCTTTAAGTGTGACACGGCTACTGTACATAAAATTCAGTCGTCATTCATTGCATTATTTGTCTACATCCTTATGTTTCCTGCTGTGACATGTTAACACATCTAGTACGTGCAAGTACGTGCAACTTGCTTGATGTGTCTGTGTAAGCTGGGAGCCTTATCCACAAACTACACTGCATCTAAAAATGAAAGGATAAGAAACAGACAACCTCACTGTAAACTCAGCTCTGCAAGTTATGGTGAAGTTTGTGTCGAGCTGCTAAGATAACAAGGCGCATACTCTGAGCTATTGCTTACATCTATAATTCTGGGTGAGTTGTGAACTAAAAGCAATGTGTATACACCTTTCTTAGCACCAGATGTACTGTTGGCGGTATCAGACCCTAAAGAACTTTTCATTTCTTCATAGATTAAAAACACACACACACACATAAGAAAACAAGAGACATACAGAGATGTCTCAGCCTGAATCATTCACCTCCTCTTCATATGTGCCCCTCTGAGCTGCAGGCCGAGGAGGGAGATATGTTGTGAGAATTGTGAGAACAAAAACAATTCTCACCTTTAGATAAACAAGAGGCATCACCGAGGCCTGCTCCCTTCCCGCTGTGTTGAGCAAGCAGTTCCATCCAAGACAACCAGGAATTCACCCAACAGTGGAGTTCACCCACTGTCACTATAAATAAAAAAATAGATCAAATGAGTTCTGACAAAGAAGTGCACACTGGGATTTGATTTCTGTGGGCACGCATGAAAAATGGAATCAATAGAAAAATAATACAAAAATAAAAGAAACTAAGAAACCATAAACTTGTTTGCATAGTTTAAAAAAAGCTTTGTTTTCTTACCCCATAACAAAACCATCTGAGTATTTTTTTTTCTTTTTGATGATGAGGCCCTAAATGTCGTGCAGACTAAAATAGATTTGCTCCTTGGAACAATTAATCTGACAATGGACTTCACTTGAAATGAAATTTTATTACAACCAAATTAATTTGGATAAAAGTAAGATGCAGCCCAGCGGTTTGACTCGTGTGATAATCTCTGAGAAGGCAGACATTCGCATCACTGGACTGTGCCCGTTTCATGTGGATCTGAACCGAGCCGTACCTTTGAAGTCTCAGATCCACACAACTTACCGAATCAAACAAAATCCTTCCCGACAGCTCAAACGCCTTTCTGGATTTGTCTGAGGTTAACGACGCTCCGCGAGATGAAACATGGTAGAGGAAACAATTGCTTCATTAGCAAGTAGCAAAATAGATTCAAGAAGACCTCGTTCACGCAACTGAGAGGGAATTAATAGGCTCCACATTGCTGACTGAACTGAAGTAAATTAAGTTCATCGCTGACAAAATCATTTGATGGTAGAGCTGCTTCTCTCTGTTTTTATAGGTCCTTGGCATCGATGAAGCAAAGGGCAGTGAGTGTTATGTGCAGATTGACCCCCATTAGAATGTAAAAAGATAAAAATTTGTTTAATTGAGGGTAAAGCACTAGAGAGGTGTTAAATCAAAGCATAAATCTGATTGAACAGATGTAGATTTAGAGACAAAGACAGACTATGGTGACTCTGCAAGCCATTTATAATAATGCTGCATTTAGAACTAATCGCATGAGAGGTTTAGTGTGGAGCTGCCACAACATACAGTAAAGAAATGATAGATAGATAGATAGATAGATAGATGTCAACTAGTGCAAGATGAGTGCATGCATATATTTTAATGTAAAAGAGAAGACAACACTGAATGACTTGTCTATTAAATACTTTTCAGATCCTTGATATATCTTCCTTATTGATTTATTTTTTTTATTAACGTTATTAAAACCTTGTAACGTGGTGAAAGCTATCAACTCTACTGTAAACACATGCACAAGGTTCTTCTTCTGCTCCATGTCTGAGAAAGCAGCTGCTCAAGGTGTGTTTGCTGCTTCCAGCTGTCAGTATGTGTCATTTCACATAGGCCTCTGAGGTTTGTATTATTGAAACACACCTGCTGTTGCACCCAGTAAGAACATGTGACGACAGATGAACTAGGAATGAAACTACTCCCGTTCTTATTTTTGATATTTAAAAATGCATGTCATGTAAAAGGTGTTGCACTCAGTGATGAACCGAACAACTCATCTGTAATTGTTTTACCTCACTGCTGTTGGGGGGGGGGGAGTGCAAAAGCTTTAGGCACTAAACACAAAACAAGTATCCTCCCAGAATGACACCTCTATGATGACATCAGAGTTCTGTAGGAGCCATAGGATCCACTGCAGGACTCTTTCCTCTTCTTGTCACTGAGAGTGGACTTCATGGCTGGTTACAGGAGGATTTCTTGAGCAATCCAATGCCTTCCCAGTGGCAATAAGAGTTGGATAAGAATCTAAACATCTCTCACATTTCTCACAGTACTCTTCATTTGACAGGTGGCAAGACGCTCAACTTAAAGTTAATGTCAGTGTTGATCCATATCTCCTAGATATATTGTATATAGATAAACATGAAACAGGTTCACCTTAAAAGCTGAAAAAGTCCATAATATGTCAGCACTGTAATGTGATAAGTCAACAACTCCAAAGGTAGTTGGCAAAAAGATTGAATCATTTTAGCAGAAGCAGGCTAAACCTGAGCTTAAAATACTTTGCAAACAGGATATAGACTGATATGTAAGGATAGAGACGGTAGCCTTGTAGCCAACACTATTACTTGGTACAATGTTACTTGCATTAAGTTAGCTTAAATATTTATATAACATTAGCAAATGAAAAGATCTTAGCCTATGGAACATAACTGATTTCATGACAGCAATGGCCAGTTTTCTCAAAAAATGTAATCATACCCAACTTATCATCAAAATCTGGGCGGCGCTATTACAGCAAATGTTAAAATAAAACTCAAGCCTGTAGTGGAAACTTACTGGCCACAAAGTGTGGGTTTGGTGATTGCCCATGCATCTCTATTCACTCCCTAGCTAGCTATCTCACTAACTTAGACCTAGTAAAATGTAGGTATTACTTTCAACACAGCACATGTCTGAATTCATGCAGTACAATAATGCACACACTTGCCACTGTGAGTTTGTGCATTTTGCAACTTTGTCAGTTTTAGAACAAACTCATGCTAGTAAAATAAAAAATGTTTAAACTTATGAACACTTTTTTTTCTACACACAGGACACAGAATGAACAGCAGGTCTTTGCACAGTACCAGTCCTTCTTGATAAACATCACAAAAGATATGATGAGCCCTCTCCAAAATCACCAAACTTTTCATGCATGCTAATTTTTTCCCAGTTCACTCTGCATTTTCAGCTCTATTACAGATTTAATCATTTGTAAACTGACAGTTTAGAGTAAAGTCTTGGCTTCAGTGAAGTTGGAAACTATGACAGGAAGCTTAACCAGTAATTTGTACAACCTGAAATTTGACATGACATTACCAGGAGGTAAAATTAGCTTGGCATTCTGGCTCCATTATTTTGTAGGTATGTGTGAATGAAGCCATGAGGAACATTAACATAAAAGTGGACTGTCACAGGTAGATGATGCCCTGGAATGCCATTTTTCCTGTATTAAAAAAAAAGGATTTTCGATAGTAGATAGAGCTGCATGTGTAGAACGTGACAAGAAGTTCCCAAAGGAGGCTAAAATTCTAGTTACAGTATGTGTTCCCCACCCAACCCACTCACAAAGATGACCATTACCACCTGACCCTCCCACTCTCTTATAATGAATGAGCGGCATGCTTGAATTGAATTGGCATGTCAGCAGGAGAGCAAGGCTTAGCTGTTGTAATGGATGCCAACATACTTAACCCCACCATTTTAGACATTAGCTTCGACCACTGGAACTCCTTCTGGAAACACTTTTCGTATCCAGCTCGGCTCTTAGCCTCTCCCTCCAACGCTTGGCAGAGAGGGAGATCTCGTGATTATACCGGCTTTTGTTTTTATCCCCACCGTGCTTTTGGATTTCAAAGAAGTTCAAGATGTGGCAGACAGATAGAGAGATGGAGAGACAGAGCAAAGGTGCAAGAGAAAAGGAAGCAGAGGGGAGAAACAAGACTGAACTGAGAGGGTTATGTAGTCAGGATGGAATCTGTCACTCAGCTTATTGCATGCTGATGACTCAGGGTAGTTTCGGCTGTAAGCAGCTCCTGATTTATGGACAGTCGGTGAACTCCTGCGGCCAGAGAGGTAGGGAGGAGAGGGAGATCGCAGCCCTGCAACTGCAACGGGGCCTCCATTTTTTTCCCCAACAGGGCTGGTAGAGTGAGAGAGAATGAGTGAGAGAGAGAGAGTAGGCCCCGCATTTTTCCTCATGCCATACTGCTTTGCACGGCAATTAGCTGTGTCCTCATTTAGTTTGCCCTGTCCCAAAGGGTAATGAAAGTCATACATCATCTTCAGGGCCAGCTAATTATCCAGCTCAGTTGCAGGTAAGCTTTGTAACCATGAGAAGGCCCTGTCGCCAAGATATTTATTGCTCTTCCAATAAGGGGGTAAAAAAATACTCTCTTGAAAGGTTGCCTGTACCAAGCACCTTACATCCTTGACATACCTTTTTCACAAACGTGCTAGTCAAAGGGGAAATGTCTTCTTTCCACATAAATCATATGTACTGGTGCGGCAACAAAACGGTTGACCAGTGCGCTGCGCGAATGCTGGAAACCGGAGAACATAAACATTTTGAGGGTCAGCAGTCCGTGTTGATTTACATGTGGATGGCTAATGAAGGAAACACAAGTGAAATACTCCGCTAAGTAAAAGTTTGGCAAGGAGGCTGCGCCAGCTCCTGCTGTTTCAGTACCTATTGTTGAAAGACACGTATGTTTGGATAGTACCACTCAGCTCTGAAGGGCATTGCAGTTTCCTTGTCACACTAAGTATACTTATTTGGATAACAAACTGAGCATTTACACCTAATCTTGACTCACTGTTAATGAAGGCAAAATGTTAAATCTTGTGGATCCTGATTTCACATGGGAATAATTATACTTGTTTATGTGATTAATTTTCTTCAGTTTAGTTTAAAAGCATTGGACAAATTGAAGTGTCCTCACTGCACGATGCAAAATGACCGGAAAAACTGGTTGGTTAATACAAAAAACTTACTGCATTTGTTCTATGCGATATCACATGTGCCAAATTGTTAATTGTGCAAATCACTACAATATCAGACAGAAGCTGCGGGTACATGGTGAGGAGATAGCATAGCGTGCACTGCCACCCTGGCTAAGGTGACATGGTAAAACTTGTGTGATACCCTGACATGTTTGTAGACTAGGCCCACATTTGCTGTCACCTACATATACCGATAGAGAATCTGTCTTGGTCTACTGATTGTGTGGCCCTCATTTCTTTCTGCCCCCCCGCTATTATCTTTACCCCACCATCCTATCCGCTTTGAGCCTAGCAGCTAGTGCAGTCTGGGTATTGGAGTCTGGAGAGTGCGAGGTGAGAGCTGGAGGCAGAGAGGAGACTTATTGTCAAGGTTATGCCTCGGAAGATGATTGATGCCAGGCTGGGCTTTCCTGTCAGCCTGTCAGGAGGCAGGAATGTTTAATGTTCTCATTATTGGTTACGCTGTTGTGTATATTTCTCTGTCAGCGCCGCCGAGCCATCTGAACTGCCAAAGCACTTCAAAGGCCTGCAGGTCATTTATCTTCCCCTGACGCTCCCAATGCTCAGCCTCAGCTGAGTGCCAGTGATTTGTTATGACTTGAGAGCTGGCTGACAGACAGGTCCTCTGAAAGTAGGGGGGGGGCGAAAAAAGGGATCCTTTTTGTCACACTGTGAAAACATCAATGTTCCCGTAATGGGCTACAACTGTCAGCGGAGGCCAGCACCTGACAGTTGTGTGGCCTCACTAATTTGCAGTCCTGGTGACTTGCACTCTTCCCAGTTTGGATTCGGTTGTGGTGTCACACACAAACAGCCTGCCATCTGTTGTTCACCATTTCAGGAAAGGGCGGCAGAAAGAGGGAAGGATATGCTAATTGAAGCTGCTTCGTCATTTCAAATTAATCATTAAGACTACATATCCTTTCTTTCGAAGCCAAGCAATGAAGAGAAAAATAACTCTGTCTCGAACAAAGACAGGGAGGAAGACGTGGCTCGGAAACACTGTCCAGAACACGGGTGAAAAAAACAGAAAAACAGCAAAGAGAAGGCAGAGAAGAGAAGAGATAGAGGAAGGATGAAACGGGGAGGAGGGAGGTCTTAGAGAGGGGAAGAGATGAGGCAAGAGGGGAGGAACAGGAAGAGGTAAGGAAAAGGGGAGGTGCAGGGGTGGGGAGAAAGAGGGAAGAGAGGAAAATCAGATCTTTGTTTCCTTTCCCAGGCCATGACATGATTAATCGTTTTCTTCTGATCTAATTTTGGAACATGAAAAACAGCACATTTGTCTTGAAGAAAAATGATGTGCCGCACAGTGCAGATGGAAATTTCAGCCCTGAAAAAGATTAAAGTGAAATTCCACTCCTTAGACCTAATCATGAGTTGTAGATTATACTGTCGTCTTAACCAGATGGTGGGTTTGATTCCCCGGACCCTTCCTCATATTAATGAATGCTAGACTGTTATATTTGACTTTGGTAAGTGAAATGTCTATCAGGCCTAATGGACTGCCAGCCAAACTAACACACGCTCTACCTCTTTCTGCTCTTCCTGCATTTTTCATGGCTCAGACTGGTAGTCTATGTAGAACATTGTGCTTCCCCCATCCATTTCTCACAGTGTTGTCGCCCACCCGCCCGCCTGCTAAATATTTTCACACAGAGGGTGGAGAACAAGAACAAACTTGTGTCCACAGCTAATTTCCTCCCATAGGTTAGGGCCATAACTCTGGACTTACAAGCGTCACCTGGGGCAAGCGGGGACGGGAACTCGATAGTAATGTGATTAAGCTTCCAGTCAATATGACTGCATACACGGCAGTATGTTAACCAACCTAATTATGAGAGGGGTGATAAAAGGAGAAGAGTGGGTGGCCGGGCATTTCATCTCAGCACACATATCGTTGCCCTGTGGCACTGTCCTTTTCCAACCAGACACACACACACACGCACATGTTTGCACACACACACATCGTTTACTTGCCACAGACAAACTGGGTTGCACAATTATAGTCCCAGCAAACTATCCACTGCAAACCTGGCTAATGTCTGTACTCTTACACTATTAGAAGAGAAATGGATGCATTTATTGCATAACTTCTTTTTCGTGGCATTCCATTCCCATCAGTGTGCAATCATGACAGTGCACAGTAAGGTATTTATTAAGTAACGCTAATACTAATTCCGGTATGTGCGTGACTTTTTAAGCTAAACTGCAAAACAACTGACATCAGCTTTATTTAATGTTACTGTTCATTATTCTTGTCCTCCATCTGTTTACCTTAGGGGAATATTTCCAACTCGTGAAAATACAGAGACAAGTTTTGCGGGTTGTTTTGGCTCCTGGTGGAGTACTTGGAGGCCTTTTCATCTTTTTTCATGCCTAAGCTAACTCTGCTTGCTTTGTGTCTCATAAGGTAAATCTCATATAATGCTGTCCACTTTCTGGCCCAGCTTAAGCTGTCCTGTCTGTTTCTGGACAGCTGGGACTGTAAAATCTGGTAGCTGATGAACTCTGGTGGCAGGCTGCCACTCTTTTCCTTCGCTAATATAGGAAATGCAAATGTTTGGAGGAAAATCTATGAAGAGGGAAAAGACCAGGGGGAACAAAGTGGGAGGGGGGGAGCAGCCTGCACAAAACTTTATTCATGAATATGTCAGGCGCAGACTCAAAACAACAGCCCTCTGAAACTTGGACACCATCACGAACCATGAACATGAACGGAGGGAGACAGAGAGAGCACAATGCCAATATGTCACACGCTAAATAGTTTTAAATTAGAGCCTGTATACGCCTGTTGGAGACTACATTCATCATACTCAGTGTTGGTCTGTTTCTTGCAACCCTGGCAGTAAGAGCTTCCACATGCCAGTGTCGGCGCTGGGGAGAAACAGAATCGGGTTATCAGCAGAAGTTTACTTGTCTTTAATCAGCCTGTAGCTAATTACCAGGCTTCCACACAGCGTGGCCGTAAGTCATTAATCATGCGGGGCGTCTGGGAGCTCTCAGCTTTGTCCTGGACCACTGCAGCGGACAGGAGCTCCCTTTTCCATGATGGAGCTCTTTCCTTCTCTCCCCGTCTCTCCCTCCGAGTGGCGATGCCTGCAGCAGCAATGGCGTAGCCCATTAGGGCTTAAATTACAGGCTTCGTCGTAGATACCTAAACAAAGGCCGTGTGTTGTACTTTCCACTTCCGTTCCTAGCAGCCTTTTCCATGTCTTCCTTACAAGAGATGACTTCAGAATTATTTAAACCAAA
The DNA here is from genome assembly GCF_018398535.1 of Haplochromis burtoni. NCBI lineage: Eukaryota > Metazoa > Chordata > Actinopteri > Cichliformes > Cichlidae > Haplochromis > Haplochromis burtoni. Next base: position 2,432,443 of record NW_024582368.1, on the reverse strand, counting down.
CTTAAATGCGCACACACCAGATTGAGATGTCTGCGCTCGTTGGCGTTGGCAGTTAATAAGTCGGGGGCTAGGGGATGATGTCAGTGTTTTACTGGCAAACTAGTTAGCTGGACTGACATCCTGTTCAGTCAAAAGTTGCCACAGAGGAAGTGCTGTGGTAATATTTCACTACGAAGTGAGGTGAGAAATAAAATTGTCATTTAGCCTGACCAGGTGATATTTCATTCTGTCTGCACCGCGACGCCCTCGCTCACCAGTGACTAAATGGGCCAAGGCTTTTTTTTCTTTTTCTTTTTCTTTTTTTTTAATTAGAACACTGATGTCTCCACAAGGAACATCCATGGTGTTGTGAAAGTAGTTTTTTTTTTTTTTTTTTAAATCTGCAAGCCTTACAGCTTAAAGTTTGAGCTACGTAACAGTCAGAGACAGATCATTCTGTTCAAATGTTTCTAATGGCTTCATCTAAACCAGCCACCACCATGTGTAAAATAACAGGTCAACCGAGAAAGCGGGAGAAAGACAGAGAGAGAGAGGGAGCAGGGAGGATGTCTTATTCCATCACTGTGATCCTTTGGACAGCTCCATTCACCATTCTCCATCATTCTTTGACAGGGGATATTTCCTGTGACCCTTCTCTGTCTCCGTGCCACTAAAATTCCATGTTCAAATATACACATACAAGCGTCATTCCAGAAGGGAAAAAAACTTTGAAAAGAGCTGGAAACAGCAAAGTGAAGCTTTCAACTGCTTTTCATGCTGCATGGCAAACTCCTTTGGTTGGCTGAACATCTCCATCGAACAAAACATCCCTTTGTGCGCCTCAAAGGTCGACCTGCTCTTTCTCAAGAAGAGCACATACATGCAACATACAAAATATGTGGGGTTAAAAGTGCTTTTGTGTGTCTGCGTTTGTGTGTGAGTGTGCGTCGTGCTTGTCAGGAAATAAGAAATCTTGCCATCTTCTACTTCTTAGCTATTTGAGCACAAGGTTGTGAAGACAGACAGTGCGTCATGTAAAAGTAAAAGACTGGCATCAAATGAAAGATTGTTTAAAGTCAGAACTGCCAAAGCTTTATGCCCATCATTTATCTTATTACCAATAGATCAAATCCACTTCATGGCGGAGTCATAAAAATGTATGAGAATGTAAATGGCTGAGTGACCCATTCATCTTGTTTAAAGTGGCAAATGTAACATGCTTCTCATCCTGGGTGATAAACTCATACTTCTCTCTTTTATGAAGGATTCATTGTTGATGGTGAAACATCCTGAATTTCATTAAGGCAGTAGGTAGAGAGGCTCTGCCAACTCCTGCTGCAGTACAGTACGTGTAAATCACTCAAGCTGTCTACTGCTGACGATGGGCTAGTATGCAGTCTCTTGCAACAAAGTAAAATTTGACCTCAGCCATTGTATGGCTCACAATGCTGTATGCAAAAGCCAACCTGGATCCCTGCTATTTGTAAAACTACTTCACATTTAAAAAGAGAAACAAAATCTTAAAAAATGCCATTTTTAAGTCATGTATTTTCTTCTATGTTGCTTCCTGAAAATAACATCAGTCACTCTGATTTCCTTGAATGAAGTAAAAAAAAAAAAATGTTCATATGAGTGACTCCCATTTGGCTTCCCCAGCCTGAAAAGTTGTATTTTAGAAAACCTCACTGGACCCAAAAAAGAAAAAAAAATGCGATCATGCCACTAAAACTCAATATTTCTGCTGGACACAGTGAGTGGTGAGTGAATCAAAGGGCAGGTTTTTCCTTGAGTCCAAACCACCCTCTGACACATGCGCGTACACATTCAGGGTGTCGCATATACACAAATACGCGTACACGCATGCTCCTAGACAGAAACGTACACACATTAGTCGACAGGGCAGTACACTGAGGTGGTTTATGCTTCTTGTCAGTTAGAGGGCGTGATGAAGTAATGATTAATATGGGGGATGTTTGGAAATGTAAATCTGTGCTGCAGCACAAATAAACCAGGGGGGTTTCTAGGGATGATTAAATGGACATTTCACAGTTGATTGAGCATGCAAAAAGTCATCCATTTCCCCCTAACTCTGTAAACAGCAACGGCTGCCCCCTTTTCCTGTGAAGTATATGATGGTCGTTGTGGTTTTATATGCACACACAGGCCATTGAAGAGGAATGAGTGGCTCAATTTATATAACCACTGGGATCTCCTGATTAGGTAATTTATATGTAGGACAGGTTTATAACTGCTAACTCACCGTCATGTCCCGCAACAATTATTCCTGAAATCCGGCTGTAAAAGCAGACAGTAAATTCTGCATTTTTCTTTCGCTGTCATCGGGGCCCATAAGCAGAGATCTGATTTTCGATCAATCTTCTTTTATGAATGGAGGGCAATTACATCAAGAGAGTGAGACTTTCCAAATGTATCCAGGTAGTGAGAAGTGGTATGTATAGGGTCTATGTGAAGTTGCCCTTTGTGGCCTTGTTAAATCTAAAAAGCTTCCAATTTACAGTTTGTATCCTACAAAAAAAATTAGTCATCTTTGAAACAAAACTCATCTTCTGAGTTCTCCTGTATGTGTCAAAGAGACAGTTTAAAAAAATAAATTGAATCTTGAACTTGTGCTACTTCAGCTTTTACAGTACTGTGCAAAAGTCTTGAGTCACCCCTCTTTTCTTTATATTTTACTGTGAAAATGGAAATTGTGCAGTGATTTATTGAAACATGCAAACATACATTTTTATTTTATTTTTTTGCAGTTTTTGCAGTCCCGTGCTGACTGTCTGTTATATGTCATATTTAGCACCATGGTCTTGGAGGAACGTTGTCTTGTTTCACTGTGTACTGTACCACTGCACATGGTTGGAATGACAATAAAACCACTTGACTTGACTTGAATTGAAATAGAGTATATAAGGCAAAAATAGAGTTTATTTTTGGAAGCCTTTGTGTCATTTCTCCAAGTAGTCTTCAGGAAGCTGTTTTGTGGATGCTGACTATCTTTTATTTCATTCTCCATAAAGATGATCCCACACTGGTTTTAATAATGTTGGGGTCCATCAGTGGGGAGGTCAAACCATGACCGATACTGTACCACTGTGTGTTTTTCTATCCAGATATGCTTTTACTGTGCTGGCAGTTTGTTTGGGATCATTGTCATGCTGAAAAATGAAGCGGTTGCCAGTCAGATGGTCTCCAGATAGGTGTTCTGGATCATCACCAAAATTTAAATAATGACCTGTGGCTTAAAACTTTTGAACTATATTGTATATAAAAGTACATTAGAGCTGTACACTACAGTGGAATACAAATATTAAAGTCAAGCATAATTACTAATACATGACAGCAATTCCAAAGTGCTTTATAATCATGGTGCCCAGCAAGAAAATTACATTTAAAACTTTAATGATTAACAGATCAGAGAAAATCATCAAGAACTATCAAAGAATAATTGATAAAGAGAAAGTCGCTTTCAGCTATAAGAAAACATTCAATTAAATTCTCTCAAGCCAGTGTGTTTAAAATCCACTAATGTTGTGCTAATGACTTCCTGGACTGTACATGGACTGCACATTTATTGTTTTTGGCAAGCCAGAGTAAAACACACAGTAGATAGATCATTAATAACCATTTCTAAAGCTATGCTGTGCCATTTTGTATGTTTATTTTAATTAATATATGCTTCATAAGATTGTTGCTAATGTAGGACAGCAACCACAATGGTACAACAACAAAAAGTCTGATTATAACTAACAGGAATGTGATTGGTTAACTGAATACTAATTCTACAATGTTTAGAGATCTCGGTAGCTTCTTATTCAGCAAATCTATATGTAAATGTATAGATTACATAAAAAATATTAAATGTTTACAATACAGTAAAAAAGTATCAAAAATATCCCCAGTATTCCACTGCACTTCTTAACTCCTACCTAGTTTATGATGGTGTCAGCTGGGTAAGTTACATTCAAACTCCTTGAAAGTTTACCGTTGTGGTCCACCATTCATAGAAAATTGGTTTCGACATCTCTCTCAGTATATGTTGGTTTATTCTGGACAGCATATGGTGAGAAGTGGATGTGTGCTATTAACAAGTCCTCTGGTTGGGGTCCCACCCCAGCATGGCTGCTTGTAAATGGCACTCTCTTATGGAGACAAATCACCCACTGGTTAGGTTTCAATGAAAGGGGATACAGTTGGAGTACATAAATATAGCCGTAGGAAGCACCACTAACCATGTGATACTCAAACGACAGACTTTTTGTGGCCAAAAGCCAGATTTCATTCCAAAGATACTCAGCGACCAGAAAAGCTAAAAGCTCACAGTATACAGTGTGTATGGAAATGAAATCTGTGGCAGAGTCTCAGATAGTTTTCAACAAGCACATTTAGCTGAACAGATGAGATGGATGAACCATTACATGCCACACAGAAAACACAGAGGACAACTATGTGATGTGTGGAAAGGGTGCAGCACTCGTTTGGATTTTAATGTGGATTTCTGTGCCAAACAGAGTCAAAGATGTGTTGAGAGGAACTAGGAGTTAATCAAGAAACATACATTGCTGTCGGTTGCTTATTAAAACCCGAAGGCCACAATAGCTTGTGTGTTTGTGTGTGTGAGAGAGGCAAGTGTGAGCACACATTATTGTGTGTGTATATTTCATTGTTGGGGCAATAACCAAACGTAAATGAAGATTATTGCCAAGATTTTGCTTTTCAGATGCCACGTGACGGCAGACTGTGGGATTGTGGGATTCAATACATCTTCTTAAATACTTTTTCCTTTTTAAACTTTATATACACAGTTACTGTAGGTTGACAAAAACGTTATAGATAATTTTTTCCATGGTGCTCAATCAGAAGAGACGCATATATGATTAAACAGATGACTGAAGGTTGCAGCGCTAATTATTATTAATTTAAAACAGCTTTCTGGTCTCTTCATAGTTGGGAGAATAACTTCAGTAAGGATACGTGCTATGCTCTGTCTCTTTACATGTAATCATTTCAAACTTTTAACCGACGCGCTGACAGACAATACAGCACTTTAGCATGCGACACTGTACCAAACAGCTCGTGGATCAAATTAGTAATTACAGCTTTGAAGTTCACGCGATTTGAGGAGGAAAAAAAGGTATTTCACATGGCTGACTTTGTCATCATCTTCATATTTGTTCACAGCTGTCACATTGATTCTCCTTATTTTTTGCCAGGAACAAGGGGATATTGTTTGTTCGTTCCAGAGTAGGCACTCAACCTGTCGAAAGCATGCTGGGCTGTGCTGAGCCCTGAACTGGAAAATGCTGGCTGCCTCCCTGCAGTTTTGCACTGTCTAAAGCGCTAGTTCTCGAACATTTTTATGTCACAGTATTCCTGGGAGACTCACATTAGGCCACTGACTAAAATTTAACTCCTATAAAGTCTAGGGTTAGTGCTGAATTGTATTGAATTGAACTATCGTTTTTATTTTTGTCATTCTGATTAATTCTTTTTAAGTAACCTCACCAGATCCCAGCTAACTCCCACCAAAAGAAACTTAAAACTTAAACAAACCACTAGTCCAACAGTAAATTAATGCCAATGCCAACTGTGAGTTGAAACAAGTGTACACTCATCAAAAGAATGGGTGGCTCAGATCAGAAAGCACAATCAACAGGTGCTCCAAAGTAAACACCCGGATGACAAATTGCTCGCGTATCAGCTCTCTTCATGCTAAAGAACATGCTCAAATTCAATGAACAGCCAGCGAGACATTAAACATTAACAGCAAATAATATCTAAAAGAACAATAGCGTTTGATTTGCTGCATCCATGAAATGAACATAAAATGACATAGTAATGAATAATGCTCTCTGGCTTTGTTTGCAGACCAATAGGCTGGCCTTCTACCAAGAACCAACAGCACGTTTCTTTGAACTGGCATTTAGACCAGCAAACACAAACGTTTGCCAAAAAAGAAAAAAAACCCCGACCCATTCATTTTTCATAATACACCTCCCATTGTGAACGGTGAGGCTAAAACACACATCAAAATGTAGAAGAGCTCTGTTTTTTTTTTTTTATTTTTTTTTTGTTTTGTTTTTTTACATGCAATTCGCCACATCACGCGTATTACCTGTGGAGCCCCGGACTGAGCTCTATTCACGAATGCATACAAAGCACACAGCACATTTGGCTGCGCCTCGGCTGCTTCTGGTTACGCAGTGTTTCCTGACACCCTGTTTGGAGTGAAGTACCGAGCAGCTTATTAATCAGTGCTGAGAGGTCTCCCATCCATCCAAGCATATGGCGGATTGCCTGTGGAACATTTTAAAGGCAACCAGGTCTATACAACAACCATTAAAAGCACACGGAGCCATATCCCTGTAAATTATTTAGCTGGGAGAGTGTAGTAAATCAGTGTGAGTGTCATATACTGAACATGGCACATGCTGGAGTGAAAAATGCATACAGAGCGACTATTCACACTTGGCGCTGAGCATGGCATTTAAAACCCCATGTCGTCCACCATCTCTCCGCAGCCCTGTCAACTTCAGTCACAACTAATTCACTGAAGTTGATTATGAATGATCCATTTTGGGAATTTGTACAATTGCTCTCTGCTGAGTATTGAGTTTTTGTACACTGGAAGCGCCGACTTATGCTACGTTTTAGATCAATGCTTTTCCGCACTGTTATTTGAAAGAATAAGGCAAGCAGAAAACATCTCCAGTACATCATGAATAGAAAACTATATATTTATGTGTGTGTGTGTGTGTGTGTGTGTGTGGGGTTGTTGTGGCTCGTCGTGTGTGTGTATGTGTGTGTGTGTGTGTGTGTGGTTGTGGTGTGTGTGTGTGTGTGTGTGTGTGTGTGTGTGTTTGTGTGTGGGAGCATTTTGTGGCGTCAACGGTCATGTGCTGAAAGTCGTTTGTATGTTCAGAAACGCTGCTTCTCGTACAAACCATTTTGTAGTTTAGCCATAATCAGTTTTCCTTCACACAGCTGTTCAAATATTCCATTTGTAATTTTTGAGACAAGTGTTATTCCTGAACGTCAGTGCTTGAGCTCTGGCTTGTCGACAGGCTTCACTGTGACTGACACACTCATCAAAATGAGAATCCTTCTTGCCTGAGGGAACTGTGATACCTGTCAAATGGTGGGTATCTTTTAATGTTCCTGTCTCAAATGCATGTCAGAGCAAATGCCAAGTCATAACATCAGTTATTACCTGGATGTTCAACGCCTGATTCCTCTTATTTACCTAAGGTTTCAAAAGATCCCTTCACTTGTCTTTCTCACTTTCTTTGTGGTGAGAATCATCCCGGTGACAGTTTTTCTATCTACGAATTTTCAGTAGATTTCGTCTGTTTATTTTATGATTGACTCCTTGGGTGTGCGGCTTGTTTGCATGTCTAACGTATGTGTGCTTCTTCTCTCATAACTTTGAGAGCCTTAAAGGTTGATAGCTCGCATTTGGCAGGTTCTACCTTAAAGAAAATGAACTATTACAGATTTTCATGAGAGAAACACTGGCATTGCGTGACCTCGAGCTTCCTCATTCATTTGCTGTCTATAGGGGGAGCCATTAGGCATATGACTGTCATATCACCGTTATAAGAGTATAACTTCCAGTCACATAACATACTTGCGCTGAATCCAATCATCGTGCATTTAGATGCTTTATACAATATAATATGTGTTTAAGTTTGTTATTTTAAGTCCAGTCTTTGCAAGTCTTTGCGGCCAAACCAACAGAATAAGTCAATAAGCAAGTCAATAAGTTTGTCTACAAAGATACTGTTTGAAACTTTTCCAGACTTTCCTTTCACATGCTGATTAGTTTTAGCTACTTTTATGATTTTTTAAAAATGCTGTCTTATTTTAATTTTATTTCAGCCTGGGAATTTCATATAAACCCATGTATTATTGTTTTAATGCTTACCTAGCCTTTAGTAGCATTTATATGTGACAACTGTGCCGTAAAATACCTGTCATAACATCTTTTCCTGTAAATGTTTTTATTTTTAATCTGCTTCAGTTAGAGTTTTAATTAAAACATATATAAATCTGGTCTAGTTTTTATTTTCATTTCAGCCTGGGAATAAGACTGAGCTGTCACGATCAAGAACAAGAACTGATTCACCTCATCCCTGTGCTCTGGCATGGTTCTTACTAAACTCTTGCTCTTTGTTTGTTGTTGGCTCACTGTTTGTAGTGCTGGGCTTATAGCATGCAAAGGCGGGCTTATAGCCCGCCTTTGCATGCCTCATGCATGGCCATACTCAGTTAAGGAAGAAGCCATCAAGTCTGAAACAAAAAGAACAAAAATCTGTGCAGTGGAGCAGGGGGGGGGGGGGGGGACATGAGGATGGAGGCATTTTGCATGCAGTTTTATTACAGAATTGTCATCTGTCATGTTGGTGCTAATTGCCCACAGCTACATGACTAAACGTATACAGGAGTATTGATCCTCTAAATACATGATGAAATCACTAACAAGGAATTCACAAATGATTTAGAGCTATTTTGTATTCTATTTTCTTTCTCTTGTTTATTTTTTCTAAATGTAATCACCTAAAAATTTGCATGAGTTATATTGTTTACACTACCATTTCCTTTGTTGCCTTCTTTTCCCCTAATGCTATTATCTGGAAGGAAATACAAAAGATTTTTGTCTTGATTGCATTACACGCTAACTTTTTACCCACTAATAAAGCCAACTATTTTAAATAAGCAACCTGTTTCGAAAGCAAAACTGAGAAACTTGCCAGTTCAGCATTTGCAATATTTTTGCTACACCTTCTGCAGAGAAGAAGACAACAAGAACAAAACACACAGAGAAAACAAATGGATGGTAGGTAATTTGAAGTTCAATTTCACAGTTAACACTAAAATGCATTAAAGCAATAAAAGTGATGCAAGCCCCCATATTTCCTGGGGCTGTGTTGCTGTATGTCTGGCCCAATTTGTCTCCCAGTCAGGCCCATTAGTCTACTGCGCTCCCTTCTTAATACCCTCCGCTCTCCCAAATGCCTCAGATCAATGTGTGATACATCGCAGCATCATCACTTACTGCATGTGGATGAGTTGAGAAATGTCCCCCTTTCCTCTTATTTCCTTGGAGAAGTCTCAATTGAAAGTCATATGAGCAGAAGCACGGGGAGAAGCAGTCTGGTTTGGGCTTGGTGGTGTAGAGCGATGCAGGGGATTGTCAGGTCTGCTGACATGAATGAATTGCTGGAGTAATGTGGAAGCTGGTAATAGTTGAATTGTTTATATCAACATGATAAATTTAGCTCTCATAAATCACAGAAGTGTTATATATTACTGTTTTTTTACACTTGGCTCCAACCATGAAACTCTGGAGGATATCTTAGTGGAGTGTACACTTCCTTGTTTTGTACACAGTAAGTCCTGGGTCCTCTGTGTTCTTTAAATTGGATAATGGTCCAATGGAGTCTCACCAAAAAACTATTAATGACACCATATGGTTCTCTGTGACTGTTTCTGTTTGGAAAAAGTCTGCTGAGGCAGGAAATTCAGCTTCACGCTGCAATGGAAGCAAAACCTAACTGTATCTCTGTGGGCTCCTCATTTAAGTAAGCTAGTCGTCCAATAGCACTGAGCTCTATAATTAATAAGCAATTTACCTCAACGTGTCTGGAAGAGTAATTTAAGGAAACTGCGACTATAACTTAAGCTGACTTTGTTTGTCATCAAATACTGTTAATAGATCAAGGATAATGTTTAAATAACTGCATTCCATTTACATGAAGTACTTCAAGACTCCTGACTATGTGTATGCTACCTCATTGTCAGGGTCTACTGGGGACTGAAGCATTGTTGAGCAGATTTAGTTTCCTTTGTTTTGGGGTTTTTTTTCTGGTATTTCAAGTCAAAATGTCTACCAAAACAAAGGTAAGTTTTGTCCTGCAGTCACTGAAGATATCACTTTCAGTTCAGTTTCTTTATATTTCTTTTAATGCCTGAACAAAAGTCAGTGCTTTGTTGGAACTTAACAGACTCATGTACCGTTGAAAACATAAAGGGGAGGGAAAGTCAGCCACTCCACACCACTGACAGCCAATCCCCACCATCTGCCAAACCCCGTGGAGACCACTGCCAGCAATGTGATGAAGTTTTCTAATGTAACATTTGGTTGAGTACACTTTCTTTTAACTGACTCAATCTACGCCCACTTCACTTTGTTAGTTTCTTTGATAATCCCTCTGAGAATGTGCTTGAGCTTGTTTCACCCAGCCCGTAGCTTTTATGTGTAGGTGGATCAAGCAATAGCGACACCTATGGAGTAAGATTTTCCACTAAAGAACAAGTCATAAAGCCAAATAAGTCACAATCTTTCTCGAAGCCAGCAGTGTGAAAAGGTTATCTAGCCATGTGCTGTGTTGGTGGGTTGTTGTTTTTTTATTTTTAATTGTGCTGTCGATTTTACAAAAAACTATTTTCAGGTTGGTTTCTTTAACTTGCATCATCACATATATCAGCAAACAGAACTTCATTTTCTCTGAAACTAGCTTGTATTTTAGTCGTATTTATTTAAGGGAGGGCTGCTACAAAAATTATTCATGCAAAATTAGCAAATGTAGTAAAGCACAGTCACTTCTCAGTTTTATTCATATTTATAAATGTTTTTGTCACAATGGCAGCTTTTAGAGTAATTCTAAAAGTCAGTGTTTGTTTATTGTAATTTGTGATAAGAATATATGTTTAATGCAATTATATAAATTTAGTTTGATGTTAATTGTTTGTACTTATATTTTTCATACAATTTCTCTCAGTTAAAAAAAAACCTAAGATAATATTTGTAAAGGGCGTTGCTATTCATTTATTTAAGGTTGTCATTATTTTAAAATATATTCAAACTGAGATGACAGTGAAAGTATTTGCAGCCCACGTCTACTGGAATTATTTGGGATTATTTGTATCAGTGATGGATGTGTGTATAACCACTTTGTTACACTGCTAAGTCAGCAGATCTGTGGATTACACTTAAAGCATTTACAGGATGGGTGGCACCCAGTTTTACGGGTTTGTGCTGCGAGCCTTTTTTATGTTGCTTTTGATGATACAGCAGAAGTATCCGTGTAGGCCTAACTTAAACAGCATGACTTTTTATGGAAACAGATTTCCATAAAAACATCAACCCCTACATTGTATCTGCTGCTTATTATGAGTTATGTACACTCCTTATCAGGAGGCATCAAACAGGAGTGGATTGATTAATAACTATATCTTTATCCCATAATAACCCAGACCTAGATTTATACCGTTAGTAAGCATGTGACTCATGGTCATTGGCAGGCCACACCCATGGAAGCGAAATTTAACATTTAAAATAATCAGGGTTTACTCATAGAAAAAGGGAGGAAAGAAGAAGGCAACAATTATGTGGTAGACTGAAACCTCAAAGCATTAAAGTAAATAAAAAATACTAAAAAATTAAAACTTTGAAAGAAAATGTCTTAAAGTCCAGCTAAGAAACATAGCGCTTATAATTGACTGGGTTCCTACAAAAAAAAATATGAAGGCTTTACTGTGCAGTTTCAAACTATGCGAACAACCTTGTGGTTGTGCATTGTGACTCCCTAAAGACATAGTACTTAGGCACTGCTAATTTCAAATGAAGGCAAAGAGTCCTTTGGAGCTGAGCCCATCCCTGACATTTTCTCTGTTTTTCACATTTATCAGTGGCACACAACAGCCTCATCAGCCCACATACTACTCCAACATATTCCATTAAGGTGCCTGGAATAAGGGTGCATTTCCATAAAATATTCTTTGTCAGAATCAGAAAATGGGCAAATTATCTGAACACTAAAACACCCCGGCGCACTGTAGATCCCAGAGCGGACAGAAATGACCTCAATTAGGCTGTCTAAGCACAAGAAAGTGTCTCACTGGTTAGAGATCTGAGTGGCACAGATAGATCAACACTGCCACTTCTCTCACATCACCTGGATGAGCACTTTACATTTGTAAATCAATGAGGAGGGTAACCACATCTAGAAGTGCTGGGAGGGATTCCTGTCTGCCTTGGCACAGATTTTTGAGAACCAAATTACCTCTATTATAGCTCTCAGTTGGGGACTGCATTCTAGGATCAATCTGTCAGAAAAGGGTGCTTTAGCTTTGATGGATATGACACGTGACCAACGACGATGCTGATTTTTCTTTTCCTTTTTTTAATCTTCTGGATAATAGGCAGATTTAGTATAGATTTACCTGAAACAGTAGATCTGTTTATAACCACTGTCTCTGCTTTGTGTCATGCTGCTTAGTTTATGGCTTCATTACAACAATCGCAAAGCCGTGGACACCTGAACAGCCCATATATCCATAAATCACACCCCGAGATAACCACAGTCAACTGTTCCGGCTTATGACACCTTTAGCTACAATTAGAGTGCTAAGGTGTAGATGAGCTGTATAGGTATGTGTAATGTCAAGTACTATATCCACATGAAAGCTGGTAACAAATACCAGGCCTTTGCTGTACCTGAGAAGCAGGTGTATAATCAAAATGTATTTGAAAAGTAGCAATCTATACTTGCAAAGCATAACTGCAAGTTATCTGCAATGGCTGCTTAACCATTATTGATAGGCCCCTTTTCTTCCTATCACAGAGAGCTTTTACATTATAATCACAGCTTGATGAAATGACCACACATACATAAAAGATAATAATTGCTTTTTGACTTATGTCTGGCATGGGGTTGAACATTATAGCAGCTTCTCCTTATTGACACAGCTGTTACCCAAACTATAGACTTGCCACTGCAGACTATGGCATGTCTTTATATTGTTCCACACACCCACTAATGACAGCTTTAGTGGTGGTAATTCAGTGGGGTTGAATATGGGGTTAGGTGTGTGAGTCACGTCCTGGGCTCCCCCTGTTGCCAGATGTCCTGCCAGGTTTTCCTGCAGTGTTGCTCCCTCTCTCTCTGAGGATGCAAAGCATGTCCCAACAATCTAAAATGGCTGCTTTAGGTCTAAAACTAGAAAATAGCATGTTATATGTTTTTCATGCTGTTTACATGTTGGAAATATTTTGAGTGGGTGTTTTCCTGTTAGATTGCAGTTTGGACAGCGAACATCGATATAGTTGACCTGACCCCAGAGAAGCAGAGCTCTAAGGTCGACTTCAGCAAGGTTGCATGTCTTTTAGTTGAGGAAAAGATGCAACCCGGTGTCTTCCTCAGTAAGAAATCACTTGCTAGTTATTTTAAATGTCCACAATAGGATAACCCAAACATTTTTATTCCAGCTGCCTTACTGTGCATTAGTTTAGAGCCACTCTTGACCAACCTAATGTATTAGGGGCTAAATTAAGAGTTTAATCTGACCCTTGTTTTGAATCAAGGCCCACACGGGACTATTAATGTGCTTAACTGGATCACTGTCAAATAAGTAAAATATTAGTGAAATGTTTTATTTAAGTATTTCTGATGTAAAGTGCATATCTGAATTTACTATTGTACTGTAATTTCATGGATTCCTTTTGTTCTGCAGAGCTCAGCGCACACCTAAGCACTTTTAGGCCTTGATGGACAAAGTGAATATGTACTTTAATACTCTGCATGCTCTAATCCCCCATGTTCTCTTTCCTCTGTGTCAAATCTCCACAGTGAGAGCTAGAGAGAGAAGGGGGGGGGGGTCCTGGGGAGGTGGGAGGGTTGGTAATTCATGCACACATGTGCCTGCCTGTTCCTCTAGTGACAGGGCCAGGGGGAGGGGCACATGATAAATTGCCTTCCACCGGGGACCTCCGAGCACAGCCACCATGATGTGGGTAAAAATGGAAATTGCTCCCTTTCACCGTCATTACATCAGTTTAGGACGCGTGTGGGCCTTATATACACCAAGAGATTTTTTTTCTTGAAGTCTGACGAACCGCTGCGCGATAGGCAAGGGACAGCATAGCTGAGGAGGCATTCTTGATAATAACAGTGGTAATTGTAACAGAGCTGGGTCAACGGCATGTCCAAGGGAGCTGAAAGATAACGCTCATGCTTGAGAGTAAACGGTAGCAAGCACACAGCACGTAAAGGCCATTCTTTGTAATTTGGGCTAAAAACCATTTTACTATAACTAATCAGTCGTGTCTGTGTGAAATCAGTTATAGCCCCGGCACACCGACTTTGATTCGTAAAGTTTTTATCCAAAAATAGGAATTATAGCGCATGAAAGTTCAAATGCAAGTGAATCATATATAGATTTATGCAAGTAAATCTATATATGAGCGTCATAAACCGAATAAGCTCTAATGCCCAAAAAGAAAAAAAAACTGAACTATCTATCTATCTATCTATATATATACACATACATATGATATTTTTGAAATGTTACATTTTTAAATATTTCGTTTATGCGCCTGGCCTTCTCAGATCCAAGACACGGGTTGTGAGTGTTTGCATCTGTATGAAAACCCCACAACTTTGCACAAGTCAGAGTATTTTTAATTACAAATATAGTGGCGTATACAATAGATGCACAAGGTGGGTCAGATTATCAAACGCAAAATAAATAATATCCTCCTAGCAATGGCCATCCAGTCAAAATACACCAGTTAATAGGCTCCACGTTTAAATGTCACCTTCTTAGAGTCTCCCTCTGTGCTTAGAACTTCGTTTCTTTTTAATGTTTTTTTTAAAGAGGCAACGATTGCAAAAATTTATAGTGCATTAAATTTGAAACCCAGGGATCGATTCACTTCAATTGCCGTCTTTCTTTTTAAGGTTGTAAAACTGATTTTTGTTTTAATATAGATTTATTTTAATTTAGCATTTCAAAACACACATGCTCTTGATTTTTATAAACCGTAGAAAAATCAGCTGTCCTTATCGAGCATTTTGGGCGTATTTCACACACATTACGCAAGCGAACTCCACAAAACATGTCACACCCCGTCAAACAACGTATTGACAAAATTCACTCACAAGCAACCCAACTTATCTCGAATGATTTCCTGTATAAAGCCGGTTCTACCCTCCCTCATACACACACACACACACACACACACACACACACACACACTCCCACTTTAATTCAAGTTTCAAGTCATCTAA
The DNA here is from genome assembly GCF_018398535.1 of Haplochromis burtoni. NCBI lineage: Eukaryota > Metazoa > Chordata > Actinopteri > Cichliformes > Cichlidae > Haplochromis > Haplochromis burtoni. The sequence continues at coordinate 2,417,384 of NW_024582368.1, read as the reverse complement.
AATTTGATGTTCAAAGCTCCCAAGTTTCGTTTATAATGAAGAAAGAAAAAAGAAAGATTATATGAGTCATGTGAGAAAACTGAAAACATTTGTTGTTTTGCACGATTTAAATTGTTTCGATGACAGCCGGAAAATATAGGCCAGTGTCGGCTTAAATGACCCAATCAGGCTTTCTTAACCCCAATTTTAAAAAAAATTTAAGAGCCCAATGTTTTGTTTTGTTTTTTTAAATGTCAGTGTAAAATAAATTTGACTCTCGTCAGAAAATGAGGCACACGGAGATATGGAACAGAATTGTTTCTTATTTTTTTTTCCAGAATACATACAAAAAAATACCAATTCTCTGTCCATGGTGAACACCTGAAAAATAACGGCAATTTAAAATGTGGACAATTTCTGAAATTTAAGAAACAAACATGCATGTAAATTTTTTTTTCTGCTTCTCAATGAGACATTAAATAAGAACAAATACAATCATAGCAATTCCAAATTAACATCGAAATGAAGACCCCTACTTTAATTAGTATTCTAACATATGTGTGTATGTGTGTGTTTCACTTTAACTAGTTCAGCTTCAACATAATGCACTTTTTGAGTTGCTCAAATATTTTTTTTTTTCCATTTGCAGATATTACCGCCTGCTTTTAAGCCGACATATAAATAAATACAGTTGAAGTCCACGGATCCCGCCCTTAAGTTTAGCGCACTTAATATAAAAGTCTTTATATTTGCATTCTTAGTACTATAAACTTTTCAGTCTTTTATTTTCTTCTTCTTCTTCTCACTGATATCCAAGCGCTGATGCTGTGGTGAGTCTCTGGCCGTACAGTGCATAGGGGGAGTAGTAAGGGCCGGTGGCTGCGGGGACAGGAACAGGGGCACCGGGGGTTGGCAGGGGGCTTTTGGAGTACGGATGATAGCGGCTGCTGAGTCCTAACGCATGATGCGGGCTCCTTAAAGCCAAAGTCCCGGGACTCCCGGGGGGTCCTGACGGTGGCATGTGCATATGGCAGGCCATGGCTGCTGCTGCAGCACTGGCCAGCGAAGACGACCCGGGATAACCGGATATCAACTTTTCAGCCCCAGTAAAAGCAGTGTGTGTCCTCAGGTGATTCAGGAGCTCTTCCGAGGTGGAGAAACGCTTGTCGCACGGTCCATTTGCCGACACCCAATTACAAACGTGGGGGAGAGGGTCGTTGGGAAGCATGAAACCGTATGGGTACAGGGGGTGTCCGCTAAATGATGGCGCTGAGGAATGAACGCCGTGTATGGGGTGTGACGGGTACATTAGTGGGTAGCTGGACTTGAGGGCGTTCGCGGCAGCTGCAGCTGCAGAGTCGTGCGTGCAGGAAGCGGTGGCCGCGCCTGCTAAATGACTGGCACAGTGGTAACTGAGGCAGTAAGGGTCTCTGCACAGGCTGGCTGACATGATGGACGGTGGAGAAGCCCCAGCCAAGGGGCTGGATCCAGCCTTACTGCAGCCCAGTGAACTGGCCAGCTGTGCGTTTACCAAGCTCCCTCCGTGGGGCAGGAAGTGCTGAGGATAGCCAGCATAGGCCCCAGCCAAGCTACCTGGGTATGTCATACCAGCAGGAGGCAACGGAAAAACTGTCTGTCCCGGTTTGTAAGGAGAAACCGGCGCCACAAGTCCTGACCCGAGAACGGATGCGGAGGATACAGAAGTAACAGATGAGGACTCCGAGGAGGAGGTGGTTTTACTGCCAGGCGTCGTCTCCTGGTGTTGGTTCACCTCCACGTTAATTCCACCACAACTCACGCTTATCCTGCTGTGGCTAGTGGTGCCAGAGCCGTCCGTAGAGCCATTTTTATTACAATCAGACTCTTTCTTTTCATCCCTTTCCCCACATTTCCCGTCCGATGGCATAGGGGAGGCTGAAGTGCTGGAGCTGGGGCTGCCTGTCCGCGGTGTAAACGGCTGGCAGGTGGCGCTCGGCACTCGGAAACCAGACTTCTCTCCGCCTGAAACGCCCGAAGACGAGTCCTTCTTATCTGAAGGCTTAGAATAAGGTTTGAAGCTAGATTTGTCATCCACACCAATGTCACTCAGTTTCAAAGGGCCCGATTTAGATTCCTTCTCACTAGATCCATTTGAGGTTACGGAGGATAATTTGGAGGAGGGTGGCGGGTCCGGTTTGCCGATCTGAGAGCAGGTCTGCGCCAGCAGAGCCAGCGGACTTTTCTTGGCATCTAGCTGCAAAGAAGAAAATAAAAAGATTGATAAATACTATTAATACGCATATCTGCAGCTTTGTTTTGAGTACAGTCCCGGGGGCGAACGTTTAATCGGGATATTCCTTGGTGTTTTAAAGCGAATATATAGGTGTAATTATTTATTTAGAGGTCTTTCTTGAACAAAACTACACAAAAAATAAACCAAACACATATGTGTTACATACATATCTATATATAAATAACCGCTTTAAACGCTGGAGCCACACTTGGAACAGGACAGGCGATTTCAGAGAATAACAGGAACAGACTCCCAGGACGTTTTCACACGAAACAGCATTCCCTAAAAACAAATTCAATCCACGCTTACCTCTATAGGACTGACAGGGGTCGAAGGCAAAGGCTGCAGATACTCCGGGTGCAAAATGTGTCCCGACCGTGCGGTAAGCATTTTCAAGACCTTGATGGGAAGACGGTTCGCTTGCCGTAGTGGATCAGACGGAGGTGCGGAGTGGAGAAAAGGCTTGTTGACGTTCGCTGAGCCGCTATTCCGAGAACTGCTGCTTTCCCACGCTACACAAATATCACTATTTTTTAAGGCAGACGCCGAGGGCGATGTGATCATGTCCCAATTGTCAAGAAATGTAGTGACGCTGCTTTCCACAGATTCATTAAGAAAGATTTGGGTGGAGAGAAAAAAAAAAGCACCGAGCCTCTCTGCCGTGGGGTGGGGTGAGAAAAAGAATCGGAAAACGCTTCAATAATCGGTAATCCTGGTAGTAACGGAGCAAAAGGCGCGGCAGCTGGAAGGAGACGGTGCGAGGTTATCGCAGATCCGTGTCTGCGTCTTGCACCATGAGCGCTGCGCCTGTGTGTGCGTCTGTGTGCAGGTCCTCGCTCTGTACTCCCGAAGTACGAACTGGTAGAAATTTTCACTTCAAAAGCAGCTGAATTAGTCCGAGATTAAAGCCTTTGCCGCCTTCCAATCAAATGGGACCCTGAGGTGATTGGAGGGTCAAGGGGATGTGACGTTCTCCTCTTTGTAAGCGCCTCTATTTTGACAGCTCGGGGGAGGAGATAGCGTTAAATATATTGGTTAATGTGAACGCTTACAAGTTAGAGAAACAAATAGTGGCGATAAGGACACAACAGCGTGCAGAAGAGTGAGTAAATAACACCATAAAAGAACGATCCATACACTTATTATGCTTAACAATCATAAAACATAGTCGCTCTACTCTGAATCATCCATTTATCTGATCTAATATTTGATATATTCAAGTTTTGTTCGGGGGCGAGGGGATAAATGGGACTCAATTTATTCGTCCTGTTTTCAGTGGATATTTAAATTATTTACTTAATGTTCACTACACATTGATTTTAATCTAGATTTCAAAAGGGATGATTCTTCACTGGTTTCCATGAGCGCTTTCATATATTTCTAACATTTTTCTTCTTCATTAAAAGCTTTTAAAGTGTCCATCATAAAATCATTATCACATCTGATTCTGTCGTTACATTAACAAGTGTTTTTGTTCGTTTTCCTCCGACTGTTCGCAACCTGAGAGACGCACAAAGTTCGCGCATTTTACGACCGTCCGCCACTGGGACTGCTTTCCACCGGCAACCATAAAACCAACCACTTCAGCTCGAATTCCCTAAACAGACAAGCGTTGACAGGAATAGACCAATGTAGTGATGGAGGGATGTGAATGTCACATGTTTTCAGTATAATATACACCGCCCTTCTATTTCTATCTCCACCCCTCCGTCAAGTGTCAATTCTGCTCCACCGCAATCAATCAGTTATTTGTCAGAGGCTGTCAATCCACTGCTTGATTTATGTCAGCTATTGTGGCTGATTACATGCCAGTGCGACTGCGGGAAAAGAACAAGTGGGGGGGAAGAGAAAGGGAGAGACAGGGAGACATTCTGCAAGAGACACCCAAGATTTCAGAGGAAATAAATTGATTCTCGTGTCAAGGTTTAATTTTTAAGATGCATCGACGGTAGCCAACAAGCCCGCGTTGACGTGGGAGGGTATCAGAGTCAAAGCCGTTGATTTCACTCCATATCAGCCAGTTATTAAATAAAATCGGCAACTTTTGGAGTTCTTCGTAAAACTTATCGGTGGTGGTATACACGATGAAACTTTAATAAGTTGCAGTTCAGCTCTTGATTTCCACGGAGAAGCTTTTGGTTTTTAATAGTGTTAAACGGCTTTTTGCTATAATCGGTGGATCACGGAGCAAAGAAAGAGCCGTAGGGGGGGAAAGAAAGAAAAAAACACGTGCTCTATCGAAAATGCACGAAGTAAACAAATGGACAGAAAATCCTGGGTTTAAAAAAAATTACACACACAAAACGGAAAGTTAAATAAACAGTGCAGGGATGTAGAATTCATATTCCCATTATCTATCTATATGTATAGCCTCTATTCTCTCTTGGATAGCATGGACGCAGTATAACTATTTACAAGATTTAATAATAATTCAAATGTGTAACAACCCGGTCACACACTGCGGTCTCTCAAAACAGAACCATGTCCATTTTTTTAGGGAGGGGGGGCTAAACGCATCTGCCATTGTGTTGTTAAAACCTGTCATCTGCCTCGGGCACACTGTCATCTGCAACAAGAACAACAAAGACGACTGAAAAAAAAAGAGAGAAAGAAATCCAGACAGTTTATATTGATGTCAGCTCGATTTTATTTACATACAATGGAAATGATTTATTTTCTTTAACGGGCAGAAACGCGGACCGGGAGAAAGAAAAGAAGAGAAATGGTCTGTCAGGCCGTTGAGAAAAGAAGTTTAAAATGCCTTGAACTATTCACCGCTGAGATGGCTAATCAGTATTGAGGCTGCGGGGCAATCGGGCAGCTTTTCAATGTGGTTTTCCTTTCATCTAAATCGGGATGGAGGCGCTCAATTAAAAGCCTATCAGTTTGTAAGTAAATCAACGCCTATCAAAGTTGTCACATCAAACAAAACGATTATTATTGCAACCCGCCTCTGCCATTAATCTCTTTCTGTGGTAATCTGCTTGACAGGTCAACACGGAGAGCAAGAAAACCTGGAGTGGACAGTGAAGGCTGCAAAATATTTTATTTATTTTTACTGAATTGTGGGTTGTTTTTTTTTGAGAAAAATAAAAATGCAAAATAAAAAAAAATATTTTTTTCGAGTCCCATATTTTTTTAATTAGTTAAATTTTGGAGTGAATATAATAAAACGTTTACAGAGCAAACTTACAAAAGACTAATAAAAAAAAGACAGATAGGAAAAAAGTTTTTACCTTATAGGCCCACAGCTGATTTCAACTTTGTAAAAGGTGCACTAATAAAGAAATTAATAACTATCTTCTCTATCTTGTCTACATATCCCATGCAATATAAATACATGTCGACTTCTAAATAAGACATGTTGTTCTCAGCGTAATATGTGTGTTTCTAAGAGAGGGAGGAAGGAAAAAGTCCAAGTAAGCGGATCTCTATTTCTACGAATGTTCTCAGTCTTCTTTTTTTTTCTTTCTTGCAAAAAAGAAGAGGGGGGACGTTTCACAATATGCAAAGATGTGTGATTGATAACAGGCTTGGTATTTTCTGCAAGGGATGTCAGTCCGTGACACAATATGTGAGTTATTAGGGCAAAGAAGGGCAACCATAAATTTTCACTGTCAGGCGAAAACCCTCTTTATTGTCCCTATGACGAATGGGCTTCTGCACCAGACACCAAAATACTCGGCATTCCTCTTAAATGGGAACACATTTTTGCGACCATAATTCATGATATTTAAATAGAAAGTTTTAATATCCCCCATATATTTCATAACACTGACATGTTTATGAATCACTCCGCATGCAAATACAACCATTTACATCTCGCGAGGAAATACTTTATGTTGGACTTGTAGGATTACAGAGCTGGGCCGACTTGTTGTGATGAAGCGAGAAAGAACACATTTCATTATTAGGGCTGATTTATGCAGCCAAACTAAATATGAAATATATAATTAAACAACTTTCCTAAATGCGTACCTTCAGTTTTTTTTAAGGCTATGGTGTAAACGCTACTTTATTTTGGGCCTATATACAAACTGCTTGGGAGCTATTCACGACGTTACCATAAAGTTATTAATTTCATTTTAGACCATTTGCCGTTTATTATTTATAAATATATTCTAGCAATAATTAAAGTGTACAAAGACAGCAACAGAGAGGCACAGAATCTCCGCGTAGCAGTAATATAAAAGAAGATGTGTACTGGCCAGGATAGCAGACTATTAAAACTATTAAAGTACATGCATGAAGTAGATTTGTTTCCCCTCTAAAACTCCGTGGAAGGACAGGATTACAGGAAAGTCCGTGACACGACATTACCTGGAATCATTGCCTACTAAGCTCCGATGTAAAACGTCAGAGAGGTAAAAACGATAAAAAAAAAAAAAACATCAACAACAGTGTAACGACATTAAGACGTAGTCCTTGTTTCTAAAAGAAACCCTGTTTGGAATTACTCAAACACAACCACTCAATACACTGTCGAAGTGAAGCAAGGAACACAGCGAGGACCGAAGCCATGCAGACTCTCCCTCGCTCACTCTCTCTCCGGGAGAGCGGCGGGGAGAGAGTGAGCTTTTCCGCGTGTGGGAGGTCTTAGGTGACGTCACAAAACATGCAGCAGGCAAGCTGGCTGAGCAATGTGCAATGAACAGCAGCAGGCCTATGGCGCTCACAAACTTTCTAATGTCTCTAAACAGTGAACCACTGTGACCCACAAGTAAGCAGGACTGCGACATACCTCATTAAAGCAGTCAGCTTACTTGTTGCCAAAGCTTCAACTACAGCAGGACAAACACAGCACTGTGGTGGGAACGTCAGTCTTTGACTGCACATACAAAATTAAGGACTGATAGCCTGTAAGAAAAGTTTATAGTTTTTGTTAATAACAAGTAAGTATATATTTAGAATATATATAATATCCCATCCATAATAATCACGTTTAAATGATCCAGAAAAGAATATTTGACCACAAGAGCATGCATGACTACACTGCATCTGAAAAAGTGGCTTGACAAAACTAGCATGGTTCAAAAGTAGTATAAAAGATATGTGGTTGTAAGTATTTTGTCAGAAACAAACCTTAATTACTTAGCACAAAGTTATTAGCAGCTTTTATACAGATATACAAGATACCTATATCAGATAATTTATTAGGTACATCTTGCTAGTATATGGTTAGACCCTGTTTTCTCTTCAGAACTGCTTAAATTCTTTGTTGGATAGGCGATGGAAACACTGCTCGAGGATTTTGGTCCAAATAGAAAGCATCACACAGTTCCTGCATATTTGTCAGCTGCATATTCATGATGCAAATCTGCCCTTCCACCACATCCCAAAGCTGCTCTACTTGATTGTGATCTGGTGATTGTGGAGGCCACGTATGTACAGTGAACTGTCAAGAAACCAGTTTGAGATGATCTTAGCTTTGTGACAGGGTGTGTTATCCTCCTGGAAGCAGCCTTCAGAAGATGGATACACTGCAGTCGTAAAGAGATTGAGAAGGTCAGCAACAATACTTGGGCAGGCTGTGTATCATGCTCTATTGTAACCAAGGGGCCAAAAGTCTACCAAGAAAATATCCTTCACACCATTACAACACTGAGCTGTTGACATAAGGCAGGATAGATCTGTGCTTTTGTGCTGTTCAAACTGAGACTCATCAGTTTAGGCAATGTTTTTGTTGTCCACGTTTGGTAAGCCCACACAAATTGTAGCCTCATTGCAGTGACACAAAACTATCTTTTGTGCTCAGGAGCATTCGAGTCAAAGGTAAATCCCAGATCGTTCGTGCAAATGTCTGTCATTGTGTAATGAGACAGTCAGTATCCATACATGTGTTTATATATCAAATTTCAAACAACTGAAAAATTCAAAGATCTTGGTCTTGGAACATATTTCTGTAATATTAGGTTTGGTGCGCCACAGCAACATTCTGTACACAGACCAGTGCATTCTAATATTAAAAGGAAAACTATTGCAGTTTTTTGTACTGTGGTCTGGACAAAATGATCACAGAATGCTGCAATTTCACAGACCTTTGACACCATGTTTAGTTTTATAACTAGCAGGACAAATATGTTATACTCCACATCATACTGTCAAGTGGAAGAAACAAAAGGGCTAATTATGAAGTCTGGACAGAGCTTTTAAAATATGGAACAAGCTTTTGGTAGTCATTAGACTGGAAAAACAAAATAAATCTATCTGAGAGATCTAAATCTCTGCAAAATTGACAGTCTGGTACATTCTTAAAAAGAAAGACTGATCAGCTCAACAAAACCAAAAGACCTGAAAGTGGATAATCACAAATTCTTTCATCGGTTAAGTAAAGTTGTATCGCTATCAAAGTCCACAAAACTGAGATACCAACATGAATGGAAAACACAGAACATTCAGAACAAGGCGCAAACTACTGATTATGCTCAATAACAAGCAGGACAGATTATACTTTGTCAGAAAACAGTTCCAAGATGAAACCAAGATGAACTTGGCTAGCATCGGAATGATGGAAAGGGAAAGGTATGTAGTAGGAGAAAAAGGTCTTAAGCTCAGAAGCATACTACATCATCTGTCAAATATGGATGTAGCTAATGTTATGGGATGGGTACATATGGCTGCTAGTGAAACCAGGTCAGCAGTGACTGCTCATAGATGCAGCAGGATGAATTGTATGAAGTGTACAGGGTACTACACTCTCTGCTCAGACTGAATCAAATGCTCCAAAACTGACCAGACAGTGCTTCACACTGCAAATGGATAATGTGTCAAAGCATTCAAAGAAATTGGATATTCTTCAATGGTGAAGTTAGTCACCTGATCTCAACCCAGTAGTCCGTGCTTTTTCATTTATTGAAAATAAAACTCAATGCAGAACGACTCACAAACAAGCAGCAACGGTAGGCAGATAGAACATCATAAGGGAGGAAACACAGGATTTAGAGATCCCAATGGGTTCTAGACTTTATCCAGTCATTGCTGTTCATCCAAGTATTAAAAAACAAGCCTCATGCTTGAAATTATATAAATTTGTCTAACTATTTTTGAGCCTCTGTAAATGGGGTATATGTTAAAAAATGGTTATAAACCCTATTTTTTAAATAAACACTCTGAATTTAACCTAAACGTCTGAACTTCAGTCACATAACAATTGATTTTGAATCTATTAATATATATATTTTAAAAGCCAACGTATGAGAAACACTGAACTCAGAGATAAACATAGCATCATTTATGCAAAAAGAAAAAGAAAAAGAAAAGGAAAAAGAAAAAGTTGAGTGAACTTACCCTTTAAATAAGAAACTTGTCAAGGGCGATGGGGGCAGCACTGAGCCCAATTGTGTGGTCAAAGGGGAAGATGTTGTCAAGACTTACCATAGATAGTGCCATTTGGAAAACTGACTCAAAATGAGGTTCTTGATTGTTGATTGCTATGTTATAGCTTTACATCCAAAATACTTAGATACTTGATGTAACCCCCCAGTAAAGAACCGCCACAATGCTCTGGTTAAAATAGAGGCAGCTTCTCAGACTAACATGGGCAATTAAAATGATTTTACTTCAGGTTTGATCTAATCTCTATTTTAGCGTATATGTATGTTTTATTACCAGTATGGCTCTCCACGCCCCCTCTCCCCCGTATGGTTTACTGAGACCAGGTGTTCTACCTACCTGGACTTCTTTTTCCACAATGTTTCAGTATTTTAGCCGAGAGCCGTGCACACATCCAGTCTGAATCTAATGTTGTCATTAGGAAAACAGTCAGCACTCAGGTTTGATCAGCAACAGTGACCGCGTGCTTCCGCACAACAGCAGGTCAGCTGATTGAAACGGCACGCGGAAACAGTAAAGTCAATTTGAAATCGCCACTAGTTCTCCAAAGCACTCGGTCTTCCCCCACAAACACCAGCGCTTAACGTAAAGCAAAACGTAACGTCTTTCTTTCGTAAGCGGATTTTTTTTAAGTGCAGTGACTCGGATAGTTGATGTAAAAGCAGTGGGCGAGAAAGATATGGCAAACAACGAGTCGCTGGTCGCATTGAATGGGACTCAGGTAAGTTTGCTTAGGAGAGTGTTTCTCTCAGACTTTGTCCCCTGCTTGTGTAATGTGGCACCTTTTTTTTATTAAGCCCCACTCTAAATAATTTACTAGCGCTGAAGTTATGCTGCTGTGTTTGTTTCCTCGACTTCACTGGAGTCATGTGACACGCTGAAGCTAGCATTACAGATGTGACTTTCGCTTCTTTTACAGCTTCACTGACAAAAATAAACTCCGCAATAAGTAATGTAATAAAGTGTACCCAGTGCAAGGCGGTTTGTTGAAATGTAAGTTCACAGGGGCAGAAGTGAAAAGCATACAGAGGAAAGGATTAGTTATCCCTTCGCATAAACAGAAAGACAGGTGTAGTTTAGAAACCATCCGGCTTTACAGTGAGGCATCCTATCCAGCTGTTTCGCCAAGTGTTGCAGTATAAGGCTGTGTATGTTATTCAGATTTAATTAAAAAGTTGTTGTTGGGATATCATGAAAAATGTGTCTGTTCCCCCGTCAGAGATGCAGTCTTTATATGTCTCTCTCTTTTAATTTTCAAAGATTTCATACATTGGGCACGACTGTAAGGAAATTCCAGAGTTCCTTGGAGAGACCTATGGCCAGTTTGCACGAAGGCTGGATCTGAGTTTTAATCAGCTCAGGTAAGATTAGCAAAGCGCACAACATGTAATCAGCTGCACATCTTCCTACATCTTCCTCTGCCTGCTACTGGGAGACATGTGTCTTCACATCAGGTGCAACTGAATGTGTACCCTGGGTTTACAGGTGGTCACGGTGTCATCAGAAGATCAGAAAGCTGAACGAGTGTTAGAACTGGGCTGGTGCCACGCTGGGGCGGGATAAAAGGCATCATCGATAAATGTGACATGCTAATTCAGGGGCAAATAGAAGAAAAGATTCCTCTGTCAGGACATGAAGGAGCACCTCATGGCAGCCGCTTCAGAGGGGGCTGCCATTTCAACAGCAGGACTAGCATAGTTGATGTGGCAAGTAAAAGAAAAGAGATGATGGTTATAAGGTGCTTTTGTTTCTGAAGCCCTTTCATGACTGTCAGGCCATGAAGCCATCTCAGTTGGGCCCTTTTCTGGTTAGAAATTGTTGTCTCGAGGCAGTTGTCTGTAGTGGGTATTTGGAGTTTAAATGGATTTATATAGTGCAAAACCCCTCAATTGAAAAATCTTTTTTAAGGTTCAGGAGTATCTGAATGGGCCAACATGAGTTTCTTGGAAGCTCATGATCTGTTATCACAGAATTTACACACACAGTGCAGAGCTCACCTTTGCACAGGGTGTTGAGTAAGTCACAGTCCTTGTAAATCTGCTACGGTGGGCAAACAGAGATCTTTAGGTCCTTGGCTAAGCCTGATATACAGAAACCTGTCACACATTTTTCTTTTGTTTGTTTTGTCTAAACATCTGCAACTGGTAAAACAAAGATTTGTAGCTGCATTCTCATTACCTTGACCATCAGTATCCTATCATGCTCTTCATTTAAATATAGTCAGATAATTTGAAACATTTACGTTTTTAAATAGCTAACAGTAGGCAAGATGATACCAAGTGTCCTTTTTGCTCACAATAAATATTTTTTTGATTAGATGACCATACGTGAGGTTCCTAAACCAGTTAGCAAAAGTCCTATATAGTATTACACCTTGTCACATGACTAAGCATTGTACTGAATACACTGTTTGACACCAATTGTTTTTAGGCGTTTCCTCAGAGGAAGTGAAAGCACGTAATCTCTCACAGGGAGCATTATGGCATGAGACTGCAACAACTCTTATGTCTGTGGGTTTTGGGGATATCAAGACGGGCATTATGTGAGTTGCCCTTGAAGCTGTCACGTTAAGAGCTTCATGTTTAGAATGAAATATTTATGACTCAGAAATGACTAATTTATTATTGGTTTTCAGTTCAGCTAATCTCAGATGTCAGATATCATTACTAAACTTCAAAGGGTGGTATGCACAGAGAAGTGGTGCAGAAGTAAGCCAAGCAATACTTGAACCATTTAGGGCTCATGTCTGTGCAATATTGATTGATGGTTTGGTAGTGGAAAAAGTGATGTTATACCATGCTTAATTCTAATGATTTAGCTTTAGATTTGGCTAGATTTTCTTTTCAAAGCTGCTTTATTTTCCTCAATTTCTGGGTTCTGGATCATTCTTGTGCTTGTTGTGAAAATGAGTGTTTGTACAGTGTGTTAAAGCTGATTCCAACAACATTACATGACATTAATACAACAGAACATTAAAAGATGAAAGTATGCATTGCCAACATGCTAGTATTAGTTCCTTATGGTATCACCATAAACACACATGACCACATTAGAAACTGGATAAACACGTCAACATGTGACAAAGTTGTAGCACCCACTGTTCGTTTCCCATTCCCCAGTTTTGATATACAAGAAACAATAAACCACTGATGCGTCATATTTTGTGCTGCTGTACAATGCATTGAATAATTTGACAAGGTTATAACCAATATTATTGGTAAAAGTTTCTAAGCACACTTTCACCTTTATAAAATAGGACATCTGCACACCAGATAGGTAAACACTGTTATTTATCTCATAATGATAACATTCGAAATTCTGCTGCTCTTATACGTCAGAGACATTTGTGAATATTGACACCGTGACCTTGTTTCAATGTCAGCTCAAGCAAACCAGGTGTAAACAAATGCACATGTTGGTTAAACTCAGTGGACTACCTTCAGCATCGTGCACTTCTTCATGCTGCTTGACTCAAATCTAGAGGGAGACATTGCCAGAGTTTGTTGTAGCTAATGTGCTTATTTCTGTCAGCTCAATTGACAACACTCATCCAGCAACCTGACAATGAGTCACAACGAGAAGCAAGGTGCTGGCATTGGCTTTAACTGAGTCCTGTGTGGTTTTGTGTGCGTGTAGCGCATATGTTTGTTATTTTGTATGTGTGCTTGTGGATGTTTGCTTGCGTGCAGTGTTTGCGCATCTGTCTCTGTGAGCATAACTGTGAGTGGCTGGGCAGGTAATGGCAGGATGAAATTATGGTAGTGGGCTGTCACACCTACACCTCTCCCTCTGTGTGCTGTAGTGTCAGCCTGTCTCATCAATGTGTTGAGAACTGTGGCTCACAGTGAGATTTCTGTCCCAGGAAGGGCTTGGTTGGTATTGTGTTGTCCACTTTGTTCCAGGTCAGTTGTGTATACAGTGCTGTGAAGGAGCATGTGCTATGTTGACACGATTTCCCTGCTGTGACTGTTACATGCAGTGTTATCACCCTGGACACACGAGGATTGAAGAGGACATGTGTCTCTGAGTCTCAGGAAGAATCCTAACACTATTACAACAGGGATACTTGTCTTCTGAAATCAGACAAACCATCCTGATAAACAAATCCCAGTTGGGTATCAACAGCCAGTTGTGAAATCTTAAAACTCTACTTTTTCCAGTAAGCCTATTTTATCAATTTAGTTATATATATATTTTTTTAAAACCGAAGTATAGAGATATACTGACTGACTGAATTGGTTCATTTTCAGTCTTCTAAGCCTGGATCAGGTACTCAGCTTCCAGTATATCCTATTATGAGCCGGTCCGTTTCATGCATGCACGGTGGCACAGACAAGTTAAATATTATAAGCTTGGGAACACCTCACTGTGAGTGAAGACACAAAGTTTGCCAAAGTAAACTGTGGGTGAGGTACAAAGAAGATTGTAAAAACTAATCTAATTAGATGCTTCACTCAACTTTGCCTAGCTGAACATTTTAAAGAAGCTAACAAAAACAAAGTAGATAAAGCTATCCAGAGCTCCGAGCCAGCCACAGGCAAGCATCCTTTGCGTGAGCCTCGGTATGAGCAAAAGATCAAAGTTGTTCCAAAGAAAATTATGGAGACAAGTGGAAAAGAAAAAAAGATTGATGTCCTCTTATTTGGTAAATTTATCCAAATACCGTAAAAGATTTGTTATATAAACCCGCTTTTGTTTGGTAAAGTAAAATATGCCAGATAAAGGTGGGCGCGCAGAAACTTTTCAGTTGTTTAGGTGAGAGAAGATCCTGTAATGCACTCCAGCTTGTAAAATTTAATAATTTCTTGTATTATGAAAATTAAAATTGAAGCAAAATTGCCAAACAAGAGTGATTAAAGTTGTGCAATCACAGTGATTCTTTGAAATACCTTTAAATATTGGAGATACTAGAGACATTTGGTAAATGTCACATGAAACTGCAACTTTTACATTTTTCCATGCATGAGAAGATACCAATGTCTATTTTTCCTTGCAGTCAGTCTCAGTTTTCACAATATCAGAATTTCAAATATGACACTGATACGCAGGAAAATACTCAATAAAAAAAGGGACAAAATTACAAATATAATGTTATATTTTAGGATTCTCTTAGTTAGTGGAAAAAAACATAAACAACATTTTTAGATGTGCTTTTGGTGACTTGGCACCATATTTCCATTGCTGATCAAATAGAGTTGGTAACGTATGCTCTCACTATTTCTGTGGTAGACTTTTCTTTGACTTAATCATGTACTTAGATATTAAATGGCTGTGTTATTCTGACCAGCAGGAGTGATAATGTTAGCTCCCAGATTAATGTTATATTATTATTAGCCATAGCCCCTAGCCACTAACTTAATGATTGCTATCTGTGCAACAATGTAGGAATGTAACCTGTTGCTGAAAGCGTTTGTCAGCGTCGTTTGAACTTATTAGGCACAGCATTGAATGTCAAGGACGTTAATTTACAGGTAAAAGTCAAGCACTCCACCTCTAAATTTTCTTACCACAAAGATCTTTAATTCAGTCGTTAACCTACATAGGCTCATATCCCTTGTGACCCACTCTATGATCTGAAACACTGACATTACTCTCTGGTATACTTAAAAGTCTAATGTCAGGAGTCGATCTGCTACATAAAATCCACCAAAGTTGAAATTCAGCCTGCTCTCAAGAATAGGAAGACCATATTGGACTTAGGCACACACATCTACTGTATGTGTGTGTGTGTGTGTGTATGTATGCAATGTGTGTGCCTCTGTCTGTGGGGGTATGTGCTCACCCAGGCCATGTTGGTGATGGCAGGCGTTTTGCATTTTAATGACAAATCAAGTATGCTAACTTGCATTTTAAAACGAAAGTGCTCTAAATGTCGCACGGCTGTCAAAATGAGATGTAAGTAGTCTGATGAAAAGAGAACAAAGAAGACAAAGTAGGGAGGCCTAGTACACTGAGAAATGAAATAAAACCTTGTATGGCCTGTCAACTGTGTCGTTTTATATTCATATCTAAGAAACATTATAGTATTACTCCGCTGCTCAAGCCTCACTCATCTGTCTCTTTTAATTCATCACAGGGACCGCTCTGTCTTTCAAGTTGCTGTATGTCAACACTGGAAGGGGCCTTCTAATTGACAAATGAGTGTCACAGACATCAAGTGTTCCTTTTCTATCCACGATAGGTAGACTGTGGTTGTTTGATGGTTTGGGGAGGAGGGATGAGGGGGTCTGTTATTGGCAGAAGCCCAGTAAGAGGCATTAGACTGGGCCCAGAATGAGAAGTGACAACAGGAAGAGAGCCTGTCATTGTCTTGCCTAAGTGTTCAATCTGCAGAGATGCTGGTATGCAGATAAAGTGTCAGTTAGGAGGAGAGAATATGAAACATTGGCAGTATGAAGTCCTCAAATCACTTAACTGGGAGCAGCGTGTGTGTGTGCCTGGTAATAGTGGTGGCGTACTCTGTTCTGCTGAGGAAATATATTCCATATCTGATCCATCAGGCCTGTTTAGGCCGATATTCTAGGATAACCTGATCTATGTCTCATAAATTACAAAGTACGCAGAGCTCTCCCAGCGCAAAGAGATTTAAACCGGATAGATGAAAGGGACACGGTCTGGCAGGAAATAACTTATTCATATGAAGGACATTGATATTTCGTATCCTTCTTTGGTACTAATTTAAACTAGAATTTTTTTTTAAAATGATGTACTACTCCTGGGAAAGTCGCCGGATGACATAGCTTGTCTTTTTCCTTCATCTCACCAATTTGAGGTTGTGATTGCTGCAAACACTTTTCTCTCTGTTAACGGACAGTTAAAATGATGCCAACAGAAAGCCAGGGTAGAGAAATGCACACAAGTCGTGGGCAATTAGTTTTTATCAAAGTCATATGTTTGGTACGTGATCGCTTAAGTCTTTTACATGAGGTTATATTTTGGACGGTCTTAATTATAATGCCTTTGGATAGATTTGAAATGATTAAGGTTTAAAGAACTTTTATCTCTGCAAGTTATGCTTTGCATGAGGAAAATTACACAACGTTATGGTTTCACTAATGGCTCAATCCACAGTGGTGACATGATCATCGTCCCTGGCTCAAACCAACACGCCGCTGAACAAATGCCATACTAATTCAAACTTTGGATAGACTTAAGTCAAGAAAAATGCTAAGTTACACTGACTTTCATCTTCACTTTGAAAGAGAGTAGATATACTTCTTGCAACATGCTCATAACTGTCACAAATCTCAACTGTGCACTGCTGATTGGCTCTTTGGAGACAATCGTGGGACAACTCACTTTTTCATATTTGTTTTTTTTTTTTTTTTAAATGTCTTGAAATGTCAGGATTCTTTGAGTGACATACTTCTCTCATATTTTGTGGAGTCCTTATAAAAGGTCATCCTTCCTGCTGGCTTTTGAAAAGTTGTTGTGGTTTGTTTTGGTGCCATCCATTTTTTGAGGAAGTCGTGAGCATTACCATGGAGATAAACCACTGGCAAACCTCCTAGTTCATTAGAAATCCCCCTTCCTCCAAAAACAAAACAAAAAAGAAAAAAAAACACATCCTCTTAGGACGAGTTTGTGTCTAATTTTTTTTTATCTCGCTTTGAGTACTGCAAAACAAAGTTGGTTTCAAACTGCAGTTCACTGCTGCACCTCCTGTGTCGACAGGGAAATGCAGCTCTGCTCACGTTGCACCCTCAGTGCACACTTGAGGCGTTCGAGAGAATCTGGCTTAGCTCCTGGCCTTCTTCTGCTGTAGTATACAACAAAGTTGTAGCGTTCCTGCTACCCCGATTGATTTAGGTGTGGGGTGGTTCCCAGGTGGAGCGTGCAGACGACAGGATGCATATCACCCGGCTATTTAGTGTGAATTCTGCAGACAATGATCACATGTGCTCCAACTGACATTACACAAACTTTGTACTAGGGAGCTGGCAGGATAAAGACCATTTAATGTCTGATCTGACTGATCCAGACATTTGTTATCACTTACAGCTCGGCCGGGTAGTGCCTACAAAAAATCTGGGCTGCAGTGGCTCTGGTGTAACACAGCTGAGTAGCTAGTCAATCAGCTTGCAGCTGGACAGTTCCTTTATCCTGGGTACAGGATATATAGTATACAGTAAATCTTTATCTCATTGTTAAAACACAACAAAAGACAGACAGAACCATCAGTGTCAGGAGCTGCCGTCAGCCTTTCAGTGCATTCCTTCTATCTAAAACCATCTTGTGCTTAAGGATTCTGAATTGAAGGGAACATCTTTATGTTCCTTTTGTTCACATTATATACACTGGGCAGTGATGCCATTCCTTTTATGACTGCGTCACATTTTTTATTGTATATCCCAAGACGGATGGCGTGCCACTGATGCAGAGATTTACAGGCCTTCAGCTTGCAGTGGCAGGGCTTTAGAAGGGCCTGCTGACATCTAGCCAACACTTTGGAGGAGGAGTATAAAAGCTGACATTTTATTGGCTCTAAGAGGGAAGGAGAGAGAGGGAGAGAAGTCCTGGGGTTGGGGGCAGGGAGGGAGGGAGGGTGAGAGGAAAGAAAGGAAAAGATATTCTGTTTCTTTACTTTATATTTTTCAGCACTGCCAGCTGTCACGGGGAACTTACTAAAAAGATGGGATTTATTGGGTATTATTTAGAAACCTGTCAGTGCTAATGACTACAGCTATGATTTCAATTATCACCCACTAAATATAGCTTAATTCACTGCCTTGCTGGCTATAATGAGCCACCCTGACATCATTTTTCAAAAATTCGATACCATGCTATTTTAATATTTTATGTTGACCACTGATTTAATTTTCCTCCCTGGTGCTTGGCATGTGGCAAGTTGGATGGTCAAAGCTATTGAGTTCAAAGCTATCCATGGGATATATTTTTTCCATTGACAGAAATCCAATTAGTTTTAGTACACAGTCTGGCTGAATAAAAAGGGTCTTAAAATCCACAATATGTTTCCTTAGTGTTTTAGCAGAGTGCAAAGTGATGGATCTTTATGATTTAAACTGATGGGGCCCAAGTGGACATGCTCCCTTTTCTACTTTGGCAAGTGAAAAACAAACTACCCGTATGTCTTAGTCATTTTGATAGGCATAGCAGAGTCTTTTGATATTGTGTAAACATCCGCTGTAAAGTGCATGCACCGGCTAAGATCTTGACTCCTACATATTTAAACACTTATTAAATACTTTACAGCTGCTACACAAATTCTGCCGAAACACCATGTAAATATGAGAGAGGGAAAAAGTCAGATGTATAATTCATTAGTGACATGTTTAGTAAGTAGACCGTTTGGGGAGAGTTAATGCGTACTCAGGTTTTGACATGAGGGTGTGCATTTTTAAGCGAGCATTAAAAGGAAGATGATTAGGACTGGCATTTGGCTGTCAATAACAAGCTCGCTGCTTGAAGTTGATGATACGGGGGAATTTTGATAATGTAAAGCTGATTCCTTTTCTCGAGTCTTCTCCCTCCGTGACATATGTTTTATAGTACATAACACATGTACAAGTCATTTAGGATAGCCTCCAACAGTTAGGATCTCTCCATGTGTGCTTTGCTTTCTTCTAAAAAATGGAAAATCACACTACTTGAGACATGACCTGTGTCTCTTTAAAGACATAACTCAGGCACTGTTTATGTTCATCCCATCACATTTAGCTATCTCCCAGATTGATGATGTAAGCAACTGGAAGGCATGGAACATATTAAAGCAGAGCAGGGAGAGCCATACTTCTACTTCCCTTGGCTGAATCCCAGATGTGGAAAAGAGAAAAAGTAAGGGGGGGAAAAACGGTTTGGAGCCTGTTTTGGATGATGAACAAAGGAGCTTCCTTTGGTATGGCCTAGGCAGTTTTGGTCGCTTCATGGCTTTCAATCTCCCACAGTCTTTCCTAGAAGGCCCAGGGGTGTAAAGTGAAGACAGATACATGGCTGTATCCATGCCAAGATTTTAGAGGATGATGGCAGTTTTTGCCGTGATTTGAATTTTAGGGGATGATTTTTTTAAGAGGGCTGCGTGATAAATGTTGTCAGTAGATGAATAAATCCTGTGACCATAAAATGCAGTTGGAGGCTGTTGGCGGAGATGGCAGCTCTCAAAGGCCTCGCGATTACTAACAGTCTGATCTTGCATATTGGCGAAGACGAGGGATTAATCTTATAACCCCTATAATTTGAGTCCAGTTTAATCGCAGTTCACCACTCCTGGTGTGATAAACTATGCCTTATTTGCTTGTTCTGCAGTTGCAGAACCGGCTTTGCGGGTGAGACCTTTTCCTGCACTCCCGCAAAACACTTAAACCGTCCCTGGCCGTGGACAGCTGTGTCACATTCTCAGCACAGCTGTATCTCATTTCCTGTATCCATTTTAGATAAACGTACTCGCATCTTTCACAGCTTTCACTTTTAAAAACCACCGACTGTCCTTCCAAGCTGCCATCCCAAGAACTTGGTCGGACGGGAAGATTTTTCCGAGATAACGGTCCCTGCGCTCTCGCTCGGCTGCGCTCTTGTTCTCCCCTTCCTCTTTGTGCTCGTTCCATTTGTGAAGCATGAAGAATAAGTTTAGAAAACTGTAGTTGGGACTGGGTTCAGAAATCAAGGGAAAGCTATGGTTCTTTTAAGGTTACATCTGACATCCATCAGCATGGAAATATGTTTTAATGGTCAGGCAGGCTGCAAGACATCAGTAAGCTGTTGCCTCACTTTTCCACCCAGGGATATATTGAGATAAGAAACAGTGACGGCATGTTTCATGTCCATGCTGCTGACATGTCTGTGCTGGAAAACTACAAGGAGAAACCCTTACATTTTGGGGCCAGCAGGCTGCGTAGTACAGTATCCTTATTCTCTGTTTTCCCTCTTAAAACATTGTTTATCCATAAGGATAAATGCAATGACTCCCATCACACTGGTTCCACTGCAAGCTGCTGACTGCACTATTAGCTGACAGTATGATTATGTGAACAACAGACCAAACAGTCTTCTGATCTCCTCTGTCTGTCCAGACGTTTGGTGATGTTTAAGAGTTTATCCCCACTGGTAATGGGGAGATAGCTTTTGTACTGGGGGCACTGTAGAGTTTCTTTATTTTCTCCCTCTGTCTGGATCCCGGACCCCTGGGTCCTCTAAAGCTCAGAACATGTCTGTACTCAGATGTTTCAAAACACCAAACAGCAGAGGATGAGTAGGAGAAGAAGGAGGCAGAGGAGGAGGAAGAAGGTATAAAGGAGAGACGAAGGGAAATGGGAGGAGGGTAAGGAATCCTCACAGGGACAAAGTGCACATGTACAAGCAGACCAGGCAGAGAGGCCCAACAGGGTCTATAGACTTGTGATCTGAGGGCCGTTTGTGTGTCAGTCAGATCAAAGTCTGTGGAAGAGTAGGAGAAATCCCTTTACCTTTTCTGACTATGGAAACCCTTATTGGCAGCTCGGCTGAAGGAGGGGGATGATAACAGGGAGCTGCAGTGAAATGCTTCTACTTGTGATGGTTTTCATTGTTTTTGTTTCGCTTCGAGTAAAACACAAATCCTTCCTTGGGCAGTTTTATTCATGCAGCTGTAGGGTCGGTGTTTTGGATATCTTAAACATGTGCATGGAACATTGTTTTGTCAATATTTTATGACAATATTAGTGTTAAGACTGCAGCTTCTGGCTGCAAATTCTGCATTTTGCACAAAACTGCCGTGCTGCTTGGTGCTTTATAAATGTTAAGTTTTTATATTTAAAAGGAAGATGGTTGTTTTCATTGTTTCTTTCAAGAGAAGATTGGTTGGTTGATCATAAATTGTCTCTTTTTGTGCAAGGAAACACAAGAAATTATGCCACAGTGTCAGACTAAAGAGCATGCAGCAATGTGAATTATTCAAATGAAAGCAAAATTCAGATCACGGTGTCAGTGATTTAAGATGAAAAAATATGGTGTTTCTTTTTTATAGTTCCTTTAACTTTCACTTGTAATTCAAGAGTAATAATAAGTAATAAAAGTTGAAGCTATTTCCTTGTTTAAAATGATAGATTAGTTTATTTTTAATGCATGTGATTCCTGCTGCAAAAGGACACTTTGGTTTACAATTAAAAGATCTCTTAAATTGAGATTATTCAGTAACAAAAAGAAACAAAAAGTGACAAATAAAAGGCAAAAACATGACAATACAAAGGACCTCTTTATTATGGTGTATTTTTTTTGTATTAGCTTGCTTGGGAACATATCATATGCATATCCTGCACATCTTTTTTCATATAGAGACACCTGCTGAAGATAAGATAACAATAATGCCATTGAACTACAGCAAAAAATGTACACTATACAAGGTATATAGAAATATCACTTTAATATACCGGTAAGCATACATGATACAAAAGATACAGTTTGATATTTTTAAATGTCTGGTAGCAGTAAAGTAGAGTGGAATATTGCATGGTGGCTAAAAATCAGGTCAAATAAATAAAATAAATACATCTAACATCTAACACTGCACATTATCTGTTTCAGTTTTATACATGGATAATAGGTGGTCAGGTTGATGTTAGAACCAAGTTCAGCATACAGCATATATATGTGTGTGTATGTATATGTTTA
>NW_024582368.1:2376519-2395159 GCF_018398535.1 Haplochromis burtoni | reverse complement strand
TGGAGGCTATATTAGAGAGAGAGAGACACACACAGCTGTTCCTTCCAGAGAATGCCACACACTCTGCCACTCCTGCTAACCCCCTCATTCTGGGAATGTGTAGTGAGTGTATCCTTCTATAGGCCTGGCTGTTTAAATTAATTATTAGTTTTATAGCGAACCCTGAGGCCCTGCACAGGCAGCTAATCCCTGTAGAGGGCTAATCCGACCCCACGTTACAGAAAATCAATGCTGGTCTTTGGTGTAGGCATGCCATCAGGGCACGGGGACACATGTCAGACAGGCCTCCTGATTTTTTCATGAGGTGTGTTTTTGAAGTGGTAAAGCCAGTGGAGGATGCTCGAGGTAGCCAGAATTTAAAAGAATATCCGGAAGCGATAAAAAAGGCTTGTATGACCAACTTTCTCTTGGGGTGCTAGTGATGCAAGTGTGTGGTTTTTTTGGTGAATTATTTTAACTGAAAGCAGATATGGAGATGCATGGAGAGAACTCGTGCTGTCAAAAAGTTAGTATACATAAAAAAAAAAAAAAATCCATATTTGCAGCCTGAGCTAGATGTTTTTGATTAAGGTAATAATAATAAAAATCATAAAAGCTATAAAACTATTAAAAAGATTTATGTAAGTACACAAAGTAATAACACGACACCAACTCCCTTAGTATTTCGTATGGTAACTCTTACCTGTCAGGGCGTGGGCGCAGTTCCTCTGGGGGTGTTCTGGCACAACACAGGACTTTGGCAACGTATCCTTTGGGTCCTTTGGTTTTCCTTTGGTAATTAGGCTTGTTGCAGCACATTCCCTGCGTAGTGGATCAGATTGGGATGTGGGGAGTTGAGTAGAATTTGTGGCTCTGCTTTTAGGAGGCACCATTACAATGGTAGGGTGCGCTAGCTAGTCTGCAACAGTGTTTAGCTGGATAGCAGATGTAAATGTTAGGACCCAAAGTAACCCAGAAGAAGACTTTGCTTTGTAATTCTCATAACATGTCATTGGTTTTTATGTTTTGGCTGATGGTTCTATAACACAAACACACAATAGTATATGTCTGTGTTACAATGGCCTTCTGGGAAACTCTGATGATAGATGTGCGCGGTGGTTGGGTATCCTGCAGTCAACAAGGTTTTGAAGGGATTTGGTTTGCGCTGAGTGACTGCAGAGCATGTCAAGTAGTTTGAGTTATGTCGTGTTTGCTATTTTCACTGGTTTGGTGGCTGAGGATTGGTGCCAGTGGAGTCTCGCTGTAAACATCAGCTTTGACTGTTTGCCTGATAATTTGATGAAGGGAAGGGATTGAAGTAGTCATTCTGAAAATGTCAATTTGTGTCTTTCTAGTAATAAATCTTTTCTTATGACCCAAAATGAGAACATCCTATTTTGTCTTGGCAATGATACAGACAGTCTGTGATTTGAGATCACTTTAATATCTTGTCAGATTTGATCCATAGTAAAAAATTGAAACCACCATTCATTTTCTTTTTCTCTGTCAGGGTTTAATACCATTCAGAGACGATATGAATATTTCTCATTCCTCAGTCTCATTTCATATTCTCAACTGCCTGTCAGTAATTGGAGGAGAGAGAGAGAGATGATCTGACCCAGTCCCCTACTTTTTTTTTCCACCTCTCTTTCTGCCTATTAGTTTTGGCTTACCAGCTTTCTCTCTCTCTCTCTCTCTCTCTCTCTCTCACACACACACACACACACACACACACACACACACACACACACACACGGAGACTGGCAGCTGAAGATAATAGCTTTCATAATGTGTGGCGCTTCATTCCAAGCTATTTTGTGTTTCTCTTTATGATAGAACAAAAAAATGTCGAGCCCAGTCAGTCTATTCATTTCCTCTAGTGGGAGATTAATGAGATGAACACTGCCGTCTCGTGCCTTTTGTGACAGGCTTCAAACTCCCTGTACAGGAGGACCTGCGTCTGTTCATCTGTAGAGTTCACACACAGGCTGGCTTTTATTTCCGTTTTCAGTGTAGCAGTCGATTAGGGAGGCTACCTCATGATCCAAACTATATGCTGCAATTATCTTAGACATAGATAAAGTGATCAGATATGCTGTGCGCTTTCTTCGTGGTAGTGAAGTCACTCAGCAAATGTTTTAAGCATCTACGACATCTGACCTAAACATAGTTTGCTCTGGGATTGAATTCATGAAGTGGAGCCTTTGTGAGCGGACTGTGGCTATGGTGAAGATGCCACTTGAAAGGATGTGACGAACACAGAAATCCTTGTGTGTTATCACGAGACGTTTGGGTTTGACCATTTGGATTTCCTTAAAACGGAGTAAAGCATTCAATCTTATAAACTAAATATAAGGATCTTAATGTATCACTACTACTTTTATTTATGTCAGTCCATACACAAATGTCTTGATTCATCCCCCATTTTTTTTTTATTTTGCTTCCAAGGAGCCAGACTGTCTTGTATTTCATTTAATGTGGTCAAGAGCATTAGTTCCCCAGGCTTTCTAAAGGTCTTTCTGAAGTTTTTCTTTGGATACTGGCTGCATTTTCAGAGGAATGCTTTTTTGTTTGCTTGTTTGTTAAACTATTTGACACTGACCTATGAATCACCCAAGCATTTCAGGCATAAAAACCCAAGGGATGAACCAGTGTTGTGGCTACATATACCAAAGAACCCATTTTTAATTGTATCTTTAGGCACCTTGTTATTAGCAGCCTGTAAAACAAACACATCCCACATTCCCCTTTTTTTTAGATGAATTTCCAAAACATGTCAGATAACAGTTTTACAGAAATAAAATAGTATTTCTGCACCCGTAAGGTGATTCTCAAACTTGAAAACTTGACATATCTCAGCATGGTGTGTAGTGGAAATTGGTGGAGGCTGAGGCATACCAAATTACCCAAGAACTGGGATGAAGATCAGTCGTAACAAGTCTTATGGAGGGATAACATCAAATTTGAAAAAGTTGGCTCAAATTGTCATCAGTGTGTGGACGGTAATGTATGTATGACAGGTAGAATAAAAGGCAGCCAACACCCAAAAACGAGCGTTAAATGTCTTTTAAGACGGTTGGAGAACTATTTCTGAAGACTACTTAACGAAATCACAAGAAAGCTGCCTAATAGAGTTCAGGCTGTGTAGAACAATTTAAGATCATCAGACCAAATATTAACTTACAGGCTTGTTAGAACTATACAATCTCTTTTCACCTGATGTACTGTGTACCATTTATGTTTGCAGATGTTTTTTAAAAAAAAAAAAAATCACTGCATCTCTCTCCCATTTAGCAAAATATAAAGAATTGAACAGCGACTCAGTACAGTACATCCACTTTACATGCTGCTTTTACATTTTTCTGATACTTATCAGTAAAATATAAAAACTCTAAATATTGTCACATGTTGGAATATCAACTCAACCTGGCCATGTTCACGTTGAATAGATTTCTCCCAGACAAACATAAGACCTATGATGATGGGTAAGAGACATTTGCAGCTGTTCCTCTGCTACTACCACACCATGTAGGCCTATTAAATGGCAGTAAATAAAATCTCTTGTGATAGAAGCAGCTGGGCCACTTTTGTATCATATGACGATCACAACAAACAAACTGAAAATATATCAGTTGCCGTAACTCTCTTTTAACACAAGATATCCTCTAGGCTGCTTATTTGGACCTTTAGTGCCTATTAGTCTAAAATGTGGTTTCTAACGCTTCCATTAATCCCGTTTGCACAGAAGGATGTAATGTTTTACAGCTAAAACTGCTTCTTTTACATTAATAAAGATGGGGGACTGAGAGCTGACAGTAAACTGGTTACTTAAGTCCATGTAAAATGGTGACTGTCACTCACTGCTTCTCCCATTGTGCTGTGATTGTAGTGTAGGCTTGTGGAGAGTTAGTTATCCAAATACCAGCAGTGCATAGTCTCTCATTTGTTTTCATTCACTTTATTATTTCAACCTTTTTATTCGCAGTGTCAGACGTGTTTGCAAGGGACATTCGAGCTTCATGTCAAAAAACTCCTCCAAAAGCGAGACAGCTAAGACAGATTTGGAGGCGAGGCAAAAATCCCTTGTTTGTCGAAATTTTTTGAATGCCACATTTTTATCCAGGCTGCTGACTGCGTTGCATTTTCCGGGCACATTAACATATCTTAAAACTTTGCTGATTTTTTTCCAGGCCAAAGTTCCTCTGGCAGAAATTAAAAAAAATAACTTCCCAAACTGTGACAAACGCAAAACATTTCTCTGAATTGCTTCTCAGAAAGATATAGATTCTTTTTTTTTAAATATCAGTTTTGCTGTAACCACAGAGCTCTTATGGTAAACCACCCACATGTTGATAAAGACAAAAAACTAATGGCAATTCCCATTTGATGTCTACACGAAGTTCTGGGGGAAAGTAAAATAAGACATTTTGGAAAAACATTCCTTTTTCTGTACACGGAGCAGAGTTGTGTGTTTGCTCTACACGGCTTTGATTAAAGGTTTTGAGAGAGAGGAGACATTTCTTTTGCTTTATGGCTCTCATTGCCAGCTTGGCAGCAGCACTAGCATTTAAATGCCCATTAACAACCTTTTAACTGTCAAGATCTTTTGAAATATGGATATTTGCTTTCCTCGCTGCTTCAGAGCCACCAAAATTACTTTTAATAGCACAAGTGTTGAGCTTCATGAGCGGTAGGCTAGCTGCATGCCATTCTCGTGCAAAGGGGGGTTTGCCAACGATGCCTGATTAGGAGTGCAAGGGGAGATTAATAGATGTTTCTTCCCCTCATTTGTTATCACTCTTTTAGCGCATTGACTGACTACGGCGTGTGATAAATAGAGGGAAGCCTCTGCATTTCCTGAGTGTGACACTATCTATCTACTCGTCAGCCCAGCTCTGTGTTGATGTGATGTCTCCTCTGACAGCACATCCAAAGTCAGCTTCCTAGTCCTGGGCAATTTCAGCTGCTGAGGGAAAGGTGTTTGGGATCTGCATTTTAATCCTGGCCTGTTTAATGTTTGCCCCCTGACAATCTGGGCCAGACATCATTTTAATGGTATGTACAGTGATAAAGCCAATAAAATGTCAGGATGATTGATAATCTGAGCATTATAGCAATATGACTTTCCAGGTCTCCTCTGCGCTCCAATGATGGTTTCCAAATTGAATTCTTTAGGCGTGCGCGTGTGAACCTATGCATGCACATTCACATGGTATGCATGCGTGCGCGTTTGCTACACCTTAGGTGAGGGGAAGAAATCTTGTTAGTTTCTAGTGAATCGGTTTTTAGTGCTTATGCAATACATTATTTCCAAAATAACGAACCACATTGGCTGAATAGATTATCTCTGGGTTTTTGGCCTGCTTACTGTATTTGTCTAGAAAATGTGTATCGGAGTGGGGGACAATTATAAGGATGATTACCATATTTCTTCAGTTAAATAAATGATATGAAATCTTGCTTTCCTCTCTGTGTCAGAAACTGTAAATGTATGAACTAGGCGGGCGTGTGTTTCATATCAAAGCCGGCTTATTTTTGTCTACTGGGGATGGTTGAGGGGAGAGGATGCCGTTCATATCTCTTGACTTATGAACTTGTCCAAACACAGGTGGACATTGAGACTCCACAGATGGTGGTGAAGCAATGAAGCGTTGGAACAGTGTGTATACTTAAGCCTTTGCCTTTGATTGTTACATTTTGTAACGGCCTAAATATGTTACTTCTATTTTTTATTTTCTTTCTTTTTTTATATTCAGAGTTGCTCTTTTTTCCCCTTTTTTTATTTTTTTTAGACTGGATCCCTATGGAGGAGATCACAGCTCTGGTTCATTGATTTATTGGTTGCTATTTGCAAACCAATAGTAATCGGTTGGAGATTGACACACATGCGCTTGCAGTGCAGTCACTGTCTCTTTGGACCTGTGAAACAGCTCGTTCTATCTTCGGCAAAGTCAGAGCAGCACTGCCTCTGACTGGCAGTCATGGAAAGCTCTTTGTTTTATGTAAATGGTGATTGATGACATGTCTGGCACAGCCTGCAGTTTTTGACAAAAAGTATTGATGGCTGCTCTCAGTAAAGTGTTAGTCCAGGTGACAGAGCAATCCATTTTAAGATGAATGCGAAACAGAGAGATGGAAAGTAAGAGAGGGGGAGAAAGACAAAGTGAGGGAGAGAGGCTGAAAGAGGAAAATCATCAGCACTTTCTGGAGCGAGTTATGTATTTGTAACTCTAGTTCTGTGATCACAGGCTTTCAAATGGAATATGCACTAACACAAGCAGATATTCTGCTTTGATTAATGAGGGTCACGCATGCCACGGCTCCACACTGTTTATGATTTTTATTTTTATTTCACCTTAATTAACATGAGGTCTCATTTTCAAGAGCCACCTCAACAGAAAATGTTGAGCTTGTGGTTGGGCAGTTGTTAGTTGACACTAAGAATGGATTACCATTTCCCACAGCTTGGTTCCCTTAGCCATTTCCTAATGGCTAATTTTCTCTTTCTAATGATGGGAGGTTCACGAAGGAGGACACGAGGATGGGTGTGACAGAAGAGGATTTAGGAATAGGGTGAGATGGAGGCAGATGATCGGCTGTGGCGACCCCTAAAGGGAGCAGCAGAGATTCTGTACTTACTCAGTTCAGTTCCTGCTGCAGAAAGTTAAAGATGAATCTGCAATCTGAACTAAAGGCAACAAAGCAAGCAAAAAAATCAGGTCTTTCCTTCTAACTTAGAAGCCATCTTTGTTATTTTTTCTGCAGTAGTTCGGTCGCTGATTTCTCCTCCAGTGATACTTTCTCTGTCTTATACATGTAGCGTCTTACACCTTTTCTTTTAATTTTTTTGGTCCCATTATCCATCCATGCAATGCAAAAGCAAAAGTTAAGACTGAGGAGAAAACCTAATACAATCTATTAGGTTTTCAGTAAAGACTATTGATAAATCTGGATGTTTCTATGGTTAAAGAAAGGCACCTTTTCTTGTACTGCTCCACATTCTGAGTACTGATATTTTCAAATGTAGTGCTAAAATAGGCCATGCATGTTTCGTCAAAATATGCTTGTCTGTCAGTTTGGGCTCATTTAGTGCCAGTGGGAGTCCCAAGATTTTATATCCACTGGATTTGTTTGAATTGGAAAATTGGTCCAGGATCCACAGGGGCAACTCCATCTCCTGTATTCCAGCTCCTCTTTGACTTTAGGATGATGAATGTGAATTTAGATTTGCTCCCTATGCTCTCACGCTTTACTGTAATGTAATTTCACTAATGGAGCCACAATCACAGAGGTGTTTACTTCTGAGTTTAAGTAGTGAGGAATATTCAGTGGGTTAGCCAGCTAGAAACTGTAGATATCAGACAAAAAAGTCTGCCTATATGAAAAAAAGTGTATAACACAAACTACTACAAGAATGGACCTGGTGCTGATGTGCGTCTGACAAAACCAGATTTAACAGATGCTTCAAGGGGACCTTAACCCATGAAATCACGCTGTCCTGCATCCAGAGCCCCACCCTCTAACTGCTGTATAAATAGATTCTCGTGACAGGGTAATTCATCTCTGGCCATGAAAACATCAGCTTTAAAAGACAGCTCGCTGAGACCCTGTGCTTGTTAGGGGCCAGATCAGCAGACCAGATGCCTGGGATGTAAACTCATGAAGAGAAGATTAATTTATCTGTCATCCCTGACTTTGACAGTTGTTGTAAATTTGACTCTGGCCCCTGCACAGGGAAGAGAGGAGGGGGAAGAAATGAGAGATGAGTAAAGATATGGAGAGGAGTGTGAAGAGGGAGGATGACATTAACGAGGGAGGGGTAAGGTAGGGGTGAGCGTGTGTCAAAAAATTTCAAACATACAGTATTGACAAGTGAACTTACTCACTCGCTGCTGGTGTGCACCTGGACTCCATCCGAGGCCCACCTCTCCAGATGATGGGTTTGGAAACCTATTGTTAGGGAAAATTTTGGCAGTGATTTCTCTCAAAAAGCACCCTGCCTCTTTACCATTTTTTCCCTACTGCTCTTTTCAGGATGGTTGCCTCATAAGGCACACTGGAAAATGAGTAGTGGTGGTGTCAAGGAAGCCATTTGGGGTCTGATTGATGGTAGCAGGCGAACCACAGCGGCCATGTTCTCTGATCTCCCAATGTGCAGGCCATGCTTGGCGCACTCTGAGAAACAGGAGAAGTTCTTTTTTTTAAAGTTAATGCCACAACCAGACACATTGCGTTATATTTCTCGTCACATCTCTGTCAGTGTTTCAGAAAATAGATGACAAATTGGGATGAGTGGAGTGTTTATCATTAGAGAGGAATATGACCTGGCTTTTGATGGAACATACAAAAAGAGTAATGATGCAATAATCAAATTATTACTCACTGTGAGACAGATAATGTGTCTACGATTTATCTTTTCACTTAAACCGACAGTTTTAATCATAATGCAGCTGACATATATGCATTCATACGAGCTGGATTTTAATGTCATGCAGAGGTCTTTAGATTTACAGCATGTCTACCCAGATAACGGCATGTTCTGCACATCATGCATATCAGACTGTATTTAAATTGATGTTGTCCGACTCCTTTTTCCCACAAATCTTGATGCCAACTGTTTAATCAAGGTTTTTGTCGAGCTGTAAATGTGAATGTAGTTGTAACAAAAACTTGAAAGCGAAAATGCAAGACCGATTCACTTCAGAACCCCCTAAACATTTAACTAACACGTGCAGTTTATTACGTAGTCCAGCCCTTCAGTGGGTTTATTTTATCTCTGATCACCCCCTAGTTTACATACAAGGTTTTGCATGAAAGCAAATCGGCTAAATTTGGCTGTATTTTTTATAAACACTCCTTATATGTCTGATTGGACCTAAGGGGAAGTGACAAATCTCGTGCTTTTATTGTGGATTAGCATGCTAATAGGCTTTCGACTTGATTTGACAGACCTCGTTTCCCCCAGGAGAGGGACAGCCTCGAGCCAGGGAGAGGGGTTCTGTTTGAGGGTAAGCAGGGGGAAAGGAGTGGAGGGGGAGGATGAGGGAAGAGAAAAGGAAAGTGGGGTGGAGTTGGGGATCAGCGGGGCTATGACATGATGCAGGTTTGGAAGTGTGAAAGATATTGCTAATTAGCATGTGGAAGAAAAAAGGTTCTGACAGGAGAGGTAACCCAGCCATGATAAATATGGTGACTTCGCAGTCCCTCCTCCTTGCTTTTGTCTGTCAGACCTCACAGCTGTGGACTTAAGAACTCTTTTCACCTAAAAGGAAATCAAAAGGTAATCCCAAGTTTGATGTTTGGAGAAACTCTTGAATCGGAAGGAGGGGGGAAAAGGGGTCGCCGGTGTAATAGGGCAAGGGGGTTTAAGCTGTAAACCCTTCACAAAAGGTTCTGACAGAGTGAGTTCCTCCCCAATCTCTGTGAGTGTATTTGGAAAGTTCTGAGCACCTTCTCCATGCATGACTAAACCTACAGAAGAATGGGGAGATAAAGAATGTTGCTGGATTTAAGCAAAAGTTTAATTTCACTACCAAAACAAATATCTTGTATCAATCAGTGAGCTGAAATTGAATCCTCTCACCTGTTCCCGGTTTGCTGGAATTCTTCTGGATAATTTTAATAGCAACCCGAGTTTGATTGACGCTCCCCGCTCATAGTTTTGTCAACATCGATTGTTGGAACTGGCACATTTTTTTTTTGGAGTCTTAGTCTAAGAGGATGATGAAATTGGCTGAAGATTTGTCTGAATGTACAGGAGAAAGATGTGATTCAGCTCATTTTACTTCTTAGTTAATACATAAAGTTGTTCTTGAGAGTCGGCAAAGGATGGAGACTTTGGTGAAGTGGGGGCTTATTACTGACCAGCTGATCAACCTATTGGGCATCTTGCTTGGTTTTTCATTTGTATTGTGGTGCCATGGTCATTCAGCCAATTTATTTTTCCAAATTGTCCAAAAAAACCCACATAAACGTAAACAGTCATAGAAAGCAAAGCAAATGAAAAGTATTTGACCGTCTCTTGACCGCTTTTCAGTTCAAGGATAAAGCTGCAGCACATTAGCTGTCTGTGTGAGGAGATAATACCTCTGCTGATGATAGCAGCTGACCTTGAGAAGCTAAGATGACAGTAACCTTGCTATCATCCCTTGAACCCCAGGTTCTTATGCTAGGTGCATGTCTGTCCACTTACACACACCCACACAGTGTACATACTACATTTAGCTTGCTGAAACCCACACAGTACACGACCTTTCCTCCTTTCCCTGACAGCTTCCTGAAACTGGCAACTGCAGTATTGCTTTGGAGCACATTTGCTTACCATAAGAATGCAATTTTCACTGATAAGGTCCCGGAACTTGGCGGGAGGTAGGGGGGTGTATCTGTCACTTGGTGTCAAAGCTCCGTTCCTGGATGATCCAGGGGGCTCGCCCTGGGGGACAGCTCAGGGCTGAGTGGGCCAAAATAATGTCATCCTGTGGAAAAAAAATGATTAATCTATCCCTGTCTATCCTTTATTCCACAAGGAAGCATGCAGTGGGATAAGTGGCACAATAAAGCATATTTAAATTTCATTTATAGCGCATTAGGCTGTTGTTAAATTGCCTCATCATTCTAATTTAGGGGAATTTAAAGACTGAGACAGATGGGAATAAACATTAATATATGTAACCAAAAAAAATAAATAACTAAAAAAAAATAACTAAACTTTTCTGTGTTGGAAATCTTCAACACTTTGACCAGAGTACCAGTTAGCATGAAAGTGTGCAGCTATGGGATCTACGTACCCTTTGAGAGCTGGTATGCACTACACATAAAAGTAACCAGGGTGAATATCAGAGCTGAGAGCCTCGCCATAAATACTCAGGTCAAAGCTGTCAGCTAGAACGCTTCTCTTCATGGTCTGTCTTCTCTTTTTAGTTTTAATCCCCTCGTCATGGGATGAATGGGTATGAGAGAGAAACAGATACAGGCAGAGATACTACAGATTGGAAAGAGCACGAAAAGTAGGAGAAAAACGCACTCTGAAGTGTGTGTGAATCCATAATAGCGCTACTTAATGACACAAACTATCTTCCCTTGCTGTCGGAGAGAGGCTAGGCTTCCTCAGAGTCTCAGAGGGCCCTCTGTTACAAAACAGAAGACAGTAGGGCTTTGACAGCTCCAAGTGTCTAGGGCCAGGGAAATAATTGATAGCAGGCTGCCTGCATCCAAGGTCCTTTAGCAGTAATTGCAAGCAGAATCTGACTCTCTGATCTCACCAGTGGTATTGGCTATGCCAGAACAGCCTGGCTTTGACAGATTGCCTTCCTGCAGTAATAACTTAGGCATGTTCCCTGTTTTCTCACACAAGGCCATAGAGCGCCGTCTCCACCACAGAACTAGCCCAGAATCATCAGTGATTATTTTAGATGTGTATTTTGCTTTTAGCTCTTGGCAGATTTTTCTGACAGGATGCTCTTCGAGTAATGGTTTTGCCTGCAGTCAGCCGCTCCGTATATTGTTTTCCATCGTAATGTCTTTTTGTAAGCAGAATGAAATCGTTGGTAGAAGCTGGGATTGTGCACGTGTTAACATAGAGTTGCGAGGCGGAAGGCGTCGAGTGAGGCTCGTGAAGAGCAAATGGATACTGCAGAGTTCTTTCGTTTTAAAATTTGCTCGTCAAGTCAAACGTTTACTGCCTTTAGAAGGGCTGTAATGACTGTTACAGATCAGCTGTGGTGCCGAAATCTTTTAGTTAAAAAAAATGGAGTCGCCAAACACTCTCCGTTGTCATGGCTCTTGAAAGTGAATGACAGCCTGAAGGCTTTATGGCCTTTTGAGGGATAGTCCTCTTCCCCCTCTCCCTCCTCTCCTCTCCTTGTCTCCTCGCCCTCCTCCCCTCTCGCTCAGTGGCACTCTTCCATGCTCACTGTCTGCACTGTAAAGCGCTCAGGGATTTATTGTCAGCTGGAGTTTCCTTGATGGGGTGTAATAATACTGTGCCTTTCTCACCCGCTAAGGTGGTAGAATCCCCTCCCTCTGCCGATGAGAGGACCCCTGCGGGCTGCCCTGTGAGCGCCTGTGTTCTGTGGCAGACTTATAAGCCTGGCAGCTCCACCCCATGGCTGTCCAAACAAGGTTTCTCAACAGGCGCCCACATCAAAAAGAGCAGTGTATGGGAGCTGCAGGAAAGTGAAACGGCAGGATGTTGCCTTTTAGTTATTTATTTATTTCCCCTTTCACAAACAGAAGAAAAGAGTTAAAAGAATGCGAGCTCTCCTGGCATTGAAAGGGTTTTTTTGTATACGTGTGTTTGTGTTTTGGCAGTAAAACAGTGAATTGTTGCTACTGCTAATTACTCTAAGTAGTTTTGTGTTCATAGTTGCCAGAAATAATTCCAGGCAGGACTGATGAGAGTAAACACTAAACTGATTTCTGAATGAAAATCATTAAAGGGATGGAAGTGTAAATAGACACGATCCCCATGACACCCTGCAGTAGGAAATGTGATACTGTGGGTTAGTACTTGACTGCCAATATCTGCCAGTTAATCTAATTTAATCTTTAAATAAAGGCTTAAATCAATGCAAATAAACATTAGTAAATGAGTCTGGGAATAACATGTGGGAAAAATATCAAAGACGAGAAGAAAGTTAAAAGTCCCTAAATGCCTCAAAGCGTGCTCGCAGCTCAGCAGGCGAGCTGCAAAGGCGAGCTGCAAAGGCGACTGCCGGATAATATAAATAGAAGCCTCTTTCACAAACCCGCAATTAATAAAAGATCCTATGAGTGATCCTTGTCAGGGGTGGATATGAGCAGACAGTTTGTCAGGTCAGGATGGGACAAACTAGTCCCAGCTCGCTGTCCTCTTTGAAAGCTCGGTGGAAAGATAGATGGGCGCGTCAGGCTGCTTTGAAATGTCTAAACATAGACGTTTTAAAGGTGGACGCAATGTGAAAATGTAAATAAAGTTTATTGGAGCTTGGGGTCAGGCTGAGGTTGGATTTATGGTTTTGGCATTCACCCTTAGGCCCATCCGTCATCCCTTTGCCCTCAGTCACAGCTCCTCCCGCTCGCGCCAAGTCCCTCCCCCCACCCCAGATCACAAGACCCTCAGCTGAACTACAGCCGACCTGCAGGATCCAAGGCCAGCTGGGCTTCAGATGGCATAATAAGAACCATTCAGTGCCTTTAATGATTGTGTGACTTTTGGACAGGCCTACCCTCCTCTCCTCACCCCTTTTTAGTTTTATATACATCACATATTCTTTCCTTATAATTGCTCATAATTTGCTTGTTTTTTTCCTCAACTTCCTTTTTTGGTTTAATTTTTATTTTTTTCTGCGTGCATATGCGGGGAGGAGGGGTTGTTGTTAGGGGGGGTGGAGTGCTGAAGCATGTGATTTTGAGTGTTATATGGGAGGTCCTGAGGGACATGTTGAGTTTAGGCTGTGTCTCGCTGGAGCAGTGTCACACCAGAGTCTGTGTTCACTTATTTACGGCACAGATGCTTGTCATGCCTGTGTTCCCAAATTATCAAGACATAATAGGACTCTTGTCATCAACTGTGCTCTTACAGTACAAAATATCCGACTTGTGCCGTTTTGTTTTGGGTAAATAACATCTGCCAGAAACTTTTTAATTCTTACCATTTTCCCACAGTGTATCAAACACCTTACTGTCTGGTTTAAGGTATCAGGAAACAATTCAGCATTTCTCAAAAGAAACGACTGTATACTTAGTCAAAATATCACAAGAAAACAAACCCTCCATTACCTTTTTCCAAAAGCTAGGCATTAGAATATGAGAGGACACCTGCTTTAAATGACTGAGGGTAGCTGGGAAGTGCTTTGATCTTGCGTGACAGTTTGACTGCCTCGATGGGAGTGGCACTCATAATCCTTTTGCTTAACTCGTGCTTTTTGGCCCAGCCGGGGTCCTGTCCAGGGATAAAGCAGTGGAGCTAGGTCTTAATCAAACAGCGGGGTCGCTGGTTGCATGTAGTGAAGGGTCTTTGAGGGTTAGAGTGCGGAAGGGCACATTTAGGATAGGGATGAATACACACAAATGGAGGATTAGAGTGTTTTGCCTACTTGCAAATAGGAGAGGTTGAGCTGGCAGTCATTCACTTCTCCACAGACCTGAGTTCATGCACCCACTTTGAGGGCTGTTCATTATCCACGCTGCCAAGCAAAATGTGCATCTACTCGGTGCTGTTGTACGGCGACTTTCTGATAATTGTGGCAGTCAATCTTAGTTTAATGACTCATGCCCGTCCGCAAAACACATATTACCAACTGTCAGATTGCATGCAAACAGTGCAGTTTCACATATAAGAGCCCTCCTTGCAGATTCAGTCTGGTCTCAATCATAGCCTGGAGGAATCTGGTGCACATCCAGCAAAGAACCAGTGGTAAACAAGTATAAGTGTCATTGGTCAGTTATGTGATTCCTGTTTAACTGTGGGAGCATGCTGAGCCCAGCAGGGATGAGTTGTAACGAAGTGGCTGGATGACCTCTACTTTCTTATCAGCCGATCTGCCTCTCATTGTAAAAGCATCGGCAAACAAAGTTACAGTGGGAAGAGATTCTTTACTGTTGGACCTTTTGTGCATCATCTTATGAAGTATTTACAGAAGGCTTGGGGACATCAAGGCCTTTGTGGCTATAATGAGTATACATGAGCAGCATGTCACATTTTTCTATTTAAAAAAACTGGGTAAAGAGTCAAGCAGGGGGATTTTCAGACTCATTTAAATTGTTTAATAACTGGTGGTGGGGGGTTTTTCCTACCGCAGACAAACCACAATCCCTTTAAAAATGAGACAGATAACTCATTTAGAATTATAAACCATTTTCTCTGTTTGTCACTTCTATTGATTTTCTCCTGCCCCCGTCTCTCATAGTTTATATCCAGCTATAAGATATACTCCTGAGGAGGAGTTATTGCAGCTATAGGCCTTGCCCGCCAGGTCTGCCATTACCAAGAGAAGAAAAGCGGGGGTGGAGTGGTCGGGGCGCAGCAGCACTATTGGATAGTATTTAAATACCGTCAAAAAAAAGAGCCTGCTCATTTAGCCAGAGCCAGCTTTGAAAAGCAGACTGATGCGATAATCCTGTGAGTAGCAGGTGGCCTCCTTTAATGTTGGTGTAAAACCAAATTGCACTTTTTCATTTTCACTCCTTTCTTTATAATCTTTAAATGAGACAATTGATCACCTGATGGCAAGAAAATGATTTCACTGCTTCCCATTCAAAGTGGACCTGAGGAGAGGATGATGGCGTACCGTCAGGAAAGCAAAAAAAGAGCCATATTGTGTTTTCTTTACTTTCTATCTTGTGTCTTTTTCTTTTGCCCTCTCAGACTGGCAGTAGTGAGGAAGAGGAGGAGGAGGAAGCAGGCCTTTTTTCTTCTTCCCCCACCACTTCCGAATTACCTGCTGGGTCCGAGCTCTTTTATGCTCTTGTTGTGACAGGTAGATTTATAAGGCTTGAAATTTGTACAAATCAGTTGTCATTCAGCGGCAGCTGTCAATGTGTCAAGCTGTCAGGGCCTGCTGTGAGGGAGATGCCTTAGGGGGCTGAGTGAGGGGGCAACCGCCCAGAAAAGAAAATGAGTTCAAACAGACCTGAGAAGCTCCTCTATTCCACAGGCCTCCCTGCCCCTGTGGAGACGCCATCGATTTCTCTTGATGTTGAGCAACAGCGCACCCAAAAATGACATGGCACACCGCACTCAACCCAGTCAGGCTGCGACACACCAACGTGCGCTGCACCAATCCCTTCAATCTGCACACGCCTCTCATTCTCTGCTAAATGGCTGGAAATTGTAATCTCTCCGAGGAGGGAGAACACCAGAGTTGTGTTTAGAGCTTGTTGTTGCAATGGCTGTCGTGTTTTCATGTGCCGCTTAAGTAGCAGAAATGGAAATCTCTCCGAGGGGAATGACAAGCGTGTTTAAAGATTGTTGTCGATTGTTGTCTTGTTTGCTTGTTTGCCGTGGCCTTGTCTCAGCGTGGGTCTGCCTGCATGTGATTGGCGGGCCTGCTGGGGCAGTGATGGGCATGACAGCCTCTCTCAGTCAGAGGGCCCCAGGTGACACACACCTTCTCCATCCTCTATCCTTCTACACAGCCTTCACAGAGGAATGGCAAAGACAGGTGCTGCAACCAGTGTGAAGTGTGCGGAAACAAAAGACAACAGCTGACAGAGAAGCTGTGCCAAGTGGCAGTGTACATGTCAAGGTGTGGAATGACACAAATATGCTCATATTTCTCTCATGCACATGTCTTTGTGGTATTATCGGTTCTGTTGTCACATTCAGTCTGTGGGAGCACATGGAGGCAAACAGGCGATTATCTACAACACTTTATTAGCACATTGTCTCCCGTTCTTAACTTGAAGTGTTTAACTGTTAACCATCATAATAGAATTATAAAAGTAAATATTTAAACCACTGTTTTCAAATGGATATGTATAAGCACAATTACTTTATTGGGTTTTGTGTATCTTAATCTATGAGAGTTTAGCTCTTTTTTTTTTTCCTTACTTGGTTGACTTCTTTCACACCCAAGATGTCATACATTGGCTTTTTGCGTAAACATGTTCTACTAAACATTGAACCAAGCTGTGTGCCAACTTAATGACAGTGTCACATTTGCATTGCGTGAAACAGTACATGATGTTGGTGTTCAAGGTTTTTATCACCTTGTCCTTCCAGTTTATTGACAACAACATTGTAAACGGTTGGAGGAGGGGTGGTACCTCAATGGAACTGCAGTGTTTACATCCAGATCTCTCAGCCAAGTTTGTTTTCACACCCTCCGTTTGCCAAAAACCCCCTCCTCTGAGATGGGGCCGAGGATGGCCCTGCCGAATCCGACTCAAAGGTTTAACCAAAGCTCGACGTCTTTAAGCACGGTGAATCTGAGGATGTACACGAGGGAAGTGTTTGAGACCTGGTTAATTTGAAACCTGAGGTCTCAATTTCTTTTCATAGCATGCCATGCCCTGGCACTGCTAACCTGGCTTCAATCCAAACCTCCAACCTAAACTAGTGTGAACACAGGCACAGACGCGGACATACATCAGAGCCGCATGGCTACACCGTAATTAGCCTGATGAGGTTTTGGGGGATCCTTCTAACAGATTTGTCATTCTCCAACGTGGGGGCCCGTGAAAGAAAAGGTTTCATGGGACAATGTTAGGAAGGTGACACTCGCTCAGCAGCCCTGCAACAAGGGGTGAAATATTAATCAAAGTTTTCCATGCAGCTATTAACAGCTGCTGGCATGGCCTCTGTGTGGGTCTGTGTATGTGCATGTGTTTATTGTGTGGAAATGAGCAGCGAGTTAGTCCACAGAGAGATGAGTGTGACGTGTCTGAGTTTGTCTTGTAAAAATGCAGCTGTCCAGGACATGACAGCTACAGCGTTAGAGGGGCCATTACGGGGTGTACAACATTTCCTGGGAAATGGCTTGAAAAATGACAATGCAGCCTGTGCAATATTAATTGCTACACAGTCACCATAAATAAGTCAAAAAGCTTTAAGAGAGGAATAAAGTAGCGCAAGCGCCGGTTATCCATTGATTATAAAATGGGAGAACAACATTAAATCATACGCATCGGTTATTTTTACTGCATTCTTTTTAAGTAATTAGATTAAAAATACAGTTTTATGTTTGTTCTCTGCCATTACACTTCTTTCCCTTGCTGGGGGCGATTGTTTTACTGTGAAAACCCGTGGCTGCGTTGGAAGTTAGGTAACATGTTGACATTCGCTCTGGGCCAGTCCCTTTGTCATCTGTGACCTTTGTGACTCTACCTTGTTAAATGTAGGACATTTGTACTTCAAAGGACCAGCTTTGGTTTGCAAATGAAAACCTAAATGTGCACTGGACTCCCATTTAGTTGCAAATTAACAGTTCATTGTTGGGAAGCTGTTGGCACACGTTTGGCAAACCGTTTTCTTGTAATGAATAGCTTACACATGTCATGAGTTCATAAGGCAAGCACAGTGGAAAGAAAGCCATTGAGTTTTTGCAGTTGCAATCAAATGCTTGCCTTTAAATAATGCAGCTTTATTATTTGCTTTCAATGCATTTTTATTTGGGTATATACACATGTCTTCCTTTGAAGAAGTACATTTTTTTAATGCCCTTATCATGGTTAGCCTTTGATATTTAATTTTATAACCCAGCCATTTCTCTAACTTGAGGAAAATACTATGACTGTAATATACTGGCATCAAATTATACTGTGCACTAAATGAAGCTAAGACGGGCTACATTTTTTTGTTCACACACCCTGTCTTTAAATTTCTTAATTTCTGCTCATGAAACGCGAGTAAAGAGGTAAACACGGCAGCGACGGTGTACCAGCAGCTTGTTCCACAGTTATTGTTTTCATGTCTTGTTACTCAGCAAGCTTTTGTCTGACTTAGAAATGGGCATATGTTGTTTAATAGGAAATTAATTCTCACCCCCACTGCTGAGCCCCCTCCCAGTAAATCAGGCATGTAAACCAAAAAACCTGAACACAGTGACTAATTAGAATCAAAAGGGCTGGAATCCATAATGGGCCTCCTTCACTCAAAACACTACTCTATAATTGGCCATAAATAAACCCTTGCTGTTTTTGTGTGAGCTGTAAACAGCTGAATGCTTCAATTAAGCAGAAA
>NW_024582368.1:2352579-2376449 GCF_018398535.1 Haplochromis burtoni | reverse complement strand
CCCCCCCACCACCACCACCAGTTCCAACTCAGGCCTTTTTTTGTAGAGTGCGTGAGAAGCACAGATAATTTTTTTTTCTTCTTCTTTTGCTGGTGTAATATTATAGTGACTCATAAATAGATGGTTACCCCTTTCGGTACTAAAAGTTTTCATTAAAGACGTCTGAGTTTTGTTATTGACACCGTGGGTTGCCTTTGCAGGGAAACACAGTAAAATTTATCTGTGCACTTTTCCTCACCTAATAAATCATCCAAACAGGGAAGACCATATGGCAGATAAGACCTTGGAAATGTGGCTTCGGCACGTGAAGAGTCAAGTTGCTTGAAATCAGGAACGATCACAGACTGCTCTCTTCCTCTCTCGCAGAATATCTCCTACTTATTTTACACGCCATTTTCTTGTTCACCTTATCACCTCTTTGTCACTTGTTTTTTTTTTTTTCCTTCCACTTTCCCCCAAGAAGAGAGAAGCAATTCCTGTGTGTAAAAGACGGAGTAGATAACTCTCTCATTCGTCCTCCTCTTTTCGTTTTTTTGTTTTTTGTCTCTCTCAGTCTCACTTCTGCCTCGCCTCCTCCTCTTTCACTTCTCCTCTTCCTCCTTCTCTCTCCCCCCACTCTGCCGAGAGGGTCTTGGGAGGTGCACAGACTGATGGGAGAGGATGATATATGTAGCGTCTGTGTCCCGGCTCTCCTCTGGCCCTTTGTCATTAATCATAGCCATTAGCTTTTCTCACTGCAGCCTTGTCTGTGCACCACTATGAAAAAGCAGCCTTTTCCCTCGTATCCCACACCAAGAGAGCCTGCTAATGCTTCTGCCTCACTGTCACATGGTTGCATTTTCAGCACACAACAAATAACTATTGCAATGTAGAAGACAGATATTATACCCAAAACCTGCAATTTTTCACCAGCTTGGACAGGGGAATATGGGAGGAATGATTGAGTGGCTGTGCGGTGGAATTGATCATCAATATTGATTTTTGCCAATAACACTTTCCTGTCTGCTCTCTGTGCCTTTGCGGTGGAGGTTAAAATATGCATCGACTAAACGATAAAAAAATAAAATAACACCAACGTACTTCTGAAAATGTCTGC
Organism: Haplochromis burtoni; assembly: GCF_018398535.1. NCBI lineage: Eukaryota > Metazoa > Chordata > Actinopteri > Cichliformes > Cichlidae > Haplochromis > Haplochromis burtoni. Next base: position 2,375,353 of record NW_024582368.1, on the reverse strand, counting down.
TTTGGACTGGTTTGAACTGGATCGCAGTAGACTTGGCTATGGGAAAGGCTGTAAAGGCTTGCTTTGGATAGCCAACGTGTGAACTAATGAGAATAAACAGCTGGCCACAGTGGTGACCATCTAGTGTAATAGAGATGTATGGCCACTGGCTCCCGCTTGCCTACTCCTCCAATCCCCAAACTGTGCCTGACAGATATACTAAAGCCTCATCAGTCTAATCCCAGTCACAGCAAACAAACATGCACACACCAACCGCACAATGCTTGTGTGTCATACAGGAGCATACGCACACAGGCTTAAAAATCAAGGCGAAACAATAAAGACCCGGTGCAGTTACGGTCCACGTCTCTCTCGCTCTCTCTCTTTTACTCCCTGTCTCTCTCACGCGCAGGCACGGAGCCAGCACTTTCCACATTAGAGACTCAACCCTCTTTTTCTCATTTCCCTAACTGTATCATCCATACTGTACCTAATGAAATGATTGCAAGTAGTTATTGCTGACTTATTATCTAGACATACAGCTTTATCAAAGTGCTGCATTGATTTAGTGGACTGTGTCGCCAAGAAAACTCCAGGGATATTTCATTTGCCCGGCTACGCCATAATAATGGGACCCATCCCAGTATGCATTATGCATAGATAGACCATAGATAATTCAAACAGGAGGAACACATGCATTACACTGGCACTGTAACCTCCCAATCTCATAGTGTCTATTATATTAGGCTGTGATGCTGTTTGTTTTGTACTGCACCAGGATCCCATTGCAGTGCAATGATAAGAACCAACACTGCAGCCAGCAACACGTACAAATTTGTGTCATAGTTTTCAGCTTTGATAAATCCCAAACACCTTATTCAGCAGGTATTTGTGCTTCCTCTCATTTGACGGTGTTATGTCCTCACAAAGAGAGAGCTAGCTCCAGGTGGCTCTGTGCCTCCCCCCAGGGTTTGTGGAGTGAGATAAGCGTTTGTCTTTCCACTTCTAAAGTGGCTCCTACTAAGCCCCATACCTGGAAGATGACTGATTTTGACAATACAATTTACATCTCTGTATAAAACAATCTCACACTGTGCCTGCCGATTTACACCGGATTAAACTGTTTGTCTCCGTCACAGGGTAACCACACAATCTATCAGGGCCTCTGTGCCTTTTCCAATACCACATTCCCTCTTTCGTCCCTCGAGAGCAGAAAATTGATCGAGAACGCAGAGCGGTGGGCCTCCTCCCCTTTAAAAAGAAAAAAAAAAAGCTACAACGGCTTCGGAGGACCTGCAATTATTGAAACATGCAGATGTCAGTAATTTCAATAAAACTGATATGGTAGTAATGAAAACATCTGACTGAGAGGGCGAGAGTTACAGGATTTATGGCTGCATTAGAGGAAAAAGGCTGAGGTGACAGTTTTGCGGCATTGCTCGGCACTCCCCTGTTTCACACACATTAAAGGCGCAGATCAATTAGCGCCTGACGCCGTTAGCTTTGCCACAGACGGTCCTTTTATGGTGACATGAAAAATGCATAGGTTCCGAGGAGAGATTTTGGAGCCATTAGCTGCCCTCATCCTCGCATGTTTGCATGGAAGTGTGCATTTCCAATGATGTGTAACTGCACAGTAGCCAAAGCAAAAATCCATTTTTACAGTCGGAGAAGAACCTTGACCTTATTTTTGTATCTTTTAGACGTATCAGTTTAAATGGTTGTATGAGTTTCTTGCTTGGATATGCCTCCTTAGGACACAAGCCTAAAAACAGCTGCGAATAAATCTATAACTGGTCTGCCATTGGTTTAGTATTAGTATTACTGTTATTATATATAGAAACCAGTTCTAACTCCAAGCATATTGCAAACATGTTGTTAACCCACTCAGATCAAATAGGTCCGTCCATCTATTATTGTACTCCTATGATCTCATGATGTCTGAGTGCTGCCTCTCTGCTCCCTTTAGGTGAGTCATTGCAAGTCCTGTCACCATCTCTGCTCCATACGCCATATGTCTAATTCTAATTAAATGAACATTAAGGACCCCCCTCCATCCCACCGTACCTTCTCTTTCTCACCCTCCCTGATGTGATCAGAGCTGGGAGAGCTCAAATGTTAAAGTAATGAATGTGTTAGCACTGTCACAGGACCAGGAGGAGGAGGAGTCTGAAGTGAGAGGAGTCTGAGGAGTGACTGTGCAGTGCGGCTAGGTTTTTCTTCTTAGCGACCACCGTGGAAGCAATGGGGCTTGGTCACATTTGATTTGCATAACCTGCTAAAAAGCTATCAGAGGGCCTGCAATTGATTGAATTTCACCTCAGAGAAGTGCTAATTAATAACACTGTGGATCTGACAGCCCTTTATTATGTGCGTGGGGCAGAAGATGATGTCTGTATTAGCAGGGTCTGGAAGGTGTGGAGGAGAATATAGAATGATGAATTAATGGAACTATGCCTTGGCTCCATCATCATATCATTAGAAGGCTATTGATGGTTTCACACTACAGGTAGACATCTATAAAACTGAAATGGCACAGTAATATTTGGGCTATATAGTCGGCACTATAATGTGGATTTGAACTGGGATCTTTGGAATTGTAGGGTAATAAGAGGCTTGTCTCAATATACGTATCAGTGTTCTGCCAAATTTATTCTTTAGCTGTATCATCCAGTAGCACTTACCAGTTATTTTCACCTGTTCATAAAATGTGCTTGACACAGAGCACATCTTTGGAAAATACAGGTTACTTTTGAGTTTTAGATAGCTTAGTTTGACTCCACATCGAGGATGACAGAAGTTTTACTTTCTGCACAAATGTTGCAGCAAGCGGCAAAGTATCGATAAGGAAATTCGGAAGGGAATTTTCCAAACAAATATGAAGCAGTTTAGCTCTGTGTTTTAATGGAGCAAAGCATATTGGCAATAACATTTGGTACATGCAATACAACCCCATCGTCCTATTCTGAGAGAAAAGCCTGCAATATCCTTGATCGTGTTGTTTGTATGTGCCACAAATCAATATCTGTCTTCATGCAGCTGAGTAGAATAATAGGCTGTGTATGCCCACATTGGCAGACGAGTATCCAATCTTTAAAAGATTTGTTTTTCCAGCCCTCTCTCTGGTTTCTGCTTCGTTTCAACGGGTGAGATCTTCATGGAAAAGCTCCGATTGAAATCTTCCATGGGCTCTGCTAACTTTGGCCAAAACGATTCCCTTAGCCGGGAAGATAACGCTGGTAAATCACTCTTAGACGCCATCATAAACTGCCAGAGCGGTATGCTGTGCTGTTGCCAGCAGTAATCACCCTGGTAGAAACAATTTAACTATGTGTAAATGACCACTGCTGCTTGGTGAATATCATATTTCCAGAATAACTTATTAGATTAAGAGGCTGCACCGTGAGGAGATTGGAAATGACAGATAAAGAAATCAAGCCCAGATTGTGTGGTATATCTGACTAGGAGCTGCTTCATAACATCACTAATAAGATGAATTCCTTTTGTTTATAACCGTGAACTCCACCGCAATAAAAAAACAGGTCTTTATTATCAAACCTAAGAGCATTTTTCTGTTATGAATTGCAGCACCATGGTGAAACAGATACAATAATGCAAACATCTCCCTTTTTATGTCTTTTATTAAGGCACTATATAAGCACACATATATTAGATACAGGAGGACTGTGCGAAAGAAAGATTAGAGTATTCTTCAGATAAAGAATCCCATTATGTTGTTTTACTACTTATTCAAGGTCATACTGTATGCTAGTAGCGTAATGATGCTTTCATGGTGTTCAATGCTTATTGCTCTAAATTAGCTCTCCTAAATCATAGCGGCCTTTTGGATAGGACGCCTGAGAGTCCTGCGTGCATTAATGTTGTATACACCCCACTATTCGACTTGAAGCCGAAACGCTCTTCATCATTCCATGAAACAGGGAAATGCCCGTGGGTAATGAGACTGACTGCAATTGAGAGTAACTTATGGAGCTAATATTCTATATCTGCACATAACCAGGGTTCTACAGGACGTCTTAAACATACACTGGGGTGCGTTTCCCTAACATCATTCTGCCATGCATATTATTTCTCTGTCTGTCTTCGTGCTGCTAGGCAACTTGATGAAGAGCATTTGATATATCAGAGCAGATTCTCAGCAGATTTGCCTTGTTTAGGGCAATGAAATCCATTTTCTGTGTTTTGTCCTTTTTCAGTGCAAATTAATGGAGCTCTCAGATCGGGATCAGCTTGATAAGCTATCGGGTGAAATGAGAAGTTGAGACTGCAGTGCAAAGGAAAAGGTTTAGGTATCATACTGGATTTAAATCCTTGCTCAGGACCTCCCAAACAGCCATTTGTCCAAATGAGCATTAGTCATTATTCCTTAAGCCTGCATTGGAGCTCATAGATCTCACAACAAATAGGTGGCCTGTGACAGAAATGAGGTGTAAGCATTCAATAACCCACCCCGGTGTTCTACTCTCCACTCCCACCCTCTTTGCTCTCTACTTTTTTTCTCTCAGTGTAACACAAAGACATGCATAATGTGGACTGAAATCTGATAAGCGTTCCTTCATGGTAGCCCTCCCCTGCTCTATACATCACATCGGTTAGAGTGTGTATATTCCTGCATGTGTGTGAGAGAGCGGGAGTGAGCAGATCAGAGAAAGGGGAGCTGTAGTTGGGATTGAACTGGGCTGTCTGAAGTTGATTAATCGGCCTGCGAGGGTGAGAGACTCCCGGGCCAGGCAGCAGGGTCCATCCCCGTGGCATGTGATGCTGATTGGCTTTGTCCTGTGCGTCTGCGCTGGAGGAGCGGACATTAAGATTAAGTGATGCTGTCGTGTCGGGGAGCACTGCACTGCATCATTCTGGGAAGAGACAGCTGTGCTGCTTAATCCTTCATCACCAGGGGAGAGCTGCCAGGACCCAGATATACAGCCAAAGATAACCCTCTATAACTTCTGCTAAAGATCAGGAAACTTTGAATTCGCATCCATCTGCTTGGCTCTGTTCAGATCACCCCGCTCCCCCCTCCCTCTGACTGAGTGCTAGAAATGAGCAGTCACTAAGAACACTAAATAAAAGGGAGGAGAAGGCGGAGGAGGAGAAAGTGAAGGATGGCTGAAGGGAGTCATCTAAGACCAGTAGTGTGGATGATCTGTGTATGGATAACCTCTGGCACCAAGGATTGCCGTTTCGTCTTTGCGAATGAGCGATTCAAAATGCAGATGAATTGCAGTAATGGTTTTTAATCATTCATTGGAAAATTATGATTAAATTTCTCCAACATGGCTTCAATTTCAGTAATATCTATCGTTATGTGCCTCGATCCAAGTGCAGATTTCTACAAATTGCGCAATTACACTATCCCATCATTTACAAGTGTTAGCATCCCAATATGGTGAGCACTCATATTAACGTTTCAATCGCGCAGGTAATAAGTTGCCAGGTTTTGTGAAGACTGCATAGTACACCCATTATCCGAAACATTACATGACAGTAAAGCAAAAGGCACGCCTGTAAGTTACACATTTGTGACTTACGTAGTGTGTTGGTGGTCTTAAATTCAGTCTTATTTGCACAAACCTGCTGGCTTTGCGTTTGCTTGGTGCTACTAAATATTTGTGTTTAAAATAGAGCAGAATATTGTCATTGTTATTAACAATATTGCAAAGGAAGCTGTCCAAATTAAATACTCAGTGAAAGTTTGGCCATCCATATGTGATTTCTCAAACCCATGCGAGGTACTTCTGTTGAAATAGATTGTATTTACTCTAGGTTTGCGAGAAAAGCAAGCTGGTGTGTTGTGAGAGCAGATAAATCCTGGGCGGAGGCCGAGCGGCTGACTGATTCCTCCTGTATGCAGCGATGGGTGGCGTCAGCAGGTTTCACACTGCTGGCCTTTGCATGTTTGCAGCTGGTTTGATGCAGCTGTCAGACTGTGATTGATGAGTATCATCATTTAAAGTGTAAAAGAAAACGTCTCTGTGAAGGGAGACATGATGAACTGCCGCCTGCTGGTGCTCTCAGAGACACGCTCAGCGCTTCCTCCTCCCTCTCACTCTTCTCGTTTCTACATCACTGCTCCCCTGTCCGTCCCTCCTATATCTTCTCTCCTTTTATCCTTCCTTTTCGATGCCTTTTCTTAGTCTTTAAGCACCTCCTCCTTCCATGTTACTCCCCACTTTTGTCCTCTTCTACTTTCTTTTGCCTCTGTCATTTCCCACTCCTGTCCTCCCATTTCTGTTAAGGTTTATTTATCGCTCCCTTTTTATTTATTTTTTTCTTGCATTTTTCTTCTGTCTCTCTTTCACTCTCTTCCAATCCTTTGTCTTTCCTGACCCCTATTTGTTTACTGCCGTGACAAGGAGGTCCTCAGAAGCAGTTCATTCGGCTTATAATACTTATCATACGAAATGTCTAAATTCATACGGACCCCGGAAGGCAATATATTTAGTCCCTGCCTGCTGCATACCTCAACAGCAACGGCGACAGTGACATATTAGTTATGCTGTCTTTTGCAATGTGATATCTTTAAATTTGCCACCTTGTTAAGTTTTGATTAATGTGATTCCATTTCAGCAAAGTAATTGGCTTGGCCCTGTTGTGAGCGATACACAAGCGTTGCGCTGGAACAAACGCTCCAACATAGTAATGAGGCAATGAGTTTGTTCTATGGATGTTGGCAAGTGACAGTTATTAATGATTGTTTATGAATAAACGACGATTGTAGATGGAGGTGGGGGGGGGGGGGGGTAGGATGAGTCGAGCCAGACTGAACAGTTATTAAAATAACGCACACTGGAAAGTACTAACGAAGTAATACAGTGTTAGGAAAACAATCATGCAGGTTGTCAGAGGAAGAGGTGTAATTACAGAGCTACACTGGCCTGCCTGGGAGGAGCTGGCTTTTCTAATAGAGCCAGAGGAATATGCACTGACAGAGGATAGCAGAGTGATATACAACTTTAATTGGATCATCTTTTTTTACCACCCCCCCTCCTTTTCTTTTCTCAGAATACAAAGGAGGTCTGTGCTTACAGCTGTGTTATGATAGGTTTGGTCTCCTGTAAAGAGTAGTGACCCTGTGTAAATGACTGTGTAGCAGTGCAGGGTACTTCTGTGTTTGTGTGATCTGAACAGGGAGCGCGTTACTGTTGCTATCCTTGTCTCTGCTCAGTATCAAAGCTGGGAAATGTGTACAAGGTATGTTTAAATGGTGTGAAGTGATATACACACGGAGCCATTTAAGCCCAAGTTTTTATTTCAGTTGTAAATATGTAGCAGAAACATTAAACAGAAAACGGACAGGCTGTTTATTATTTTCATTTTCTTTAAGAATTTATTCTTTTTTTTTTAAGTGCTACTTTTAAACCCACTAGCTGCAGAAACCACATTTCTGCCTGCTTGTATTTGCTTTCTTTTCCCTACACCTCTTTTTTTTTTTTTTTTTTTTTTCGTGTTAGGGCCATATTACATTTGTCCAACTTCCGGTATCGTGCATGAACTTTTGGTGACATTTAACCTCTACCAGTACAGGGCTGTCATGCAATGCTTGCTTTTGGAATGTGACGATCGGATGACTTTGCCGACCTTTGCGTGAACCTTGTCTGGTGTTGATTTAGTGAGGCACAGAGATCAAAGTGATCCTCCTTAGCGATTGTCTGTAGGGCTGTTGGTGTTATAGGCCCCGAGTGTGAACAAAACCGATCCTGGACCATGCTGGTAAACTCGCAGCATGCTAACTGTGCACAGGTCACAAGAGCAATCAAAACTTTTTTCTCTTTTTTTTTTTCTTTCTTTTTTTGGTATCCCGACATAAATTCAGTTATTAAATGTTTCCACAAAAAATGTTTCTTTTCAAGCAGGACCCATTATTTAAAAAGTCATGTTACACGACTTTCCCTGTATGTTAAACTCAATTATCTTGATGACACCAGCAAAGCAAGCTGGCAAAAGACAACATTCATCTGTAATTGTTGATGCTACTGTTTCCCTTTTCAGGCTGACCTATGGAAACAGCTAGGATTGGGCCCATGAATCAAATTATTAATTCCATGTCAGTGTAACCCTAAATATAGGGTGGCTATCTCAGACTTGCACTGCTATCTGCACTATGGTGAAATAGTTAAGTATGCTGAATGAAGCTTTTATGCCGTTGTCTAAAATAGGAGGAGATAAAAACCCACACTAAACAAGTCAATATTTCATTTTCCTCTTTTATTCATATCTGTGTCTGCCTGTGGAAATTGATCGTGGTTACATGGTCAGGGAGGCAGCAGTGATTCAGTTCAATTTTCAAATAAACTGAAAAGAATTGTCATTCTGTAATGGTTTTAGTTGGCAGTAAGTGCCCTGGTTGGAATTTCAGGGCCCCACACTATCCATTAGCTGAGTTTTCCAACAGCTTGTCATTGTTGACAGGTGGATTATAATTTTTCTATAGCAGAACAATTGAAATGACAGCGGTTTAACAAACTTGGATGGGACAAAGGAGACACAGGGCTCCAACAGGAAATCTGCTGCCAAGTCTGTGTGCACTTTGTGTTAGGAAGTGAGAAACCCTGCTTTCTATCTTACTCAGGAATAAGAGTTTTCCAGATTGTCCAAATATGCACACAATAAGGCTGCTTTTGATGAATGAGTGGTTAAAACCGCTTCTGCATGAAGTCAAAAGCTCTAATGATACTGGAACCCTGCAAACCTTTAACCTATCAAATATGATAAGTTTTTAAAAAAAGGAAACCGAAACACACTAAATGCACTCAAAAGTTATCGCTCTGGAATTTAAACCCAGATTTTTTCACATTACAACCAGCTTTAGCTGCAAATCAGTGTTGTGCTGGCTGAGATCCCGTTTCATGGCACATGCTTCCTGGTGCTGTCATACAGACTCTCTTCACGGTTCCATTCTTTTTCTTTTTGAAGGCTGGCCATATGGAGCCCATCTCTTTGTTTTCTGTGGTGCTATCACATCGCAAGGCCTCTGGTACAGGCAGGGTTTGCGTGTGGAGCTGCATGGTGACTGTCAGCCCCGGTAGTCCTCTGTTGGTTGACATGTGAAGCCGTGCGGCATACTGTAAGCCTGATGTTGGAACTCACTTACAATTTAGCTAAGGATCTGACACGGGCCCTTCTGTCTCGACAAGTATCAGGAGAAGACAGCTGTGTTATTGCACAGAACATCATATGGTTATTACTTGTTTAAGTGGGCATTATCGATATCGATGTACACCTAAAATTACAAAAATGTGTGACCTGCAGCAAAGTCTTTTGGCAGTGAGTCTGCAAAATACAGATCAGGAACAGGAAATGGGGGAAAAGGTGATAAACAGGCAGTATGGAGCATGGTATTGCCTGTCCTAGCCTGCAAACTGTCTCACTGGGAATGCAGAAATTTTGCCCTCGACGTGGCTCTGCTTCTCTTCAGTGTCACCTTTCTGCTCCAACATTAACTACAGCCCCTCTAAGCCCACGTGATCCATAATGAGTTTAGTCATGACGATTATAACTGTACCATTACACTATCACTGATTATTAGACAAGAACTAAAGCTGAAGACCTTTGTCAGCTACTATTTTTATAGCACTACTAGTATGACTTGTGGATGAGCGTCAGTTTCACTCATCACGAACCTTAACTGTATGTTAGTTATGCAAAGTGTAACTGTTACCTGTGTACTGTGTTTTTGCTGTAACGTCACTGAACAGTGTAGCTTTCAGTTACGGACAAAAAGTGACATCTTATTTGGTGCTAAAGAAAGCTTCTCTTTTTGCTTTTGGCAAACTAAATCTAAGAACACATGCACAATCAGGTTATTGCATGCTATGTAAACCTCAAAACCAAGAGTAAGTCATTGTGTGGTAAGTTTGGGGCAAGCGTATGCCATCTAACTGACAGAATAAGTCGCTAAACTGGCGTAAAGCGACAGCTGTCACCCAGACTGCTCTAACCTGTGAACCCTAAGCTTGTCACATGACAGAGAGGGGCCTACACAGCCTAGTTTTTTGGTATTTCTTGTGCCAATTTAAATCATCTGTGTCGTTTTAGTCATTAAAAGCATTGTATTTATTTGAATGTACCCAACTGAGTTCACTTATTTGCATAAATATAAAAAATACAGAGATACTTAAGTTTATTAGTGTTTTGTTATTTGTTGTCACCATGTCAGCGGTAAGCGTAATTAGATAATAATTAGGACTCCTAAAAACTATTTGCAACCTGGTGTCCTGCTCATGTGTACGTGCTGTACCATCTATACAAGCAAGTGTAATATGAGTAAAGGCTGCTTACAGGATGTGCTGATGTGTTCTGTCTTAGAGGAGACTGTGGTGAGAACATATTGATGTTGATTGATTTCTCCGTGGCAGCGGGTCAGCTTAGGCCGGCCAGTCCTCGTTTTTTAAATGCTACTCTGTTGTCATATAATCCTTGCTTGGCCTATAGGCTGCACTAGTAAAATACAGATGGACACAGTGCTTGACAGAAAGATCGAATAATATTTTTTCATGTTATTATGGTAAAATATTAAAGTTATCCTTATTTTAATACATTTTACTTTTTTATTTTTCATGTCTGCATGCTTGGCTGGATCCTCTACCTTTGAAACAGGTAAGCTTTGAAGTATTTATTTCAATTAAATCACTTTACACAGTCACCATATTTTCTGTACTTGGAGAAATAGAAATGAGTCCATAACTCAAAGATCTGTGTTCCCTGTTTACCACGCTCAGTGTCATGTGTGTATTAATCATGCTTACACGAGTGTCTTAATTACCCGCAGCATATCTGCTCCCTGTAGAACCCAGGAGATGACCTTTTTTCTCTGTTCTTTTACACCATTAATCATCCATAATCAACACTGTCAGAGTCAAGGAGAGGGCCACTCAGAGCTGCCCAACACTGCCCACAGACCTCTGTCACATACGCGCTCAGATCTTTATTAATGGACCACACTTGGAGTAGACACAAACATATTTACACACACAGAAACAATAGCCCTACATGGCCGTTTAAGTGGGTGTGTCTAATTTGCCTGTGTGAAATGTTTCATGATGATATACTCAGTGATGTACTTTTCCTCATGAAGGTCACTTTTCCGTTAATGTTCAGGAGTCAATTGTCTGTCATTTTTTGATGTTCTCTGATATCCTGCATGAAACTGTAGGAGCACGCCCAGAGGCCTACCAAATTGTATTTCACTTATGAATGCAGTGCCCTGACACCCATGGCAGATGCTGATTCATAGCCATCACATAGCTGAGATGTCTAAGTGCCCAGGACACACAAGGAAGTGAAAAACTACGGTGTGCAGGCTTTTAACGTTTCAGATCTTGTTTAGCCTTGCCAATGGAAGATTGACAAGTGGAGTTTCTGCTGTAGCAGGTAACTGACATGCCTGGCTTCCCCCCCCTGCTGACTGAAAGCTTAATATATCATTTGTCAGTCAAGGATGGGCTTTCATTCAATCATGGCTTGGCATCCACTCTAATGCCAGCTGCGGCTTCGATTTCATGCAAAAGCGAGGTTGAACACACACTTAGCAGGCATGTACTGACTGCAGTGATTTCGAAAACAGTGGTGTTTTAATAGAATTCGCTCAAGTTTAATAACATTTTCTGTCAATTAACGTTCCAATTTTTGACTCTCTGACAGTATAACCGGCGATCTCGATCTAGCGGTGATCTTGCTCGCATAAGACGACTTGAGGTATTTCTGTAAGACTGGGTCATCTTGCATCACTTACACGCAAAAGGACAAAACACCACTTCAAAGTTCTATAATAGTTTTATGACTGCCCACAAATTGCTGTCATAAATTTTTCATTCTTTTTAATTTACCATCATAAATCAAGGCTGCTGTGGGCTCTCTGCTGTAAATGGGATTGCTCCATAGTTTTGGCATGCGGCAATCTGGCTTTGAATCTCTGAGAAACAGACAGCACACGGAAGGTAGTGCATTAATTTAGACCCATAAATTATGCACTTACTTTTATAATGTCAAACCATAAATAATGTTGATGCATTGGGAACTGCAACACATCACCCATAGAAATTATGCATTTGAGATGAATGGGGATGCTGTGATGGATAATGGATCTCAACCAGTGTGATCTATTTAAGTTTGTTCCCAGAGGAAATGATGGTGCAGAATTAGGGATACAAGTTCTGCAAGAGCCGTTCGATATTCATAAGCAGCCTTGCCCAACATGTTACCGCTGTGCATCTTTCACTTCCCTATTCCTCCTTCTCCTACTTCAGTTTTGTTCTCCTTTACGTTAAAGGGTGTCTCGTATGCAGAATAAATAATCCAACGCAACAAAAACATTTGTACTCATTTTCAAAGGCTACAACAAACTACAGCTGTGTTGCTGTCTCCTCTCATGGTCCCCTGATGAACATGTGCAGTTCTGCTGTAGCTTGGCCTCCGTGCCAAAAGAAATGTTGCCTCTGGTTTTTCCAACCTACTCCCCAGAGTACCAAATGGATGATTAAGTAAGGGACTTTACCAAGGCTTGTGCAAATGCTTAGTACACTGAACTCCTGAATATTGTGTATTATCTGCCATTAGGTGGTGATAATACTAGCCACTCTCCCTGTAATGGCTCAGGAGAAGAATAATTGAATGTGCTTATGGGCTCTGGTTCAGTGGAGTCATGTGTGAATGGGAATGCGTCAACACTCATCTGGTGTTAATATTATACCTCTGTATTTCTGTTCAAACTGAGCTTCACAGGAGCATTAGCCATATCACCGTGACCACATCCAGTCCAGTTCTCTGCCTTTATGATCCTAATTATCTGCAGAGAAGCTTGTTTGGACAGCTCATTCATTTTTACTTGACTGTATTGACAGTCCTTTCTTAAGCAGTCAAGGTAAATACCATGATCAATACCATGGTATTGATCATGGTATATGCTTGCATTATTACAATAATCCTTATATATGAAAATGGCAAGAGTAACTAAAGGGGAGCGTGGAAAACGTTTTATTGCCGCTTGAATAGGGTGGTGTGGTTTGGCAATATATTTTTCCGCCTGATATTTTTATACTAAACTTTCTTGTCCGAAAGATCGATACTTGCGAATAGGTGTTTACATAAAGACACGTAAAATACGCTGTGCTCTAAAACTTTACAACTTGCCGAAATTGCCGTAACCAAGCAAGCATGCAGTTTTATTTGAGTGAATTGCTATTAAAATGCGATTTCCCTGTTTGGTTATGTGACAAGTAGCGAGCTTGTATAATGCAGGCGAAATAGGGTTAGGTCTCTGGTCAGATTAGAGCATTGCCACAAATTGAACGCACTGCAATAAATGTTCTGTCACTGAATTTGATACCAGACAGTGGCATGTGCAGCAGACAAAGCCCCTGGTTTTGTCTGGTGGATATAAATCATCTTGATGTTCACATGGTGGTCTTGTGTACACTTTAAATAGAGGGAGATGCCACATCAGCTGTGCAGTGATGAGTTATGGACCATATCAAAGAAATTAGAGAGTGCACCATGGGCAAAATGCTGCAGTAAGAACAATAAGAACATCAGAAGTTCACAGTGAATTGCCCATTTATTCCCGCCTTACTGATTTTTGATCCTTCAACAGTGACCTTATTGTTGGAGATCTTAGAACTCCGACGGCACAGAGGCAAGACTGTTTTTCCTTTTCAGACAACACCCCATTTTCAGCAAGTATTTCCAGTTGACCCCATTTTCCTCCTCGGGATAATAAGCTCTGACACTGACAGTAAATATCTCTCTGGGTTTCATTACCCTCCGTTTGGCATCGTAAATCCTTTCAAAGGAGAAAAATTCCCCAACTAGCCATGCAGGTAGATTTGTGGATGTGTATATGTGGCTGGACATGTTCTGGATACTGCTTTTCCTTTGACTGTTTTTCTATTATGAAGTTTTTTACTTATGGGGGGGATCACAAATGTTCGAGCTAAATCGGGAATTTTACAAGAATTCTACATTTCTCTCCATGCTAATATCTACTACTTCTTCCAGCACTGATTTTATACTACAGGGTTGGAACACTGTAACTTATCAAAACTCGCGTGTAGACTTTGTTCAGAACATGCTAGCCTGGGTCAACGTAGGACTTTCTGCAGCCCATAAGCAAACAGGTCAGATCCCCATCACCTTGTCTCCTTGACATTTTGTCTTGCTAGTATGAATGCGTGCTAATGGTTAACTGCAATTCAGTTCTCTGACTCAGGCTTCACCTTTTAAGCTCGTCGTTAAAGGTTAAGGCTGGGCCGATAACAGTAGGTCATAAAGCGACTTGCAGTTTGCCATTAATTAACACTAGTTCTGCACTAACTGCAAATCGGTGGAAAGAAGAGCTCCAGGCATTTGGGCTGTTGGTCGCTTTTACGTAATAAGTAGAGGTGACGTTAAGAAGGTGTTGTAGGAAGTAGATCGCTCTCACCAAAATATGCTTGTATGTATAAAGGTGGTGATGGTAGGCTAATTCACAACCTGTAGCATTAGCAACAGCATTTTTTGCTATACAGCATTATTAACTCAATATGTTTAGCAAAGAAGACAAAAGCATAAAAACATGTGTAGGTTTGTAGTTCCAATCCCTGTCATGCCACCAGTGATGTGTATAATAACGAACAGTGACGAATTCAGAGTACCTCCTGCCCCTAATACAGTCCCACATATGCACACACACACATGAATAAATAATAAATTCTCTGTCTTTGAATTAGTGCAGCCTTCTTGAGCAAGAAGCTCCTGCTGTGAATAGATTGTTCAGTTCTCAAGATACAGAATGTTGGACAAGTACCTTAGAAAGGTATATCACAGACTTTACGGCTTCTATGGAAGGCACTTTGTTGTAGTGGGCTCTAAGAGTACAGTATATCCATGTCTCCAGCCCTTTGCTGCCCTTGCCACAAAGTCAACAGACTGCAGGGCTGTAGTCAGCGTCCCTGCCCCCTTGATTTAAGACTACACTTACCAGAACGCAGTGAGGCTGTTGGTCCTCTCTTTCTCTGAGAGCTGTCACTCTTGGGTGTAATTTGACCTGCTGAAGGAAAAAAAAAAAAGAAAAAAGCCCAACTCAAACCGTGAATAATGAGTGGTTGTTAGCTTTTGAGACAGAACAAGCAAAGCGAAACACAAAACACTCCAGTGAAAGAACTGTAATTACCCACAAGCCTATGAGTGCACTCTTAGAGGGATTGTTATTGTGTGTGTGAATGACCTTTCATGTCTTTGGCATGCTGCTCTGCGGCTCTGAGTTAGACTGCTAAAGTTCCACACAATCTGGTAGCATGTAGAAATGGGAAATATGTAATTTATGGATGATTTCAGGAGATGGCTTTCAAAAATAGCTTTTTAGGGGGGAAAAAAGCTTTTTCAAACAATATGTTTTCTGTAGCCTGAATTCTTGAAGATGGAACTGTTTTTTTTATTTTTCTTCTATCAAAAGCATACACTGTAATTGTGTCTTTACAGGCATGTTTTTATCATATCATTTCTAGTCGCTCTCTGGGTCTGCACTTTAAATGAAGGATGTGGCATGATTTGGCTTTAAACACTTTTAACTGCTGATCTAAGTTTAACATTAACCTTATTTTATGAAATGCACCCTCGGAGACCACCAAAAGGAAGATGGATTACTGAGAGATATGCGTGTCACCAACGCCCAACCTTCTCTTAGCCTGTCCACTTCTTCAAAAAGTCCTTCTCAGGGAACAACAAATGGACAGATTACCCAGTGACTATGGGATGACAGATAACGCAGAGCAAGCAGAACTGCAGTGCGGGAACCTCTTGTTCCAAGACCCACAGACTGACTTTTTTAAGATTTATTCCATCAGTCAAGTAATTAACATGATTTATGGTGCTGGGGTGACTGTTAGTGAGACAACAAAGGGGTCGGGCGGTTCCTCCCCCAAGGAGATGCTATCAGGTGTTTTCTGCTGCGCTTGCAATGCAGTCAGCATGCAGCTGTAAATTCAGCCTTTCTGCATTGAAGAGAGATGACCCCCCCACCGCCACCACCAGCCTCCCCTTCTTTTCTTCCCTCTAGTTTTCTCCCCCTTGCTACTCACCCCAGGAGGTCACAAGTTCACAGCTCGGCCTTAACTGTTAAAACCTGTGGCCTGAACTTCTGACCTCACCTAGTGTAAAAGGGAGCACAGTGAATGGTGTTTATAAGGGCTGCAATTGTAAAAAGGCACAGGGGTTTAGTAAAGGATAAAGGGTGATGCAGTGGCTGGGGCCAGGTCCAATCTTTAGCTTACTTGTCCCAGTCACAGTGACCTTTAAAAGAGGTGCGGTAAGTAAAGAGTGCCCCTCAAGGCCGGGGAAGGGCATGGCACTGCCTGAAATCAGAGGCAGCTGGACACCACAGACTTTTGGATAACACAATCCAGCTATCTGCAAGATACATGGGTGACTAATACAGACATTTATTTTAAATTTTTTGGAAAGTTGTTAGGGTTTCTAACACCGTGAGACAAATTTCTGAGACTAATTTTCAGCAGAAAATATTCCAGTGAGACGTCTTGATGGCAGTATGGATATTGCCTTGAAGCATTAGCATAGTAACTGTCTGAAAACAAACAATCATTTCAATATTTTCTTATTCATCTGTCACATAAAATATGTACAACACTCATACCTGCTTTCACAAGAGTGGCAGTTTCCCACATTCTTGTCGCTCGCAGGCAAAAACAAATGCACAAGAAGTGCTTGGCTTAGCTCTGTTTACACACACTCTGCTTTTCCTGCAACCTCTATAAAAACAAAACATGGTTTCTTTAGGCTGCCTGTTTCCCTTTTAAAACAAGAGAGGGGGAAATTAAATGCCTACAAGCAGATTTTATGATCTGATAAAAGATGGCATTTACTGTTGACTGATTTACTACCTGCCAAAGTTTGTGAGTGTCTTGTAATCCAGCATGAGCTCTACAGCAGCACAGAAGAGTTGTTGAAGGGGGCTTTCATCACTCTGATTTTTATTTTCAACCTGCTGGATGTTCCCCTAAAAAATGGAATCACAATGCTGCAGAAATCTTATTGAAGAGACCTGATGATTAAAGTTCATGGATTTAAAATGTAGATGCAAATACAGCAACATTTTATCCGCCCTGGTGTCTGTGTTCACTTTACTTTGCAGACAGAGACATATTGAGGTTTGCAGGAAGGGCGGCATTAGCGTGTTAGTCTGTTACTTATGTGTGACTAGTACATTGCAAAACAAAAGGTGATTTGTTGTGACCACGCAAATATTAGTTCAGCTAAGCTGGTATTGCTTAGTCGTAAACAATCTCTTGAGGCCTGTGACAGGTAAGAGCGCTCAAAGAATGATGTTTACGTTCGCTTCTAATTTCCTAACAAGCTTGGACAGATGGTGAGGAATTCAGGACTAGTATGAAACATCAACACCGTGTGGCACATTATTAAGATGCTTAAGTTTTTTAACATGCACATTGTAGTCATGTGGTTTGCTCTTTTTTTCACAAAAGAAGGATGATCTGCGCATTCAAGTTGGAGCAACAAAGCAAACAAAACAAAGCAAATGATCTTAAAGTTTGCACCAGCACGGTTTTAGTTGACGGAGTCATTCCACCTTCTGCCATTTAGTGCTACTGATCTATACAGAGGAAACAAATTTACTGCATGAAATATAAAGAACAAACAAATCTAAATGCCATTGATGTCATCATTCTATAGGAACTTTGTTATGCAGTCAACATTTACTCCATAGTAGTAAGTTAAAGTAAAAGCACTTGTCTTCAGGGCATACTAACATTTTTATATATATATATTTATATATATTTGTTCTTCATGGAAAGCAAGTGTTCCCTAAGTTGTATACTTTTTGGATAAAGATACTCTAATAGTAACATGAGAAGGGTCTCTGTTCTATTCCTTGTCAGGTGTGGTCACATCTGTTCACATGATTAAGGTTCATCTTAATTATGTTTTCTCAGAAAGCAGAATGTATTGATTTGTTGAAATAACAGTGTGGGAGTGCAGCCTGCCTACGCTGTAATGCATTCTTACTGCTTCTCAGTGCTATTTGCTTCAAGCTATTTTTACTCAAAATCTGCTGTGTAATTTCTGACTGTGTATTAGAGGTTGCCTTTGGTCAGTATTATTTGACAAGTGTTGAAAGGCTGTTATGAATATATTGGATCTCTGGAGAAAACATGCAACTCTTTTAAACTGCCGCAGAGCTCGCCTGCACTTCGAGTTTGTTCTGTCCACTTGTAGTCAGCTGCGGGCTGCGTGATCTCAGCAGCAGGATGTCTATCTCTCTGCATATCAAAGATGATGTCTGTTTAAATCTAATCCCTACCTTTACCCATTCCAGCAATCATTATTGGATGAAAGCTGAAAACTAAGGTGAAGAAAGCCCTCCATATCTGTTTTTGCTTTCTTTGTGGTTTCTCCTTTGTGCTGCTTTCACTCCTCCCTTGCAAGCTTTTTGCCAGCCCAGTGAACTTTGTGTGCACTTTGACCCATTAGTGACTGCTACCCATGCATTCTGGCCTTACTCTTTTAAAGTCACCACAAAACCTAATATACTTTTACTTGTTCAGGCAGTCACGATGAGATTTCTTTTTCCAGAGACACTTGAGAAAAAATTAATAATCACATTTATTACATTTAAATTGGGGAGCAATATGAGAAGGAAGACAGTCTTTATGTCTGTATAAGCATTCTAGTTTGTTTTTTTTTCTTAATACTGTATATATTATTGAGCCATATGTTAAAAGTCTGTCCTAAAACCAAATTCCAAGTATTTGTTAGACTCAGTATAAGTTATATACAAGATTTTTGAAGCTTAAATGGCAGGACAGAGTCATAGGTAGAGGAGCAGAATACCTTGCACTTGCATTTTTCTGCATTTTAAACTAGCTTGTGGTTAAGGAGTGCTAATTGGAAAGTATCAAGCAAAGAAGCTGGGGAAAAAAACTATCTGATTTAAGGAGGAGACTGTGTCAGACTGCAGCTGTTATATTATGAGCAGGACAAAAAGCAGACTCCTGTGGCTGCTGTATGTTTAGGGAGAGAAAAAGGCGAGTAGTTGTAAATTAACCAAATTATTTAACTTCTGATGAGCAAGGACGTTTTAAAACAGAGTGTTAGCTGTTTAGATTGCAGACATCACCTATTTTGTTTAATAGCAGTAAAGTATCCGGACGATTTATATTCTTACAAATTCTTGTTTGCTTTTTGTGGGTTTTAATGTGTGTTTAAATGTGGAAGTGACATCATGACAAATAATCCATAGGCAGGGTGTTTGTGTGGACTGTTCGTAAGTATGATATCAATTAATGTGGCTTTAAGAGGATTTTTGAAATTTGGTCTGGCGGGGTTATCTGTAAGCTGAAAAAGATTAAGTTTCAGGCACTGATCTTATAATTTGTTAGAGCTGTCAGAAAGCCAGATCAGGTTAAGATCCCCCATTAATATTATCTCTGAGGAGGTACACAGTGACCAGAGATCTGCAGCACCTTACACAGCATCTCATTTTGCAGAGAGGTAGGTAGCATATTTATAGTTCTTGTATTCTGAGCTGAAGGTGATTTAATGTCCAAGAATGTAGTCTTTTGTGTACTTCAGATCAATTTGACCCCTATTATTGCAGCCCTTAGAGGAAAGCTTTGTTTCACTAAGAATGAGGATGTCAGGAAGGTCTCGTGAATTAAAAGAAAATAGTAATGATAACTGTGGCATGAAAAATGTATGTCGTATAAAAATACACACAATGTCTTAAACAATCTAGCACAAGCAAGTTTTTTCACTTTTGTGGTTTATTGTAGCTTTCTTCTTTTTTGGCAACAACCTTTTAGTAACTTCTAGTCTGCAGTCTTAGTGTTTCTTTATAAAGTACTTTGTAAAAGTCTTGGGCCACCTCTCATTTCCTTATATTTTGCTTACAAGGAGCCAATTTTTCTTGTAATGTTTAAAAAGGGGTCTTGAGCAGTACTTCTCAAGGTTTTTGTGAAGATCTCTAAAAGTTTTTCGTTGGACATCGGCGGCTTTTTCACTCATTTTTAGTCCAATTTCAGAAGATTTTTTTTTTTTTAATTCACTGAAGCATCAAATAGGCACCCAACCCAGGGGATGAACCAGTGTTGTGTCTACACATAACAGACAATTCAGCAAAGATTTAATTATCATTTGTTATGTTAAGGAATTGTGCTACTATCAGCCTGTCACAAAATGAACACAATTTATTACGTTTTTTATAAAAGTGCTTTTGTTCCTACAAGCTGATTCCCAAAGAGCAATTAGCCAAAAGCATATCTTGGCATGGTGTGGAGTGTGTTCCTAAAAACTTGAAGAAAATGGACAATTGGAGGACAAAAGAAAAAGGTGGACAGTAAAAAAAAAAAAATGTCTGTCTGTAAGAAATAGGCAAAAAATCAATATGTATGGAGGTCAGAGAGGGACAACAGTGAGCGTCTACAGCCATTTGTAACTTTATTAGCAGCGTCTTTCTGAAGTGTGCCAACAACATTGACAGCAACATCCTCCTCTCTGCCTCTTAATGCTTTCTGGTCGCTATGGTAACACGTAAATATTTTTTTCAAAATAAAACACACAACTACAACACGGGAAAAGACCCAGGGAAACCGAGTTAACGATAAAAACCCTGAAAACCATAAATTTCACACCCGAGCCTCGACTCTTGTGGCCCGGTACCAAACGACTCATGGACCGGTTTCTGGCCCCCGGGGTTGGGGACCGCTTAGTTAGATGGACCTCAGTGATCTTTTATGGGAAGAATTCCTGTTTAGATCAATTTGGTGGAAGAATGAGAGATAACAGTCGTCTGAAAATGTAGTTGCAGAACTGATTGTAGCAAACATTTAGAGAATTTTTTAATTAATTTATTTTTACCATTTCTAAAGATACTCATGATGCAATAAATAAACATGAAATATTTCAACTCCACCTGCATCTTTACAGTAATTTAAGTTTTGCAAAAAAAAAAAAACCCTAAAAGCTTTTAATTAAAAACTTTACAATATTTAAACACTGAAAAGCTTCATTTCACTTTAGTTTTTTTTAGTTTTTGAGTCTACTTTTCCTGTTTGGTTGGCTTTAGGCATTAAACTAGGCGTTATGCTTTAGACTTGAACTCTCTTGGCTTGCCATGCATATTTAAAAAAGGCTATTTGCAGTGCAGTACAATGTGAATCCAACAGATCCTGGACAATAACTTTTGCCACAAACTGGGAATAAGGTCAATTTGTAATTAAATGCTATTAAATTGAGATTGCATTTATTAGGCAGCACATGCCTGAAAACAATATACTGCTAACAAGTGCAAGTCGAAGAAATAACTTATTTATGAGCCGTTAACTAGATCTGTAAACTCATAGTCTCACTAAAAGTCATTAAAATGAGATTCAGTTTACTCTGCTCGGTAAGGAAACATAACCCACTGATGTATTTCTGGAAAATATTGAACTGTCTTTGTTCAACCCAGTGTACTTGGTGAATATAATTTTCCACAATCACACCCCATTACATTTTGTTTCATTGCCTGTGTGTGTATGTGTGTATGTGTGTGTGTGTATCTTCAGCATGTGCACTGTTTTGGTGGATTTGTGCATATATTTTGTGGGTTTGTTATGAGAGGGGGTATTTTTGTGCCTGTGTGTGCGCGTGTGTCCCTTTCTGTGTGTGCCTCTTGGACTAGCAGTGCTTAAAATGACAGTGTTTGATCAATGGTGCCAGGCTCTGCCCTTGGTACGTTTGCTTTTGCTCGTCATTATTAACATGGGCTGAAATATCTGGGTAACAAAAATTGATATAATGACGGAGTGCGCCTTATTATCTTCAAACTACATCAGATTGGCAAACTTCTGAGGGAAAGCAAAATGTCTGGGAAATATTACAAGTCATTTATCAAGTCCCTCTCATTAGCATATTGCCTGCAGAAGCACTTGCAGAAATCTAAATAAAAGTGGGTGATTGGGAGTTGGTTCCATTTTTCTTTTAGCTGAAAAAACTTCTCTTGCAAGCTCTTTGTGACCTTGACTTTAGTGTGGCCTTCCAGTTCTCACTGTGTAAACGCTGGCACTTATAAGACACAGATTTTGGTATCAGTAAATATGTGATAAACAAAAATGTGGCACATAGCTGGCTAATGGAGGGATTCCTCATATGTCAGTATCATTGATTCAGTCCTAGCAAATGCAGCTTTTCCATTGTGCTTTTTTTTTTAAGTAACTTTATGATCACTCATGAATGTCTTTAGTAGTAGGCCTAACAATAGTGGTAGAGCTATATTAATTAGGAGGTGACTGCATACTCCATTTTTCCTTGTCACATTGAGCTTGGTCCCAGGTGTACTGTGACAGAGAGGGAGATGTGGTGCAGTCCAGATGAGGCACACCCGGCACTGCATCCAGCAAACTGAAATAATGAGTTTCCTTCCCCCTTTAGCCACTGTATGCACCATGATATACAACTTGCAATTAAGCATGCCTTGGTGATCCAGTGATTAATGTCTCTTGTGGCGGTTGTGAAGGGACTGGGACTTAGTGTGAGACTGGGAGGCTAGCTGAGACACCCTGTTTATATTCCTATCATGGCAGCACCTCTCTTTCCCCTCTCTCGGCCTGCCTAAAAAACACACTTGCTCTCTCTCCTTTTTAACCAGTCTCCATTACAGGGAAGATGGAGAGGACCATTTGCAATTCAGTAACCTTTATGACAGTGCAGTCTTTAATCAGAGGCCCGTATTTCGTTTGTAGCACACACACACACACACACACACACACACACACACACACACACACAC
>NW_024582368.1:2251662-2352559 GCF_018398535.1 Haplochromis burtoni | reverse complement strand
ACACACACACACACACACACACACACACAAATGCACATAAGGAGGGGTGTACAGGCCCATGAAATACCCAGGCTGGGTTAGCTGGTGAAAGTGACGTATCTGATTTACAAGACCCTGCTGCTTTTTCATTTGTTGTCGTTGAAGGCTTTTAATTTTTATGGCCAGGCAGCACTAAGTAAATTATGTCTAGTTTAAAGGTACGGCGTATTCTTTAAAAGGGTAGTAGACTGAGCAATCATGCTGTTATGTTTGGACTGTTTTCTGGTGTCATTTAGTGTGGACTGTATCTCACTGGTGCAGAGATTTTTCAGCCTTATGTACAATTAACCAGAGTATCATTACAAGGTCCTGGAAGACTGCTAGATTTCTGCTGCTTGGTGGCTCAGTAAGTGATTATAACAGGCTATTTTACCTAGCCTTTTCAGAGTCATTCATAAAGGGCTCTCTATAAAGACCTCTTGCTTGTTTGCCTGTAATCATATTTTCAGTTCCTTATTGCTTTTTTCATTGTCAACATGTACTTCTTAAATTAAATTCTCATCTTAATTATAAGTCTCAATAGGATTGTAATAGTATGGTAAGTTGCTTCAACCTTTAATGGCAAATGTTGTTTACGGCTACTTGGCTGGTCTTGTTCAGTGATGAAGGCTTTTGATTTGCTCTATTCTCCAGAGCCTCATTTAACTGAGTGAGCGACACTCATCCTGCAGAGCACAAGGGCAATTCTCTTCTACCCGCCTTCCTACTTTCACTTTCTCTCCTCCTTTTTTACTGGATCATTTCCCTTCGTACCCACAAAGGCTGTGTAGTGGTATCTCTCTTCCTTCATTTTGTCGCCCTTTCTTTATTTCCCCTCTCTCGTTCACTCCAACTTTCATAAGCTCAGTAAAGCATGGCCTTCAATTCCCTTGTTCTAGTGTTTTCACTTAAGATCAGGAGTGATGAGCAAAAGGTTTCTGGCTCAATCCTTGAGCAAAGGCCTGGCATGACAGGGATTATTATTTATTTGTCATCTTGGATGTAATAAGCTGTAGGTACAGAGTGGAGAGCTGGTGATTTATTGCTCTGTCGAGCGCCAGTAGCAGTCCGGCCGCTGGGGCGTGCAGGATGAATACCGGCCTGTCACTCCTGCCCATCCGTCTCCTCTCGCCTGTCGCCCTCACAACACCGCCCCATTTCATGCCAGGATACATAAACAATCTTTCATTACTCCAAAGCCTTTTTTTTTTTAAAAAATATTTGCTCTTCACAGGACACAAAGTTTGAATTTATTCACGGATTTGTCTCTCTTCCCCCTCCCTCTCTTTATCCTCCCTCCCTTCCACATTAGCGGTTGTTATTGTTTTCCACATTCAGGGATTTACTGAATGTGCAGTCTTTAACAGTTAAGAAATCCCACACCCATGCGGTTTTTTCCCATCCTCCTTTGGTTTCATTGTCATTTCCGATCCTTTTGGGCATGACTTCATTTTTTTCTTCTCAAAACCGCTTATGAGAAGAACAGCTGAACACACCCACTTCCATTTCAACTTTTCAGAGTGGATTATTTTCAGTCCGGAAGAGTCTTGAGCCAGGGGTGATCGGACATGAATATGCTGGTGTGCTGTCAGCACCACGTCCTTCCAATGCATTAGTGTCAGTCTCCATGCTGCACTAAAGCATGAAATGAGTGATGAAATATCAAATCCTCTAACTTCACTCCCCCCCATTTACTCTGTCTTGCAGTGCAGAAGACGCAATATCGACCCCCAGTCCATTTAGACAGGAATTTAATATTTTTCAGCTAAACCAATCACGCATGGTTAGCGCTCAGTGTAATCCAATCACATTCCATCATAAATGCCTATCTTGCGAGGCTATTCACAGACCTGATAAACTGGTGGAAATCAAGACGTTGAAAAACAAGGCCTTAATAGATTGTCTTGGCTTCCTTCAAGGAGCTTGTCCCACTCCTTTCTGTCGATACACATTTTCATTTTCCAGTCCTAACTGTGCACTCCAGGCGCAGATTGGCTAAAGTGGAGCTGACTTTGTAAATAGGACTCTCATTTATTAGGGCCTTTATCTGCAAGCAGGACTGGGAGAGGTTTTGGCGAAGATACTTAGCCCAGAGACAGAGGAAGAAGGAGGATAATTATAAGTCATTTATTTTTGTCTGCTGATTAATATTAGGACCTGTATTCAATGCCTGTTAAGCTGTGGGTATGATGGTTTTGCTTTCTGTGTCCTCTGAAAGACTCTGGACACTCCATTCACAATGACATTACGTTCAGAGACAGCATATTACAGCCACAGTGTGTGTGCGGGTGGGGGCTGACTGTGTGTATGGTGAATAGTGAACATTTGTTAGAGGACATAGGTGGTGATGCCTCAAACAGGCAGTGAACTGAGAATACTCATTTGGTTCCTGAATAAGGCTCTGACAGCCACCATTTATATCTAGCTCGTTGTATGCTGTCCAGCCGATTAATAACAGTTTATTGCTGTCTAATTAGTGTCGGCTGATTGGAAACTGCATCAGAAGTGGGGGACTAACTTGCTTGCTTTGTTTTAGTGTGTGCGGCACAAACGGCAAGTGCACAAAGGGTAAAAACAGCAGTGGCACAGCGTAACGGGGTGTGTTTTTAATGTAGAAGAGCACCAGGCTAACTTCTCCAGGCTCCGGCAATATGCACTACCATCTGACATCTGTGTTTATTTCATAATATTCATTATTGCAGAAGCATTCCAGTGTCATGTCTACATTCAACATATTCCCTGATCTCTGTGTCACCAATAATTTTGCCATAAACTTGTGCTGTAATTCCCCTTTGATCAGCCTTTCAGAGTCATCAGCATAGCCAGTGGTGCCTTTGAAGATGCACGGGCTCAAGGTTGATGATTTCTCACAAGCGCTCGGTCTGTGAAGATGCTACTTTCATTAGCTATATCAACACATTCACCAAAATTAGGCCTAGATTCTTGAATGAATTAGAAGCTATGTGAGCTATGTTTGAGTAAAAGCACAGTATGAATCTTACATCATGGCCTCAGTTTGAAGAAAATAATAAAAATTATGTCCTTTAAAAAATATCTCATGGATTCAGTTATACATGGATTCAAATCTACATTTTAAGAGTAGCTTTTCAGAATAAAAAGAAGTTGTTTCTGGAGTGCAAACGATGTGAGATTACCAGTTTGATTCTAAAGATTATTGTTTCTGTAACTGTTGTACAAAACCCTCTCCATACCTAATACCATAAACAATATAAAATCCATGTGGCGGCGACGCTTGCAGTTGCAGAAAGACATCTAACTGTAGAGAAATCTATGGGATAATTGCCTTTCACACCCTATTTTTTCCGCTTAACTGCAGTTAACTATTTTCTGAGGACTTTTTTGGTCCACTTGCTAGTTGTGGGTCATATTGAATGAAATATGAAGTGTAATGTGTAAAATTATGGTCATTCAAAGAGTCAGAAAGGAGGATTATTTATGTTATGTATGGTTTCACTGTCTGATCACATCCAGTTTCAAAACAGGAAGATAGCGACGATAAAAATGCTCAAATTGAAGTTTCATACCAATACTTCATAATCCATATACTGTCTATGTTTTATACGCAATATTGGGAGCCATGAAAGAAAGCTGTAACACAGGATATTATAGATGCACCTTGATATGATTGTAACATTAGAGGACTTGGATCATGGGTAAAAAAAAAAACACAATCAAAAGTATACCTATTTCTTCCACTTAATCATATGAGTTGCTTGTGCTGTGTTCTTTTGAGTGTATCTACTTTTGCCAGTAGTAATGCTGTTTTTAAGCAGTAAGCAACCTCTTCTCATTTGCATCTAAGCTAGACTGAGTGGTTAGGTCAGTGAAGCCCCGCAACTCTGCCTGGCCTCCAAACCACCACTGACACGCAGCTGATCAAGCCTTAATTAAGGAGACATTTTCTCTCCGTGATTTCTATCGATGCATAGTGAAGAGAAGTAGAGAGAGAGAGGGAGGGAAAGAAACTGAGCCCCTACTACTCCTACTGGACTAGTAGAACTGAGTGTGCAACTCCCTCATTATTAGTTATTAGCCCCCTTATTAGTTATTTACTTCAAGGACTGATTTTAGGTTGGGGGCTAGAGCAGGGCGATATGACCAAAAATATTGGAATTTACATATTTAATATATATGTATACGATATACATTTGAAAATTTGCGATAACGATATAACTGACGATATAATTGACACTAGACAAAATACTTTACAACTCTACAACTTTATTAGTGCAAAAAAAACCAAACCCATCAACGTATTTTCACTTCACAAGCAGCTGTTTTTATGTGCATTAAAGTTATATAAAGATTTAACAGTGCAAATGCAAATTCCTTGCTGACAGTTTAACCAAAAAGCATTTCCAGTGGAAATTGGCCGACATATCCTCAGCATAACCATGTTTAATATCCACAAAACTTAACAAGAGGCTATACACATAATATGTTAATATTATGTTGAAGCACAGTACGTATCACTCCGCGAGGCTCCTGCCTACGATAGCCGCAACGCTCCAACAATCCAATTCGTAGCTTAACAAAGTCGTACTAAAACATTTGACAGATTTTTGAGCGCCGTGTACCACATAAAATCGTTTCGAGGTCAGTAAACACAACCAGAATTCCTGAGAATTCATACATAAGGCACACGGGATTATAAGGGGCACTGTCGATTTTCAGAAAAATCAATAGATTGATTTTAAGTGTGCCATATTTTCCAAAAAAAACCACGGTAATAACGACGGCCCGCTAGCATGCGCTACCAAAAATAGTGCTTTGTTGTGTATCTGATGGACGAAAGCTAAACCAGTTCCACACCACTGAAGTTGCAGCATTTTTACAAACCATTTCTGGTTCATCCATTTCATTCAACCATCCACTTTCGCCCTTCTCATTCTCCGTCGCCGCCATGCTTTTTCCGCCATGTGCATATATAAAAAAAACAAAGGCACTGCGCATGCACGTTTTACCCATATTCTATCGCAATATTTCAATTTCTTATCGTTGCCCAACATTATACCGGTATTACCGTGAACGGTATGATATGGCCCAGCCCTATTGGGGGCTAGGGTGAAACTGATTTTTATAAAGTATGTTAGTTTTATGAAAGATTTGGTGATTGCTTACTTGATGTATTCCCCAAAGTAATTAGCTACTTAATGCAAAGGCACCACTTGTTTGCACCGTCATCTGGTCACTCTGCTGCACATGCTATAGAGAGTAAACCGTGGTGTAAGAGGACTTTGCTGGATAAATTATGAGATAATACCATTTGTGCATTATGTTCTTTAACCAAAAAAATGACTTCACTGGATAACGTAGATAGAAATGTATATATTGACAACTTTCTTCTATTTCAAAGTCTTTTAACCACTACTATGTTTTCTGTTTTCTGTTTTCTGTTTTCCTGCTGTTGTTTATTCTCTCTGCCGTCCTTCCCGAGTTCTTCTGTCTTGCTGCATGTTCTCACCTCTGTCACCCGTTCAGCTCCTGCCTCCTTCTAACTCCTCTTTGCCAGCTGCCTGTCTTTGCTGTCTGGGCTGAGGTGAGTAGTCTGAGGTAGGGTGGAGCACGACATTAGTGTTTCTGCTTGCCTGTGCAATAGAAGGCGACGCGCATCAGGGCCTCTGTCAGCAGATCAGCGCTGATGCAGATGGGAGGCGAAAAGCTCTCCAGCGACAAGGCTCGTAGGCAGGGCCGCTCGCCTCCCTTTCCTCCCCTGTTCCCTCTGAATCTCGCTCTTGCTTTATTGCATAGTCTCTCACATGCGCTCTCCTTTGTTATTTCTGCAGTAAGGATGGAGTGGGCTCTGACAAAGTGCTGCGATTGATAGATGGACAGAGCCAGAGACTGGATGAGAGGATGGATGAGGGCAGAGGAGGGAGTTTAACACAGGCAAACACAGAGAGACAGAGAGGAACGACCTGCTCAGCTATGCAGCCACTCACAGCCCCACAGCAATTTAGCCCTCGTCTAACCCAGTGCCAGTGGACTCTCTGCCTTGCTACCTCTTTTGTCCCAGTGTATATGAACAACTGTGACAGCAAGCAGGTACTAAGGAATTTAGTCCCACAAAGAACAATTCAAACACTAATGTGTATATCTGAAGCATAAAAACACATCACATACTCACAAAAATGACACATTGTTTGATTTTGCTGTGATCTTTAAGTATGTAAAACGAGATAGTTTGGTTATATGTCCCACTTTTTTGGCCAAACACACTGCATGTGTTATTTGCAGTATTGGAATATAGTTATTAATACTTGAACTGACGTGTTTTTCAATATTTAATAGCATCAAGCTAAAACTTGAACCCTTTCTTTAAATCTCTGTATGTAAGACTTACCCAGAGCATCCTGCTGTAGCGTGTCCTGGTTGTGTGCAGGAGGTTTCAGACATTTTTCACAGCTTCTGCATACCTAACCAGCCCTACAGGAGAAAGATGGGAGAGAGGCTCTTGTAACTGTGTACATATTACTGAAACCTTCCTCTGCATCTTGGGTGGGGTATCCTGTGTATGTGTGCTCATGCACACGCGCGCGTGTCCTCTCATTATGGCCCTACCTGCTCTGCATTACTTGTCACTGGTGTTGGAGCACCCCGCTCAGATTAAGACTAATGCCGATGGCCGCAGGAACTGCGATTAGAATCACACTCATTACTCAGGACCCAGTGACGGAAGCAATTTAAAGCCCTCGTCTTTACAGTACAAGAGGCAGGGCAAGACCCACTGTCAAAGGAAGGGAGACTCTACCCTACGCACACACACACACACACACATATATGCATGCACACACGAACACAGAGTAATATCACTTCACTGCTCCTTCCTCTGTCCTCCAAGGACACCTGAAGGCCAGGCCCTTAGTCACTTAATTGACTGACTCTCTTTTTCTTCCGTGCTTTTAATTTATGTAGGCTGCGAAGGAAAGGGAATGGGCCACAGTGCTTTGGTTTGCATGTTGCTTCAGTCACTGAAAAATCCAGGATCATGTTATTGAGAGGTCTGACAATGTTGACTCAGTAATGTTGACATTTCTTTCACACTACCTCAGACCCCAGAGATGAAGGCTTCATGGTCAATATGTGTCCGACACATGTCATCAAGATGTATGTGTTGTGTGTGTGTTTGTGCGTCTGTGGCTTGGTGTCTTTTACTGTGAGTTATCTAGGCTGTACGTGTGCACAAGGTGTGAGATTTGAGATGCTGTGGGTTCTTGTTCCTGTTCCTGTCTTTATGTATGTATTATGCGCTTGTAACTCATCTCTATAGTCTGGTTGGAGCTGCACTGAGACCCTCCATGTTAGTTGTCCAGAAGAATGTCGTTCATGCCAACTGTTGGGTGCTTTTCTCTCAATAATGAATGATAGTCGCATGACTTAGCAACTTTCACCATGGTAACTGTATCCCTATCGTAGTAATGACAGTTTAAGGTGGCGGTAGAGCAGAAATTTGGTGATTTGATCCCCGTCTGCATCCTTGGGCTTGACCTTGAGTATGAATGCGTGTGAATGCTAGATAGCAGAAAAAAAGTGCTAAAAAAGTCCTGAATTGTGTTTGAATGGAGGCAAGTTGTGTAAAGTGCTTTGAGTGCTCAGAGTAGAAATGCGCTATATAAGAAGCAGTCCAGTCCACAGTGCTGGAGGGAGAGGAGAGCCTTGTTGTACTGCTTATCAGTGAAGTTTTGATTTGTTGTTGTGAAGATTTAGTCTAATTATTTTTGATGTATATATGGTTGCTAACGTTCAGTTGTTTACTCGTAGTTTCAGGCTTCTTCTGCGGTTACTGCCAAATGTGCAGAAGTCCCGCTTAACAAATAAATCACATAGTTTCAAACTGACTTCTTTGCTTACAGTTCTACTCAGTCATGAATACAAATAGTCAGATCTTGGAAATGGCTTATGGCAGATGCTTGGAATGGATTGCCGGAGTGACGGATTACTACCAGCAAACCTAAAGGATTTGATCTCATGAACATTGCAGTGATTGTCATTTTTTGTGTCCAGTTTATCCATATTTGTGCCATCTTGCATGCATAACCTCCACCAAGGCGATTATGTGTATTTGTCTGTTCAGTAGGGTCATGATAATTGGTAGAGAGGTCAAAGGTAAAAGAGGGACCCCTTGTCTTTGGTGCAGATTAGGATCAAAGTTTGAACCCATGACCTTTCCATTGGGATAAAGTTGTTGGGTTGATGTATTTTATATATATTTTTATATACTTTTTTTTTGTCTACTAGAACATATATATACAGTTCACACAGTGGATTATTTTGCTTTGACATCTTTAAGTTCATTTCCTTTCCAACTCGCATGAATAATTAGTTAAAAATAGCTGCTAATGCAGGTTTTTGAGAGGTGCATATGATCTGCTCACATTGCTCCATTGTGAAGGGTGAAGTTATTTGATTTTCAGCTGTATATGTCACCATCCAATTCATCAAAAATTGTTAATCTAAAGTTCTTAGATTTTTCATGCTAAACACAAATTAAATTTAATGCAACCTGGGATGAGACTTGTTGTAATTCATTATATGTTCTTGTCCACATCTATTTATATAACTGTTACATCGCTTGATGAAAAGTCATTATTTTTACTTGCCCCAGTAGGACTTTAATTCATCAGTCAATATACTGAACACAGATGACACTGACTGTAAGCGCCCTCCCCATTTGAATAGAGAATGGCATTGACTGATTGATATTGTAATTCTCACTGTGAAGTAATGTTTTACAGCATATGTATAGACAGATCTGTATGGCCCTCCCTACCGAGTACCTTTCTTCTGTATGGATCTGCCAAGTGCTGAGGACTGGTTAAATGCTGTCAATCATTGATTTCTCTCTCTGACAGTAGAGTGATGGCTGTGGTGATTGAAGGAGTCAGGGTTTTGTCTTTCTCCCTTGTGCTGCACGGATTCAAGCGAGAAATCCTTACACCTTCTAAACCAGCCCATTCGTTCCCTCCTCCTTTTTTCCCCCCTCTTTACTTTCCCACTCCCCCTTTTCTCTCTCTTTTCTAACAAATGGGCATCAACAGGCCATGAAATAATCAATGCTGATGATCCATCTTGGAGCCTGTCGATATGTTAATGAGCACGCCTCATCGTTATTGCTGCCGGGTCATAAATCACTGCCTCTTACCAGAATGCACAGCAGCTGGTGCAGCAAACCCCAGGCCAGGAATAAAACACTGTCTTTTAACGATTAATGTCCAAACATTCTGCTGCCCTGTGCCTTGATTGTTTTCAGATGCCAAAAAAGTAGGACGGATTGTAAATCAATAAAACAATAAGACAAAGTGTTTTAATAAAAGGAGAGGTTCCGAGTAAATCATTGCAGTGCTCCATTTAGCACTGCTTCCTGGGTAAGGAATAATTGGATACCTGGTACCCAGAAGTCATTTTTAAGGTTATAAATGCCTGTGTCGGCTCGTAGTGAGAAGCAGGCTAGCTTGCAGTCTTACATTTTTCAAATTTATTTTTTTTTCTAAAGGACCAAAGCAAAGCAAAGGGGAGGGTATAGAAGCTATTTGTTTGCACTGTAAATCATCATAATGAGATGATGGAAATATATGGTGGGAAAAGAAGTATTATTATTTCCATATGCCCTCATCTTGAAATGTTTTACCTAAGCCAGTATGTTAAATCCACCTTCCACATATATTATGAGCTCAGTGTCCACTTAGTTTAATCATTCCGTTCTGTTATTCTTTACGTAACTATTGATTTGTGATCTTTTAACAGCCTGTATTTATGCAGTGTATTTCTTAACCTTTGATGTCGGCATGTTTGTCTCACTGCAAACCTCTAAGGTATAAATATAAGTTTAGTTTACAGCTCTTCTCCACGCCAGTCCATGCAAACCAGCTTGTAAATTCAAGCTATGTACACTAACATGCACTGGGCACCTGTAATATTTAGGTTGAGCAATGCATTTCAATAAATAGTGAGTGGGACTTTATTTACTTCAACTGCAGATGGTAACTGGGTTTTATCAGATGCAAGTTTTTATTTCCCGTTCCTTCTTGTTGATCTATGTAATTGGTTATGTCTAAACACCATTTACTCCTGTTTCACATGGTCAAGGTTAAAACATTACTGCGGTAATACTGTTGTAATAGGTAACTCGCACTTGAGGGTGAACACCAAGATAGTTTGCGTCTGACTGTGTATCTGAATATTTTAATAAAGCATCTGCCTGGACACACCTTTTCGCATTAACAGAGTGACAAACCAGCCGCCCGCTGCACTCATAGTGTCACAGTGTTGCCAAAGTAAGCAAACAAACTACAAACATAATGGAACAAAAATAGAGCAATTGTTATGGCTTCACATGACAACACAGTGCCATGTGATGCTACAGTAAAAACTTGACATTCATTATATGGTTTTGAACCAAAAGCTTCAAATGAAAAAATGCTGTTTGTTTGTACTGATCTTGCCTTCGCTGGTCATTGCTTGTATTTCATACCATCACTGAATAACATGCATGTGCTACATGTGTATATCAATATATATAAGTTAGACTTGTCTTTCTCCTTTGAGGATGATGCTTCAAGACAGGAGATAATTGGATTGGTTTATTGCAGTATTATTTAAACAGAAATATGGTTATCAAGTCTTCTTTAAATTCATAAAAAAGATGTTTGGTAACTAAGCAACAAGTCCCACAAGAAATCAAGTTTATTTGCTTTCCTCTCTGATTGCAAAATTTTACCAATGCACTTCTTTTCCTTTTACAGCTTTTCCAAAAAGTCAGTTGAAGTTAATTCTTTAGTTGCTCTGTATTTGTAAATCCCTTGTCATTTTAAAATGTAATGTAATAGTAATTACATTGCTTTATCTAAAGGAAAATGTAGTTCCCGCAGGCTAAGTCTACTGAAATTACAATCTATGACTCGGGAATAATACCCTTGGTTGTTTTTAATATTGCTATTAACTGTGGTATCAGTCTTGTGACCTTGTGCTCAGCAATTCAGTCAGGCTTGTAGATTGCAGTATAACCTCTGTGTAAGTCTCTGGACCTCTTAGACCTGAACAGTTTTATGTTCTAGCCCTTGGACTTGCCGCAGATGATGAATCATAAAACTGTGGGTTTATAACAATGTTAGCAAGCTGAGTACTATCCCTGCTTTTTCATACACATATCCTTACAATGTCAATATCTGTAGTTAACTGACTTGACAACACCACATATTTCATGAAACCTCGCCATCATAACACGGGGAAGCAGCCATTTGCTTTTTGTTGCTCAGCAACCAGGTAGTTCTTTTCAGTAGTTCTCAGTTTAGATTGAGCTAAATGAGTAGATGTCATTGTGGTGATGTGAACGCTTGTTACAAACTTTCCAAATGATTGTTACAAATGAGAAAGATGACAGGTGTTGTGTTTTTGTTGTTGTTGGGTTTTTTGTAGCTTATCTTGACATATTTCTGTTGTAATCTGGCACAGAGGGAAGACATGGCCACATTTGTTCACTTTTTTTGTGCCTCACACACTCAATAATACACCAGAACACAACTGTAGTTTAGGATCCTCCCTTTGGTTTATAGAACCGGATACCATGTGCAAGCATTGGACATCCCAATTTATTTACAGGAACTGAATTTACTTCAGACTCTGACAGCTTGAATTCCTGTGGCCTCCGTGGGGTCTAAATCATGCTTGCGATATAGTGCAGCTCTGCATTTTTTCTCCCTCAGTGCTAAGTATTATAATGATGAATCTGCTACTCTGGCTTATGCCAGCTCTAGGCGGACATAACAGCAGTTGTTTAAGTTTTCCAGAATAAATAGAGAATATTTCAATGGAGACAGATAGCAGAGAGGAGCCTGGGAAATGAAATAGTTTGACTTGTGGAAGTTGCCTTTCTAAATTGTTTTTGTTACTACGATAAGGAACATTAACTCCAGATGTCAAAGAAAGTAAATAATATATCAGTCGGCTGCAATAAATGCCATGTGCTGAAGGGCCAAATGGAAATTTTTATTTGTTATAAATGTCATCTGTCAATATCTGCATTCTTCCATCAATCGTTATCTTCCATATCCACATATATGTAG
This sequence comes from Haplochromis burtoni, assembly GCF_018398535.1. NCBI lineage: Eukaryota > Metazoa > Chordata > Actinopteri > Cichliformes > Cichlidae > Haplochromis > Haplochromis burtoni. Next base: position 2,340,458 of record NW_024582368.1, on the reverse strand, counting down.
CAACCCATCCATATCAACCATTATCCATGTTCCCCTTTGATTTTTCAGATCACATCTGTGTGTATTGCCATTTCAGAACAGATGGTCCCTGTGCATCTGGTTATTAGTATGAATTTATTGCGTAGATGCGATTTAATTAGACAAGTTAGCCATCTTACATAGGTTAAAGGGAGGAAGGTTGACAGTTGTTTCCTGACAGTGATCGAAATTCAGAGCAGTTCGTTCTTCATATTCAGTGTATATTGCCTAGGCAGTGGTATTTCACTTGTTTTGTAGAAAGATTTACCGCGTGTAGGAGGTGAACAGGGAGGTGCACAAGGGCACGCTGTAAGTTATTTGTAGAAAAAAGGAGAAATTAAAGTGAGATAGTTTATGGTAGTTATAATTTAAAACTTGTCGATACATTGAGGTAAATTTACATCAGCAAAATCATCGTTTCTTTGCAAAATAGTCTTAATTTCAGTTTTGTTAGTTTTTCTAAAGGCTTGCTCACAAGGAAGCTCCAGCTTTACGTTTAAGAGTCTTGAGGACACACTACGTTTCTCGGGTGGAGCTTAACCAACAATTGGATATAATTTGGTGAATAAAGGTTGTGTTTTAAACTCCAGAATTCACATCCTGGTTATGAGAAAATGTTGCTTTTTTTAAAATAAGCGATAATAATGATGTCATGACAGTTTGTATCCAAAAGGTCAAAGGTCAAACTCACTGCGGCATAATAAAAATAAAAACACTTTTCTGGTCATTATTCAAAGCCTTAAAACAGGAACAGAGGGTGAGATTGTGACCATATTTGACATTTGATCAGATACTGAATTGGTGGCACTAATCTTTGGTCGCCACCTTGAAACTGCGGTAATAGTATAGATTATCCGTGCGCTGTGTGCTGTCGGGTTGGAGATGTGTGTGCGATTTAGAATTTGCAGCTTTGGTGCAGAAACATCCAGATCATCCTCCTGGTTCGAGACAGTGAACCGCATCTCGGCAGAAATCGCTTTATAGGCTGAGCATAGGCTAATGTGAAGTATACATAATTTTGCAGAATGAGCATTCCCAAAGTTTTTTCATCACTCCTGATTGTGCCACTGTTGACACCTGACAATATACACCCTCATGTCCCATGTGGAAAAATTCCATAGCAGTATCTATGGGGTCAGTGGCCTATTAATTTGCTAAAGCATGTTTTGAGATTGCATATCATTTAGGCTTTATGATATTAATGAGGATATGGGCTTATTAGGGTTCCTGGGAATAGTTGTTGATGGGAACAATCTGGAAGGAGTGAAAAATGATTTAACACGCTCAGCAGGAGTGCAAGATTGGCTCATTGCAGTGTGCTTATATTAATTCTTATTGTACAGCAAGCCAGCCTGATAGTTTAGCATTGAATTGTGGAATTAGTGTGATTTTCTGCGGCCTTTGTTGTTGTAATATAGTAAATGCTAATTAGGCTCTGCAGCCATAATTATAACCTTTTGCTAGACAACCTAATTTAACTAGTACCACAGTAAGAGCATCCAGAAAATGAACACACACATACACATGCTCACACGCCCAAATATACGTGTGATATCACACATCTGTACACAAACATCTCACCTTATAATTAAACTACACTTACTATCAGCCAAGACAAATCCAAGGGCTGCAGGGGGTGGTTTCCCCTAATACGTTAATCATTCTTTTGTTCTTGTGAGCTTTTAGAAAATGTGCGCGGTCTTAATGGGTGTTTTATTCAGTGCATAGAATCACAAAAGTGTGTTAAAGTGATAAGAAACTACAGGTAGGGGTTGCATAGGATGATTTGTCCAGTTAGTATACACTTCTATAAAAAAAGGCAGACATGCTCCAGTATAACATATTTATGGCTCAGTCATAGTAGATTAAAAATAGGATGGCAACCTTCTTGCCACTAGAAAAACACTGCGGTTACCCGTTGATTGCTTTGAATTTTTTTTGTATTCGTTTCTGTGACCACTCCTCAACGTCTGGTCAACCAGGCAACCTTTCTCCAAACACTTGTGGTCCAACTGAGGCTGACTGCAATCACTCTCAGACAGACTGGTAAAGGTCTGTTTGCTGTCTGATTTATAAATGCCGACAGACTGCCAACATGTTGAAATCAATCTGCATCGATGAGCAAAACTCATCTGCGATTTGCGTGGTGGTTGGCAACTGGTTGAATTCTAGTTTTATTCCTAGATTTAAGAAAGACTGCTGAGTGCCTTTGTTGTTTTGGAACAATTATGTCACTGTTTGTACAGAAATTTCTGAATTTCTGTTTCTTATCTCTTGTAATCTCTCTTATAAGTTTTGGTTTCATGTGAATTTGCACCCAATAATGCAGATGACCCCATTCAATCACAAAATGATGTCACATTGGCTCGGTCTTAATGCTGTTTTTTTTTTTTGCTGTCTTGATGTATCAAAGTTGCTTTGAAGATAGCGACTGGCTGTGGGTGACTGCAGACCATGTCCTTGTATTTGAAGCAACCAATTAAAGACTAAGAGATTCCAAGTTCATTGCACATGGTTGCAATAATTTTCTTCGTGCTCTCGTCTTAAACTACTGTTTTTCCCCAGTGTGACTGTTGCATTAATAAATGTAATGAAAAGCATAATGACGCCTGAAAAAATCAGAAGTTGGAGAATGAAATCGTCGGCACTTAATTATACGTAATTACCAAGGTTATTATAGTTAACTAAAACTTAACTGTTTGTATTGTAATATTCTTTTAATAATTCATACCAGCACAAACAAGTGGATTCAAATCGTCCTTCGAGTTTCCTTTGGAAAGAACAAATTTCACTACTAATTTTCTTTTTTTGACAACTCATATTTGTTTTTAGTTGACTCTCACATCCACCACAGGCTGTGTGGTGTCTCAATAAGGGATTAAGAAATGTTGAAACACTTAAAGTCTGAAACACATTTTATTTCTGTTGCTATATGTAAGTAATCATCGGCGCTGATGATTTCATTCACCAGTCTGCACTTTAAAAAAAATAAAAAAATAATAATGGTGTCTATATGGTAAATGCTTGGTATCAGCAATGACTCGCACTTGCACGAGATGCATGCAAAGGAGCTATTATTTTCAGTTAATGTAATTTCCTCATGCTCATCCTTGTTGCTGTCTCCCATATTATGAGGGATCAGAGTATAGCATTCACATCGGCCTGCAGCCTCGCCTGCCACTCACCCCAGCAAGCTGCCTCCTCGTCAGTGGCATGGCATCCTCCTTTGGCCTGCATGTAAAGCCGGTGGATGCAGGCAGTGTTCTTTCTTCTCACAGCAGACATACTTCTCAATCATCCACTGACACACATATCAGCAACTGACATGCACTTGGACAGAGTTTAAACAGATGGCAGAGAAAAAATGGCTTCAGCGGGTTTTCTTCTCACACCAAGGATAACAGTTTGATTTACTCTTTATTCTTTACTCTTATTTATTTTAACATTGCTAATGTAATTTAATGCAGTATATGACCTATTTGAATATATATATATTTTTAAATTGTTAATGTTAATATATTAAATAATAATATTTTATTCCATTTGCAATTAGTTACATTTAACAGTCAAAAGAAATAAGTTGGGTAAAATATAACACTCATAACTTGTATAAAACCAAATATTCAATATAACTGTTGTACAGCCAGCTGTATTTGTGTCCTTTAAGCTACTGGGACCACTTCCTGTTCGTTTGTGTTGGGGGCTCTTCAACAGGTCCAAAACCAGAACGAGACTTACAGGTGACACAGCTGATATGGTGAAGTACAAGATGTATACAGAGAAGCCAAAAGGCTAATACCTGTCTCAGCTTTAGTACAACTATCACTGATAGTTGTTGATCATTGGTGATCTACTCTGACTCATCAGATTCAAAAGTTGGCATTCACGCTCCTCAATCCATGAGAGAGAGAGTTGGGTTGACCTAAGATGTACAAAGTTGTATCTAAATACATTTATTATTTATGTAGGCATCGGGGACTGCTATAGTTGTCTCAGTGCACATTAAGCTTTTGGCTACGGCCTTGGGGCCTTCTGTAAAACACTTTATCATGTTTTTAGTCCTCATGAATAATTAAAAACTTAAATTACATGCCATGTACAAAATTCATATGCTGGGGGTTGGTGGGAAAAGATACATGAAAATTAATTTTCTTTTCTCTAAGAGTGTGACGGGAAATCAATTAATCTTGATGTATTATTTCATGCAGGGCAGGGTAGCAGCAGCAGAGAGAGTGGCTACAGCTGTTCTCATTGGAGAGGCCATATATTATACTTGGCGGCTCTGACAGCTTCTGAAGGAAAGGGCTGAAGGATATCAGGCAGGTGAAGCAACTGTAAAATATATATAAATATATATATATGTTTATATATTAAGTAATGCAGACTGTTTCCAGGGAGTTATAAACTGTTCAGCTTGAGGAAAGCGTTATTGAATTAATTTTTAGGGCCCGTGCTTGTCTTTCCAAAAAATCGTTTTCACTTACAGCCAACATTAATACCGATGCCCCTTTCAAAACATCATGTTTATTTCATTAACTATTCACCTGCTTTTGTCCCTCCATGTGCAGTTTGTTTTCTCGTGTCTCCCCTTCCGTTTTTCGTGGGTAAGGGGGATTGAGATTTACCGCCCGTCAGATAAATGTGTCCAGGTAATATAACACTAGGGATAGAGTGACAGAGCTATTTACTGCCTGCTTTAAAGTTTATAACTTGTCACGGTTTGAAACTTGTGTGTGGCTCCCCAGTTTCTCAGCACAATGTCTGTAAATAGAAAATTATACACATAAATTATTACTCTTTTAATCGAGGGGGTTGGTCGGGGGAAGCAGAGAAACTAGAAAACATTGCTATGGTTGTTAATGGAAGAATAACACAGAGGTTGATTAGATGTTAAGTCGTTACCACTGACTGCAGTTAAATACAGTGCGATGTTAGAATTCTTATATTTGAAATCATGTTTGAAACTTTTAGAAATATATGAAACTGGGTGATCATAGATTAATGGGAACTTTTCTCACAGAGCCGCTCCGTAAGAAGTCGTTCATCTCGCCGACCTAGCTAAAAGATGGATCAGCAGCCTGACAGCAGCTGCTGCTGCTGCTGCGGAGTGACATGTGAAATGTGTCATGTCACTTCCCACTGATGTTTGTGTGGTCAAAAAGTTACTGTCTAACTGCACTACAATAAGAGGCAAAGAGAGCGAGGTTGAGCTTGAAAGAGTAACCCTTTAGCATAATAGGATGCCTGTTAAATATAGTTTTTAAGGATATTAAAAAAAGGTCTTTGACCCAAACTGTTAAATCTAAACATGAATTTAAAAGAACTTAATTTGAACGTGTACATTTTAGTCTGTTTGCTCTTGACGGGTTTAGACCGTCTCTTAGTTTAAAGGCTGAGTCTTTCATCCATTTTCCTTGGATGAGATGCATATTTCGCCCTGCTATAAATTCCCTTCCATTTATGAACAGATTTTGCTGGTCAACAAGACTGGTAATCAACAATCAGTAAACATCTGTTACTATCTATTAATAACCCGGCATTACAGATTTACTGCTGGCCCAACGGCTGGTGAAAATGTATTTCTGCCTCTGATGAGGGGCAGATTGGAACAGGGAGCCAGTGCCATTTGTAAATGTGAGACAAATTAGAGAGCGGGAGACAACTAAATTAAAAAGCCAAATGACCGAGGCCAGATGGAGCTCAATATAACAAATGGAACAAGTTGTGGAGGTGCCAGTTGTACAGACGCTGAGGGACACTGCAGGGGAATTGATTCAGGAGAGCCATTGGGTGAGCAGATGAAAAGGTTATATTAACACTTACAGGAGGCAGAAAGCGGGCCTGTGTGCCCTCCAGCTTTATGTTACAGTCATTCACACATATGGAAGCTGCTGTCCACATCATCTTTTAAATGGTGCTGAGTGAACATCGGTGTGAGAAATAAACAGTGTTGCACTCAGTGCATCTGACATAGGGCATATTGTCAGCCACCACTGTCAAATGGCACAGCTTTATTCCAACATTGTCTGCCTTTATTTTGATTTGCCGTGGAAGGAGCCGAGTAGTTTTTAAGATTTTCACATTTTGCCATCATTGCCTAATAGACGTGTCACGCGGCACCCTTTTTGCCCCCAAAATAAAGTGTGTTATTTTAATTTAACAATCACAGAGAGATAGCAAATGTTGCCCCGCTCTGACTGTCTGCAATATATCAAAAGGGCGGCTCTCTAGGTTAAGACACATGAGCGCATTTGTATCTTGTAAATGGCTATGCAATGCTGGGGTGAGGAACGCATTTGTTTGGGTTAAAGACTGCATGTTAATGAAATAGATCACAAACATTGCCATTATGATAATGGATTACAGCACTCCCCTTGTAGCGTAATATTTTATTTATGACCTTTTCTGGATTATGTGCATGAAAAAAGAAGAAAACGCAGGCAATGTTCTGCTATATGGACCTATTCCAAACACAAAACACCCAGTATTTACAGAACGCATTTTTCCCTGTGGCGTGTTAAGATCAGGGAGTTTGAGTGGGAGATTAGCTTTGGGTTAATGAAGTCTGGAGTCTGGAGAGAAATGGTTATTACTCCGTAATGTAGAGTCTTTTAATTTCCAATGTGGCAGTCAGGCCTAATGTGTTATTTTACATTCTGTTTTAGATTGCACAAAGTGGTCACTGCTATTTGTCTTACTCATTTAAATTGCCATTATTCAGATGTATTAGGAGATGATACATTAGGCTGCACTCAGTGCTGCTTGCCTTCCTGGTTACTGAATAATAAAATATTCCTCACCAGGGACAGTAACACAGCAGTAATATTCTCCTGAAAGCCTATCGCAGTCTTTTTTCCTTCCGTGACATACATAAGCTGTTAACACATAATATACCGCCATTTGTTTCTTTAATCTCTGCCTTTTATCTGCCTTTTTCTGCTCTTGAGGCATCATTATGGGAATCTCTGTTCTCATCACTCACTTGAAATCCCTTTTTTTGTTGGGTTTTTTTTTTCTGTAGGAGATTTCTTTCCTGTGCAGTTACTTACAGTGGTCCTCTTCTCGCCTCTTGCTTCTGATAAAGGAAACAGGAACTGACAGGGGCTATTTGTTATGGGGATGAGACAGGGGTGACACACACTAGATTATAAAATGCAGAGACGTGCAGAGGTCAGATAAACAATTTGCCACCGAACTTGGCTACCCGTGATGCTCTCTGCTTGCCATCTACTTGGTATCAAAAAGTAGGGAGCGAGGAGGGAACCCATGGCTCTGAGCGGAGAAAGGTAGGAAGGATCGTGTGAGTGAGAAAGGTGGGGTGCACAAGAGCACAAAGGAACTGCGAGAGGGCCCCCCTGGCTGACGGCAGTCAGGTTTGCATTTTTTTTCCTCCCTCTCTGGGTTAATTCACAGGATGAAAAGCTGCTCTGTGTGATGTGTCATATATCAAAGACAGGGCATCAGTAATCTTTGCTCAAGGGCACAGATAACAGACAGATAGACATGTGAATGAGATGAAAAAAAAGCAACTCATCCCTTTCTGCTACCACCACGGAGGAGATAAAACAAGATTTATGACTCATCTCAGACCACATACCGGCTGTGTGGACCATTTTTCACATGCTCCAAAAATTGGTACTGGAAAGCAATCTGCTTGTCAGAGTGTCCATCAGGTGCTTCAGGAGGAAATTGGGTCCTTCGGGCTTTTTGCTCTGCAGTCAGCTATTTTCTTTATAGCAGTTTTGTTTTTAATGGTATCCATAAATATATGTAGGGTTATAAGTACCTTTATCACCCAAGGAGCTTTTCCTCATGATTTGGCTTGCTATGCTCTGCTGGTTGTTTTAGAAATGAAAGCTTTCCTTTGTGGGCACTGCGATCCAAGAGCTCCACAGTGACAAACACGTTGATGGACAGTGCCGGGATGAGGTGACAACTCCCTCGTTGAGATTGATTGACAGAAATTTGCTTTGATAGGCAACCAAATCAGTTTTTGTATACCCCATTAGCGAGTCACCTAAGATTAGGCAGGGCACAATGAGTGGCATGCCAGCTGTAAACAAACATCACAATGATCAGCTGTTGTAGATGGGGAGAAGGACTATAACTTTATGTCTAGACCTACATGTTAAGTACATATTTTGAGTATTTAGCATTGGAAGCCAATCAGCCAAGATATCAAAAATGCCTCGCTGGGTTAAAACTTGCTATTAATGCATGACACAGCACAAACAAATATACAGAATTACTCAGCAGTTTCAGTGATCATATCCACAAAGCCAGATGGCATCAGATCAAGGAAAGAGGCTTAGATTCTGTCTGAATCTTGTACTTTTCAAGCACTTTTCATTGCATTTACTGAAAAACAAGCAAAAGTACAGTTTTTACCCCTCAACCGTAAAAGGCTGATGGGGTATTGTCGTCACGCTGCCTGGCTGCTAGATGGGCATCAGCAGCAAGTTTTTTTTCTTTCTTTTTTTGAACGCCCAAGTTTGCAAACTGTACATTTCGTATTTTGTTCATTCATTTTTTTTTTTTTTTTTTTAATATTTTTTTGGTACATAGTTACATTTATTAGTTAAATAAATCATCTGCCATATATTATAATGACTAGGAGTTAACTTTTAATATTTGGGGGACTCTTTAAACAGGTGGTAGAAAAATAAAACTGCTACATTCAGCAAATGTGTTGGATAGACTTCTACTGGTTGGCTGTGTGATTTTTCAAGTGCTTTCCGACTGGGTATAGGATATTAGAGTGGCCCTGCTGTGCATGAAGTGTTGATAGTGCAGGGAGCTGCATGGCTCTCTCTGTTATGGATCAGGTTGCACTCGGGGAAACATCTGAAGGCTCCGCTGGGCTTTCACAGAGCAGAATCTTTCCAGGGGACAGAAGGATCAGCTTAAAGCAACAGCCTTGTTGACTTTGATATCCTATCTAATACCTACACTTCCACAAGTTTACACCCATGCAAACAGGCCTGACATTAGAAAATCCTCATTTGTGCAAGCACTGGGATTTGGCCCGCCGCAGGGGTTTGAGGTTTGTGTTTCAGCCTGTCATAGATGAGCGAGGCTTTCCACTATTTGGCCCGTGTTCCTTTCAAACCAGACCGGGCTGTGAGAATGAGAAACAGGCCAAGGAGAGGGGATGGCACAAATACCTGCCCAGCACAGCAGGCAGATGTTCTATGAGGGTCATTGGGAGTTGCAGCAAGGATAAGAGGACAGACGGATGTAAAACATGCCCTTATTTTGCACATTGTCACATTTGCCTCTTGTCTCCTGTTGCTCCTTGAGCTCTGTCCTACCTGCTGTTCCTGTCTAAACTACTTGCCAACTGCGACATCTGTTCGGAGATGAAAGCCCAGGCAAAATCTGAATGTCAATATCCTCGCCGTGGATGGACAAGATGAACAAACGGCGGCATGTCTGTCAAATGAAAGGTTACTGCACGACATTGTGTGCTGGAGAAATGACCATTTTTAATCAGACAGTGGGGGACACATCTGTCAGAAGCTCAGCAAAGCTGCAGTTAAGAGCCAAGGAGAGCAGAGACTGATCAGTACAAATCATTTCCTGCTTCCTCCCGCTGACAAAACAGGCCTTACTGTGAAAGGCCATCGGGGAATTAAATATGGCTTCTCTAAGGTTAATCTTAGGATGCTGAGATTAAAAAGGGAATTACATAGCTGAAGAATAGGTGCTGTTAAGCAGTTAGTAAGTTAATCAATTACACTGTGTGTTATTACTGCGGGTTTTCAGTTTGTCTTTCTTTATAATAAAGCCCTCGACTAAAGAAGTAAAATGTTTGCTCATCAGCCCATTAACAGCAGAATAATGACCTAATATCACAATTATACTTGATTACAGCTTGGTTTGTTATTCCTCAACTATTAGATTTCATTATCTGTCCTTTTCATCTCATCTTGTGTTGGCAGGCTAAAAGAGGAACATGGTAGAGAAGCCAAGATCTAACAAAACTGCCTCGTAAATGGGTGAACTTTTATCCTTTCTACATTTCCTGTGTTGACTGTGTTTTTGTCTGATTAGAGCCCTAGTAAAAGTGTGAGTTCAGAACTCAGGGTTTGTCCTATCCAGAGGCCTTAACCTTAGATTACATCTACAGAGGGGTTGAAAATGTTCAGAGCTGGAAAAGTAATTGCAAAGCTAAGGTTAGTAATTTTGTGGTATTAAATTGCCTGTCAGAGCTAAATGAAGTAGGGCTTCTGCGCTGCCAACAGCCTTGTGTGGAGAGCGGTGTAGCTTTACGCGAAGAAGGTAGTATTTTCCTCCACCACATCATTTTATCATTCAGCTGAGTTCATGGTGTTGTTTTAAGAGATTTAAGTCTCATTACCCCAACCTAGGCCCTTTGTGATTTATACCGTTATTACAGCACTCTCTCTCACAATAGAAATGATGCATGAAACACATTTGTACTGTAAGACAAATGTTTCTCCAAGGGAAAGAGAGACACTGTAACTAGTTAAAGGGACCCTCATTAAGTACTCGTTATTGGATAAGTGGCTCTCATTTTCTCTGTGAGATTCCAGGCCTGACTAACTGGTCTTTATACCTCTCTGAAGATTACAGTGTTACTTTGCTGCAGTGTTAATTTGTTCTTTGTGATGTGACCAGCAATTATACATTTTTCAATGTCTAAATCCGTGTCATTGACCTCCAATTCCTGCTGAGTCCAACACCTGCTGAACACAGCCCTAAATTTGCCAGGAACTGAGTTATATATGGACCCTCGGAGCTGCCTCTGCACAGCCCACAGTTGAGATATATTTTAGATTTTGTTTGCATGTTGTTAGTTTGCCAATATTTCCCTTTTTTAAAAGAGGCGTTTTACTGATTTTTTTAATCTGACTAATGGCTTTTATCTGTAAAACATCAGAGAATTGGGACAATTTGCATTTATAGCCTCCAACAGCCCAAAACTAACACATGACATAAAAAAGGGAGGCTAATGTTCATGTCAGTGTTCTTAGACATTCAGTGAATTTCAGCATTTTAAATAAAAAAATGATCAGAACAGTTCTCAAACCTCCTTTGGACTACTAACCACTACTAACCCACTCCAGTGTAGTTCAGTTCCAATTTAAAAATGCGTAATTTCAGAGGTTTGTAGTTATTACTTGAAGAGGTGAAACTATATCAGTGTTAAAAATGTAGATTTCCTTTTAAAGAAAAGTAATATCTGAAAAACATCAACCCTACTTTTTATAATCCAGTGTCTCTCATCAACATAGTGGTCTGATATTTGTGTCCCTAAAAATTGGTTTCACCTATATTATAAATCCTCACTCATATTTACTAATATTTTACTTCTTTTTTGATGATTTCTCATGAATGTTGAAGCATAATTGTGTTTGAATGAAGACGTAATATTATACAATTTCAAAACAGACAAAGATGGAAAGAGATGATTGCTTTGAAGTGTCTCAAATTTCCTCTTCTGTGGTATATCTGAAAGCAATCATTTTCTTGAATTCATGGCTGAAAATTGTCATTGATCTGCAGGATGATAGACACTAAGAGCCCCAGTATCGATGTTGATATTGACAGTTTCGGTAAATTCAGCATCTAATTATCATTCCTGGCCAAATGATACATCTTTGTGTTTTGTAAGACAATGTCTTTGGTGCAGGGTGCATTGTTCTTGAAGGAGTTATCGAGCCGGGTGCCACAGCACTGTGATTTAGCAGAGAACATTCCTTTTTGTGTGGCATAATTAAACCTGTTATGGACTACTCCTCGACTGCTTAAACCATCAGAAGAAAAACGATGTGCTTGTGGCCTTTCTGTTGAGAGACTATTTACTCTTTCAACTAAATAGCCCACCACCCTCCTTGTATTCTACATCCACACTTTACATGATTTTGGACATCATGGAAAATAAACAGGAGTAATTTCTAACAAAGGCAACAGAGCAGATATTTCAGTGGCATGATATTGAAGAACATCCCTTTTAACTAAGGGGCTGTCTTTATTTTAATCCAGTCTTATTGGATTGCATAACTTTTCTTTTTTGTCGCTATGCTCTGTGAAGCTTGTTTTCCAACTGCTGTTACTGCCTCCAGTGAAAGAAACTAGTACTGCAAGTAACCCCCGTTGACCACTGAGGCACTGACAGGCTCTCTGGTGGAGTGACATCTGAACCTGCCAGGGCGTGGAGTAGGTGCCAGAACTTGACACCTCCTTAAGAGACTGGGAGCAAAGTGGTGGGTGGTACTGATGGTGGGGACTTCTGGTCTTTATGTTGGGGGAATAGTAACATAATGCTGGAGCCCCCTGCCTTTTCCCACAGTGGCCCTCAACCATCATTCTGCAGCTCTACTTGCTAACTAACGGCTCTCTTGACTGTGGTTACAGGAAGGTCTTTGTTAGGAAGGACGAAATTCAGGGGGGAAGTGGTGTAATCTTGGCTCTTTCCCGGATCAGTCAGTTTGGATTTCACACAGCCCCCCCATCAGGCCTGGGTTAGCCAGGGGCTCCTGGACACTGCATTTCCTAGGAAACAGGCAAACACATTTTGCCTCCCAGTGGGATCATAAAAAAGTTAAAGTAGCCACATCCCTTAGTGCTTTTTGAGAGTGTAGGCTATTTAATGTACCACTAGTTGTTATTTAGCAAAACACTGAAATACTTCATTTTCGAGTCTAGTTTTAGTTTTGACTGCATACTTATGTAGGGTTTTCTTCCAAACCATCAGTTCACTGTTAAGTATTGCAGAATGTTCTGCTTATTATACTTGAATGACCGATATTCTCCTCTCAATATGATGAATACCAAAATGGTAATGGTAACATTGAGTCCTCAAATATTTGAGTCCTCAAGGTGGTAATTTAGCTTTTTAAAGGGGGCAGTGTCAGTATAACTTTTTGTAAACTGCAGTCACAGCAGGACATGTAAGTATTTAAAGGTGGTTTGAATGTAAGACACTGTCCTCACATAAAAGATTAATTAGACATTTTAAAATCCTTACAGGTGTTGTGCAGTCCAGGCTTTATATAGCATCGCACCATTAAAAAATTATAATATTAAATAAATATAAAGTGATCTTAACGACATTTCTGTTAATTGACCTTAATGGCGAGGTGCAGAGCTTTACCACACCCTTGACAAAATGCAAGCACTCTTCAGAAATGCGTACCTCTAAACACATCTCAGCAGAATCTGACAAATTGTGGGCTGTCAAAATTGTTTCTTCAATGATTTCAGCCTTCGCTCTATCCGAGAAGAGAACTGAGCTCAAAATTGTGTTATTTTTCATCAGTACAGTATGTGGCCTGGAAAGATCATTAAAGTCATGTCCAATGTGACTCATGTTGCCTTTCATTCAATTAGACAAAATCTAGCCCACACACATGACACTGAAATAAATTGATGTAATGGCAAGAATGTGTGCCTTGAAATAGTGAGAGGTGAATATCCACCCCTGCAATTTCAGACTTTGTACTTGGCATGGCATGTAATGTGATCTCAGTTCAGTCTGAGGAAAACAAATCCTTTTTCCCCTCTGTTTTACATACAAGCGTGCAGCATTTGCAGTTATTTCAGGAGATAAAGAGAGAGAGAGTGCTTGAGGGGTTGCTGGTTGCTTCTCCACCTATGCTATGGAGAGCAGATAATTGCTCCATGGCCAGAAGGCTTTGATTGGCTGGCTAGTTAATGATCAGAGCAGTGAGATGTCTGGCTCTCTATGGACACCAGGAACTTTATGGCAGAGAGAAGTGGGCGGAAGGTTGTTTTTTTTTTAGTTGCTCCAGTCCTCATTTTCTTTTTGACCTCTTTCATGGGTTATAATGTCATGTAATGCCATACAATTTTAAGTTAGTCATGGGTATTTCAAGCACTTGTGAGATTTGAAAATGAAAGTATAGATTTGACCACAACCATGCACTGTGGATAAGGCATCCAGCTTAAGTGTGTTTCAGAGTTCTTCAACTTCTGAATTACTATGTGCTCCAAGGTATTAGCCAACCTTTTCCAGCACAAAGTTTTTTTCAAAACATTTGTTTGAAAAGTCAGAGGCTTTAAAACCTGCCATAAATTCTAATTCCTTAAGTCTCTACTTCACTCTGTTTGTTTTCACGCATAAGTCACAGTGAACAGTGGTTGTGCCACTTTTAAAATATGTTCGCATTCAACAAATCTTGTGCATTTTGTCCCATGTAGTAATATAGTTAGCACATTACAATACATTCAGTGATGTGAACAACCTGAAAATTGCCCTATTTCATGGTTTGTCCTAATGTGCTTTTTAAAGTTCCAACACTGGCTCGTGCAGGTGGTGTTTAACCTGCTGTTATGTTGTTAAGCAGCTTCATTAGCTGGGTCCTTTCATACCCTCTTATGGACACCGTAGGGTTATCATTTCCTTAAGCTTTTCAAATTCCAAGAACTCAAAAATTGTGTAAATTTCTATTTATTCCAGTATTTTGAAGCTGGAACCTTGCAACTAAATGTAATTTTGCAGCCTCTGTGATTGGATTAAAGATTTTAATGAACATCCAGTAAACTCTGAGGACAATTTGTTATAACTAAATGACCTACAGTGATTAAAATCTCAAGAGTTTTTTAAAAATGTATCTATGTGTAGTAATATAGTAACATATGTGACATGTCCAGAATTGACTTTGTCCTGCACAATGTGCTGTTTACCAAAGGTCTTGCTGAATATAGCTTTGAAGCTGAAAAAAATGCATCATATATGCATTATATTATAGCTGATTTTAACATTTCTGAACTAATATGTGAACTGGTGGCATTAGTAGATGGTAATGTTTTCTTGCAAATCAACATGAGGTTGTTAAAGTCGGTTTGAATGGCATATTTATTTTCTTCCGTTATAGTCTTCTTTTCTTCTTACATTTTTTGAGCTGGAACATTTACAAGCTAAATGTATGTTAATGGTAAAGTCCTGTGATTTAAAATCCATAAATATCACAGTCAGTATTATGTTTGTGCAGTTATTCCATTGGTTACATTTATGCTTTTTTGTAGGACAATGTTTCAGTATGCTCACTGATCATTCCTGAATATTTAAGCACAAAGAAAAAGAAAACTGAAAGTGCATCCTTTTAGTGATGATAGATGAAAATCACTGGGTGGCATTTCAGATTCTAGCTGAGCATTTGTAATGTATAAATCCTGCTAGGCACTTTTTCTATTGTATGGACAATGATTTAACAACCATAGTAGCTAGAATAGTCTCTGTGCCTACATTTTCTAGTTGCTTGATGTTGATGTGAACAACTGAAATGTCTTAAAGATGTAATACAGTGAAAGTTATACATGTTAAACTAAATGTATTTATCATGCTTATACCTCAGATGTAGAGAAAATATATATTTTTCTTCTTAAACTTTGCTTTTGTAACCATGAAGATTTAGGATTTTAAATGATACATAATTGTAAATAATAAATAAAAAATATAGACTGTGTTTTCTCTGCCTTTGAGGGATGAGTGATTAGGATATAACACTCATCTCCCATGAATAAGAAAAAATGTTACATAGTTATATTTAATAAAAGCATCAATTATATTTTGATATTAGTTCAGTAATCAACATCAAGATATGTTGATATTGCCTCTACCAAGAGGACTCTCACATAACCCGAGTTCACAATTAATTCACAATTTTATACTGTTATTAACTTTTTCCCGCCAAATTGAACCAAAACTCTCCTTGTAATTTTATGGCGTGACTCATGAATAAAAGTTAAAGGTTTTATTTTTATTTTTATTTTTTTTATTTGTAACTGCTTGCTGGCATGGATAGTTGAAACAACACAAACACGTTTTGTTTTCCACTCAACATGTTACCTCTTACTACAAATTTGCTAGTCATTTAAACAATAAAGAAAACTATAAATTAGGCAAGTCATCTAGTCTAAAAGATAGAAGCCCCTCAGAAAACTTGAAAATTCAGTGTACTTTAAATTGAAATATTTCTCTCCAACTTTGTTTTATTGATTTGAACCATGACATACAAACTTAGCAACAGCAAAGTCGAATTTGATTTCATAACAATTGTATGTCCATTACCCCCCCCCCCCAAAAAAAAATTAAAAAAAAAAAAAAAAAACACTATATAATGATGAGCCTCGCTCAGTTCACTTCAGTCTCAGGAAGTAAATTAATGGTGTCAACCAGTAAAAGAGATGATTTCCAGGTTTTGTTAAATTTCCTAATAGAACCTTTTAGAGAGAATCTAAGTTTTTTTTTTGTTTTTTGTTTTTTTACTTTAAATTAAAGAGTACTTCCCTCACCCAATGGTCATGAGTTGTGGGGTGGAGAAGCTTCCACTTCAACAGATAAATTAAAATATTTCTATTCTACAGGGTGGGGCATTTATATGGATACACCATAATAAAATGGGAATGGTTGGTGATATTAAAGTCCTGTTTGTGGCACATTAGTATATGTGAGGGGGCAAACTCCTCAAGATGGGTGGTGGCCATGGTGGCCATTTAGAAGTCGGCCATCTTGGATTTATTGCAGACCAGTGCTAGTTAGCATGGCTGACATTGGTTTACTTTCCCCACTGGTGATTTACAACTTCCATTCAAGTGAGTGTCATCACAACTTTGAACCATTGCATGCCATTGTACATTAATAACATAAGAATAATATGTTTAATCAATTAATACCTGAACTCTTCCACGGCATGCATTTTTAATTTCTCTTTGATATTTGGGCTGATTGGGACCTGATGAATGTAAAAACAAAGAATTACCAGATTTTTTTTTTTACCTGATTTTTGTTTCTAAGAAAAATGAGAGCCACATATGAGGATATTCGTTTAAAATTTTGATAGAACAGTAGCAGTATAATGTCCTCGTAAGTGGATATCAGGCCCTTGTAGAGCAAAATTAGTATTTTGGTCTAAATACCCCAAATGTGATAATCAACTAATAAGTTAATCAACTACTTATTCTGCCATCAACTAGCAATGGCAGAGTAGTCGACTAGTCCCACACATTCCCAGTTTGGACAAGACAATGAAATTATCCAGTCATTTTGTTCCATGAAGGATGCTCTGGGACAAGTATGACAAGTGTGATTTAAGCTTTTTGAGGTCAAGTGTCTATTTTGCATTTGTGGTTTGAAGGGGTTCATCTGTGTTTTTATCCTTCTTTACACAAAGAAAACCCCAGGCAACATGCAGACACACACAAACACACTCAAACACACACACACACACACACACACACACAACACACACACACACAACACACACACACACACACACACACACACACACACACAGAGAGAGTATCATGTTGTTGTGGACCCCCTTTGTCCCCTGTCTTTGCCCTGTCTGTAAAGAAATTTGGGTAGATGTTTGTGATGGCAGAGATCCCACCCAACAAACAATGTGGAGATTGAAAAGAGGACTCTTCCTCCTTTCACTCGGGAGCCTTCTAGTCCTCTGCAAGTTTACATGACCCTTCAACTCCTCTCTACACAAGCTCTTGAATTTTGTTCAGCAGCTTCTGTTTGGGCGTATAAGGAGGCATTGTTTCCTGGGTCACAGCTGCGGGAGGCTAAGTTCAGGAGTTTACGTAAGAAGCCCTTTCTAACGGGATCAGGCACAGTCTCTTGACAGATCATGTGAAAGCCAACGGGCCACAACAACAACACTTTGTGGCAGCATGCAGGGATATATTTTTAAACAAACAAAATACCTATTTGAGGAAAGAACGCCTTGATGTTTGTGCTGTACACTGGCTTGTCATGAAAAAAAAACTTTCCAAACTTGTTTTAGGATGTTTGTTGGTAATTTATATCCTCTAAATTGTCTGCACACTCTGTCCTGTCTGTCAAATTTTTGCTAGAGTGATGTTGAGTTGTTTACTCAAGCACATCAACTCACTTTTCACTCTCACTTAAACTGAATGAGCTCTCTGCATCTACAATATTTCACTAAGCCTGTTTGTTGGATGTGTCCATCACTACATTTCTTGTTTAAGAAAGACAAGACAATGGATTTATTAAGGAGACAGATGAACTTCTTTTCAAATCCCATCATTCTGTGCAGTGTCTAAAACCTAGACAGTTGATGTGCATATGACAGCTGTCACATTCATCAGAGTTCCCAGTCACAAACAAGCAGAAACGCGTAGGCTGTTGTCTCAAAATTCACAGTGCAGCTTTCAGTAATGTGTAGCCTGCCATCAAGGCTCTGTGTAGGATCATAAAACATTTGGCATTTTGACTTGTGCCTTATGATTTATTTTGCCTTGAGACATAATTTGGTCTGAGCCCACAGCAAAATATATACTTTGATAAATGCTATGGCTTTGAGTTGAAATAAACAAATCCCTAATGCCCTATCAATGTCCTCCCTGTTGGAAACAGAATAACTCCTTTCACTTACTAAAAGGAATATATATCATCAGATAAATGCTCCCCAGAAATGGGAAACCAGGGACAAGCTTAACCACTTCTAAGCTTGGCTTCCCTGTAGAGTTGTGTTTATGATAAAGGGTAATGAATGGAAAGTGGATTTTATCAGTTAAAGATGGAGGAATGGTTAGCTTGAGTGATGCTTTCTTGTCCCACGTGGCACAATCAAGGCCTGTTTTGGAAGCCTAGTCCCTCATGTCTTTGTAGACCAAATTTTGTGGATATTGGGTGTGGGACTTTGCAGGCCCTGCATGCTGTACAGTACAATCAAAAGGGCAGTCCAGTCATCTGAAGAAAGCAGCCGCATTGCTTACCACGCGAATGTGCCGAATGAAATGTTGTGCTAAAAATCGAGCTTTCTTTTTGCCACGAATCTTTAACTCAACCTACAACATCCCTGTCGTAAGTTGAGTGATACCTTTCAAAACCAGTATTTGTGTTTCGTTTTTTCTTTTCCTACCACAAAGCCAGTGTCTCTGTCGGCCGTCTTGTCTTCTCGCCTGTCTTTTTCTCTTAACCGCACTCTTGCCTTGATGCTCTTGATAAGACCTGGCACTGACTTGATTCAAATAAGGCTGTTCAGTGGTCATGGCCACTCCCACTGGTTATAATAGATCACTGTCAGGAGAGGGCTTTCCTAATGGGCTGACAAATTAATGCTCAGCCTCAACCTTCTCTGCAACGATTTCTTCTACATGAGCTTCAGTGAAAGCAGTTGGTCCTCCAGAGTAACAAGAGTGCACCATAACACTGGGCGTTATTGAGTCAAACAACTCTCATCTGTTTTAATCTGCGACTATAATGGAAAAAACAATAATAAAAAGTTACTGCTGATCAATAGCGTACATAAACACAACCCATCTGTCTGAAAGATTAATAAATTATGGTTTCATTGAAAGAGAAGGGGTAGACTTTCCAGTTTTGGTGATTTATTTCGCTCTTGCTTATTAACACCTTCTGTTGTTCTAGCACTGGACTTTTTTTTCATCAAACCCTAATTGACTGCAGGATTTTGCTGAAGTGTATTATCAATCTTTATCTGTTTCGTACAGAAGGACATTGATCAATGGAAATAGCTTTTCTTGGTTGACCAAATTGGACAATGTTGTCGGCCACTGCGCAGGAGCTTATGAGAACCGAGCCAGCAGATCAATAAGGCATTAAAATGAGAAGATGAAATTCGCCTTTTCTTGGTGATTACAGGCTCAATGGCTGAATTTAGATTTCAAAAACTTTTTATTTTTCTTTGGTGTAGAAGTGATTTACTACAAAAAAAAAATGGCCAAACAACCACCTCAAAGATTTTTCTCTCCGTTCTCAGCCTCAAGCCCATTAAAATTCCTCTGAAGTTTTTTACATATCACTACATCAAATGCACATAAATTATGAATGTCTCATATAGCAGTCTTGCACTTGTAGCCCCCGGGTTCCCTTGAAACTGATTTGGTATCTGTGAACTCTGTTGTTACAAGGGGCAGAGAAAATTGGAGTAATATGCTCTCTCTTTGATTGATCATTCACAGCTCATAATGCAGAACATGCCATAATAAAGATTTTCACCTTCACGTGTTACATGGAGATTGTGTTTGTTTCGCCATTAATGGTTTTTTGTCATAAAGTCTGTTTTAATATTTATGGCTGAGAATGACTTAGCCATAAATGGAGCTACTTTTCGGAGACTACTTTTCAGACGTAAGGCAGGCAGGGGGTGGTTTATTCAAATCTAGAAGTGTTTTGCACATGTTCTGGTTATTATTTATTTTGCAAAGGTAAACCATTTCCAAATCACAACTTTAAATAATTGGGGAATTGCACCAACCAGTGTGCACCATCTTTATCGCAGCATGGAGGAAAGGATGCAGGGGAAACTTGCTCTACAACTTTCAGGGAAGGAAAAATTCCCATTTTCATCATATAATTAAAATTTTCAATAAAAGTGACACATAAAAATGCAACGTCAGGGCCAGTTTGTCTGCATTTACTGTACATTTGTCAAGCATTTTAGTCTTGGGCTTGGCATCAAGCTGTGTCTGTTTTGGCTTCTTAGACATGATTTATCTCCATGAGTCCAGCTGAAGTGCCCCAGCTGGTTGCGTGACAGATACTTTTACACTGGCTAATGTCAAATATGCTTTGGTTTTCAAGATCATCCATCTCCACTGCTGCATGACCTTGTGGCTTATCATGGTCTCCTCATTGGCATTTTTTTTACAATTTAAACAAAAAAATAAAGATTCAATAATTGTTTTATGATTTACAGTCATTTTATTTGCGCTGATTGGGTCCCCTTTACTGACCTTCAAAAACATCTGACAGTCTGTTTGCAGTCATAACATTATTTATAGCTTATTTGCTACTCTTACATTTCCCAACCGTTAAACTAAACTTGGATTTTCAAGCTTTAAAAAAACAGAAATAAAAACAGGCAGTGTGTCTTTGTGTTTGACTCATGTCTGTTCTTACCATCCCTCTTTCTAAACTTGTAACCAGCTGCACATCAAAAGGAGTTTGATTTATTAGGGGTGCAACTCCCCAGGACTTTGAACGACCATCGACTTGTTTATCCAAGTTAACATTCTTGGCCATATCCATATATTTTTGTGTTTGCTCTTTCATGTGGTTCTGCAGTGATACATTCACTGGTTGCTGGGGTTATGGTTGACCTACAGTGAAAGCATGCCGGCTGTTAATGTCACTCATGAAGAAATTGGGTTTGGACTGTGCCAGTGACATGGATCAGACCTGTACCTGTTTCTTGAGGGCATTACTTAATTGATGCGTTTTTTTGCTGCTGTGGTTAGCTTGTGCCGCACGGGTGGTGATTCTCTGAAGAGGAGGTGTCATTTACTCCTTTCCTCAGAGCTGGCCATCTTTTAGCCTTTAGAATCCCTCAAACCCCCCCCCCCCCTTTCTCCCCCTGCCTCTCTCTGTATCTCCCAAACGGAAAACATGTGGCAGGAGTTGTCATTTGTTAACGTATGCTAGAAAGAGTGAAACAGGCCAGGGGATGGCTCATCAGGAACACTCATTCAGAATGATGAATGTAGCCAAATACACATTTGTCCGTAAAAGTTGCCGAGTGGATCAGCATCATTAGGCATGAGGAATAGGTGGAGCCCGCAGAGAAGTGAATGCAGCAAACAGATGTTGCAGATTTTCACCAGCATCTTTCATCCAGAGTACCATCATTAATAAAGTTGAAGGTGATCCTTGTGTTTTCATCTAATAAGACCAAATAAAGTATGGTGTGACTCTCGGAACATTGCTGAATAAACAGAATATTGCCATGGCTTCTTAAACAAGAATCCAAGGTCTGGTGTCTGGTTTGAAGTAATTCTCAGCTACATGGCTCTGTGGTTCAGAGGAGTGTACAGTGTGTTAATCAGTGCATACTTATGAAGTGCTCAAAGTAGTACATTTTAGAGGAAGAAATCATCCTCATTTCCTGAAAATACTGTAAGCACGGCGATGGTACAGAGATAGAAAATGACAATTGTGCTCGGTGTTCTGCAATGCTGTGTCAGTCTCTAATCTTTATGCTGAATGGTTGCTCCTGACGCCTTGGGTATGTCAGGTGACTGAGCCTCATGTTCAGGCAGCTTGGCTCTGTTGTAGAGGGCCTCCATCTTTGTCAGCCTTGTCTCATCTTATAAACAGGCCCAGACAGAGAAGCTTTACCATGAATAATGCCTCAGGTCCATAGAATCCCAACACCTATAAATCTTAATAGAGGTTCCCAGATTCCAACGGGCGACCACATCTCTTTCCCACCCTTCCCGGCTCGATTCCACCTCCCATACAGAGTCTCCAATTTTCTTTCTGCAAAGTAAAACCCACAGGTACTTGAATTTGCCCGTGCCAAGATTTACCTACAAACAGGATTACATGCATATAGCTCATGCAAATCAATGAAAACATGTCAAGAATGCTTAGCCTCCTGCGGTTTGCTAAATGCAATTTATCACTCAGGGAATCAGTGGAAGGGAATGGGCTAACAAATGGAGTCTGATCATTTGCGTTGGACTTGAAGAGTGCATTTTTCATTTTCTGTACAGTAAATTGCACTTGTTTGTGAATTTGCTTCAAAGGGACTTGTGGGATCCTTGCTTTACACATACATTTAGTGTGGAAACCTGCACTTTTATGAATTGCTGTGTGGTGTTTTCTCCCATTCCCAAATGGTGCTACATAACAGTGTATTTTATCATATCTAAAATATTTAAAATTAAAAGAAATGTTCATATGTTTTGGTATTAGCACTGAGAATAGCTATGATGTGGATGAGTGTTTAGGAGCACCAGGATATCTATGCCATCTATGCCATACCATTTAAAGACATGTAGTTGCAAACTGCATCAGTTCGTTGAATATGAATTACATGATGCATGTTCATGCTTGCTAGCCTGCTGAATTCTATTAACTGGCTTTGAAGTAAAGGAATATATTCTGATAAATAAACTGATCTCGTCTGGTTTCTCATTCAGCAGACAGTCATCAAGAATGCTGTGCATCATCCTAACTAAAATTATGTGTGTGCTGGTATGATGAGCACAGATATTGACACTTTGAGAGATGTCTTGCTTTGATATGTCCATCTATGCCTTTGGGCTGAGTCTGGTCAACATGATGCCCTCTGATTCTCCAAACTCAGCCTGACTCAGATTCATCATTCATAAATTGGGAATGTGCCACCTTGCATGCTAAGGAGGTGGGTTTTGATTTTGTGAATTTACAGTTTCACTACTACACCCAAATTTTATGCTTGGAGATGTAGACAAGTCAAGTTTAAAAGATGAGAAAGGCAAAGACTGTTCGATTTTACACTGTTAACAGGCTTCAAGTGAAAAGCTATTTTTGCTCCGTCACAAAAAGCCATTTACTGAAGTTAATGAATAGGTTAGTGCCTTGGTTTCACTCTTTGCATTCGTCATGCTTTCATTTAATTCCAATGATCCTTTTTGACCTGCGTAAGGACCAATCTTGGTTTTGATTCCAAAAACTGGATTCCTCTGATTCATTTGCTTTGGTATTGTTCCCGGGAATGCTCAATAAACTGCTTTCGAGTATTGTCCCATTAGGTCACAAACACATCCATTCACAGCGCAATGATTACTGAATGTGTCTTTAGAATCACTGTGGTTTATTGCAGTGCATGCTCTCACAACTATTTCCCTTTTCCTCGTTCAGAGATAAATTAGCAGCTTCTAAATAATGCAATGAACTCTAATTCTCTTTGATTAGTGGCAAGTTAGATGATAGCGACCCATTGAAATTGGTCATCAGCATAAATAATGACTGAATGAACTGATAAAATGCAAAGTTGCCGGCCATCATAAATCAAATGAAAACCACTTGGTGTGGAAGTCATTGGAATTAGAAGTCCATGCTCCTATTAATTATGTTGCCTTGCCAAGGCGACAGTGTTATAAATCAGTTGTGAAAGGTACTCCAGTCGGCTGGCCTGCCCAGCAAGGCCTGCTGCCTGCAAATGGCTCTGTATACCCTCCTAATTGTTTCTTAAACAAGCCACCTCTAGAGGCTGAGGCTGATGGACAGAGTTTAAGAACAGAATTGAAAATCTGGGAGATGGTTGCACTGTACAAAGTTTGCACAATGGCATTAGAGTCCACAGGTCTCAGTCCGCAATGAAGAGCTCTCTTGTTTTTTTTATTTTTCATAAACAAGTTCCTTAAATGCAGCAGTAGAAACATAAAAATCATACTGGATTTTCTAAAATCAAGAAACCAAATGATTATATTTAGCTCATATATACAGTTTGGCCTGTGCTTATAAAAATCAATCATTCAAATAAAAATCTCAAGGTCAGGTTTTTTCATATGGTCGTTTGTCCTTGTTTTTTTCACCTGTTTACGACAAGTTTACCTTTGGCAACCAGCCAGCTCTTCAAAAATATCCCATTTCTTGGAGGGAGTGTGGCGCGTAGCTCCCAGGAAATGGGAGCATGGGCGTACATGTGTGCGTGCTCCTCCATAAAGGCTCCCTCCATCAATCATGCACTGCTTATTAGTTTGTCTTTAACTGGGCTTAGTTTCCTGGGTATGTTATTTGAATAATTGCATTCCTATGCAGTTTGCTGTTCCGCCATATTTGTTTCTACGACACAAACCTCATATAAGGTCAAACAACAAGTTCCGATGGCGCCTGTAAATCTCAGCGCGGAGATGCCGGTAATTTAATGAACCAGCGCAACAATGGGAGCAGGACTGTATGGGTTATTTACAACGAGGGATATTTTTCTTTGATGTCACCAGGCTCAGGTGTCAGGTGTACTTAAGATCACCGTAGACTGTAGAAGTTTGCAAACTGAAGAGTCAGCAGTGTAAATAATAGCCTTATTTAGTTTGAAGTAACTCTCACCAAGCGTAATGGCTCTGTAACCCCAGCAGCTCTATGAATAGCCCTTTTAGTCCGTTGGTTATCTGTAATGGGTCTGAAATCTCAATCATCTAATTTTCCCTTGGATTTTCCCACTTTCTTTACATGGCAAATGAATTAGTTCATGTACTGGTGACACCTGATTACTCTGGACTCGCAATCTATTACATGGCTTGGACCAAATAGGTCTCTGCTTTTAAACGAGGCCTCCTTTGTCAATCTATTACCCATCTCCCTCTGTCTCTCCCACTTCTTTACTTGGTAGTGTGGCAGTGTGTCCCCAAGAAACCATTTAGGCTGTAGAAATGGAGCAGGCCCAGGCCTCAGGTGTCCGTGTCACAGTGATGAATCACATAGAGCACATATTAAACCTTCCTCATGTGAGTGGGACTTGTGTTGGGCTGCCCCCCCCCAGAAAAAAAGATCCATTGACAAAAAAAAGAGAATTATAACCATGACTGTGTGTTCTACGCATAAAGGCCGTCCTGTCCCTGAGAAATTGATTTATTGGATTCCCTGACATTTTAGTTGTGGTCGTTATGTTATATTTATGGGGGAATTGCTGGAGCCTCTCATTATGCTCTCCTAATTTATTTTACATACTTTTATGGCCGCTTGTGCTCAGCAGGCCTTTACGGCAGCTGTTATTGAAAAAGGGAAAAAGGAAAGCACATATCGATCAAGATTTACATGTTTATTGCCAAGACTGTGATTTATTCTACTGTGGGTTTTTTTTTTTTTTGTTTGGGGCCAAGCTGCTTTTCAGGCAGTTGTCAAAAGTACCAAGAAAACTTATACAAATACTTTCATGACATCTCTGCTTCTTTTCATGTTGCATATTTATTAATGTCTTTTCTCAGGTTTCCAAGAGCTGGCAGCGATATATATAAGCTATGCATTGTGTTTTGCAAAGTCAGCTTATTTTTTGAATTATAAGAAACGAGATACAAAGATTACAGCAATACCTTATAGTGTGAAGGACAGCGTGATTTAATGTATTTTTCCCTTTTTTGAATGACACCGTAAGATACCTTATTCGGGTTGTTCCCTGTGAAGTTATGTGGCCTTGGACATGATTAAGTAATAAAAACAATTAAATTAAATTACTTAAACTTTTGATGCATTAAATAGTGTCCCAAGATCATTCCTCAGCATAAAGGGTGTGCAATTAACAGCCGAGATGAAGCGGTTATGAGCTGCTTCTTATTAAATTAAAGTCCAAAAAAAAAGAGAGAGAGAGAGAGATCTTTCCATGAAGCCAAAGAACTTGATATATGCCTATGCGGCTCTGAGCATCACCTACCATGAAATTTAGTGTTTCCAGGATATTTAACATTAAGACGTACTTAAAATTAATTCTACGTGCAATTTCTCAAAAAGAAAGCTGACAACTAATGTCAATAAATCGTGCTTGGCCCGAGATGTGGGGATCGTAAATCTGTTGCACAGTGCCGCCCCTCAGTGTGGCAGTCAGGGGTCGAATGGGGGTGTGAAGCAGGGTATAGGAATGAGGAAGATGGATTTGTTGGCGTGGTAAGGAGAAAGGGTGATTTGAAATCCTGGACACTGATTGGTGGAGATGAGGCCCTGGTGTCCTTGTGGTGACATTCAGTTCCTGATATTTGTTTGACTTTAAATAATACCCTGGACAGGACTTTAGAGTGATGGCCACCAGGTCGTCTGACATTGCAGCCTGTGCCAAGGTGAGTGACTTCAGGACACTTCCTCCCTCTCTGTCTTCCCCTTCATCTCTCCATGTCTCTCTCTTTCTGTCTCGGGCCTGTCAATACGCATCCACTTGTCTGATGGGTCCTTCCGAAGCTTACAGCTGACATGCTGGTGTCTTTATTTCCACCAGCAATCCTTTTAGAGTTGGCCTCGGTGATCAGTCATGCTGCTGACAAGCAACTCAGGCCTCAGCACCTCAGCAATCCTCCATTCGCTACTCCTCATGACTCTGTGTCATTACAAAGGAAGAGCGGGGAAAAGGCTTTGTTCTATAGTAAAAATTGTGGTTGACTTAGTTTCTTGGATATTAGAAGATACTATTTATCTCTGTGTAAAATTTAGATTATAAATTTTAGATTATATCTTGTATAGAGCTAGAATTTTTTTCATGTGTTTTTATTATGTAATTTCCTGCCAAATGTGAAGCTGTGAAATTATAGAAAGAGACAAATTGGTCTTACAGAAAAATTCAAATTGGCCAAATTTGCAGTCCTCACCCCGTTTGTGATGGTTGTTCAGCTTTCAAATATGAAGGGAATCAATTCAAGCCAGAGACAAACATCTGATCAGAGACCACAAAGCAAATGTATCCCACAGCGCTTGTCGTCCGCTGTTGAATCAAAGTAGCAAAAGCATTTTTGAACATACAGTTTGGTGTCTCAATATACCATGTGAACTCTGACATGAATATATATATAAGTTTGTGACAACATTAAAACCACTAACAGTTGACAGGATTAATATTGGTTGTTACATTATGTCACCTGACTTTGACATGGGCCAAATTTTGATAGTTAGATGACTTGATAGGTGAAAGTAAAAGCTCTTTTGGGATGTTTCCAGTATGCAGTGGTTAGTACAGACCGAACGCTGTCCAATGAAGGATAACTGATCAAATACTTGATGAGTAAAGGCTGGTCTTTGCTGCAGAAATTGCTGAAAATCTTAATGCTGACTATGAGAGGAAACTGTCAGGATACACAGCGCATTGCAGCTAGCTGTGTGTAGGTCAACATAGCCATAGACAAGTAAGAGTTCCCACGTTAACCTGTGTACATAACTGAAAGCACATTCAGTGTGGACACACTGGAATCAAAAGCTGAAAGAATCATGTTTTCTTTTACCTTGTACAGACAGCCAGGTCAATATAGAAGATGCAATCCTGTAAAAAAGAAAGTTCTCACATATATAATTGATATCTAATTAAATTTGTACGGCTTCCATAGGCAGTGTTTAAGTAGCGGGCAGGTTTAAAGAAGAGTGGGTAGAATTTCTTCAACAGCAATGTTGAAGAGGGTAAGTTTATTGCTGCTAAAGGTGGTTCTACAAGCTTCTGATTAATGGGGTGTACTTAGTTTTTCTCATGGCTGCACAGAGTGCTATGAAAACTTTGTTTTTCACATGCTTGTCGAAGTAGGATTAGCCATGGGAGGAAGCCAGGCCAGTGGAAGCAATGTTTAGCCTTGTTGGGCGGGAAACCTTGGCTGTGGGTATTCATGTGGTTTTTACTTTGTCAAGTACCACCTAGCTAGACATTGCTCCAGACTTCGTACACTTTCATGGTAATTCCATTACCTGATGACACTGGTCATTTCCAACAGGATAAAGTGCCCTGCCACACTGAACATGTTGTTGTCGAACGGTTTGAGGAACATAAGTTTGGGTTTTGGCTTCCAAATTCCTCAGATCTCAGTCCAATATGTGGGATGTGCTGGAAAATGAATTATCATCAACAGAGGCCCTGCAACTCACAATACTTAAAGGATCTGTTGCTAACGTCTCGTTGCTTTAATACCACCAGACATTTTTTTTGGTTTTGGCAGCGTGACGGTTGCCTTCGCAGTATTAGGCAGGTGGTGTTGCTGTTTAGATGATCGGTATATTCAGACACACAATTTCTTATGCCCTTAGTCATCACTGATATTTTTGTGTTGCAGGGTGGAGTAAGTGTGAGTAGTTTTCCATCTCGTAACAGATAATGTGCTGTTAATTACGCTGGACCACAGTAATTATGGACTAGGGCTGGTCGTGGGTTGTAGCCTCTGTGATTACCGTCTCACTGTAAATGACTTATTTACAGTGCTGTTGATACCTCTTTAGAAAAATGACTGTCTCTGAGCATGAAGTGGGATCTTTAACAGCTGTGGTTCTCTTTAATTAGGATGATTTGGTGACACTCAAATTTATAGTGGACTTGTGTGGAATTTGACACCCAGCCAGTACAGATGACAGATCAGTTAGAAAACATACGATATGTCCCCTGACACAGTTGTCTTTCTGTGTTTTCTGCAGCTGACTGAACAGATTTTAGAGTCAGATGTCAATGTTGATCAAGATGATCCGGTAAAACGTAGCTGATAAGGAAACCCCAAAAAAGACTGGCCTCCATATCACATGTATATAAAATTAACAGGTTTTCACACTAAATGTGTTAACCATGTTAGCTATATATAACCTAAACAGTTGGCAACATTTGAATCTTATGAATGTTATCTAAACATTTAAAAATCAATGTAGCTCCCTTTGCATTGAACCTAAGATCTAGTTTGGTTCTAGGTGCCACGGTATTTATGTGGTGAATAATAATAGTAGATAGATAATAATGGATAATATTATGGCGATTTTTTTTTAACTGTATTAACTGTAATTTAGCTTGTCCTTTGTGAGCCTTTTAGCTTTTTGAGTCTGTTTCTTCATTTCATTGAATATATTTGAGGATTAAAACGTGAAACTTCAACAAATACTAACAAGAATGTCAAAAGCTGTCTTCATAAATAATCTTATCTCATATTGAATTCTATGACCAGTGCTATCATAGCCATCTTTGACCAACAACCATGTTGTTGCTCTCACTTGTATTGACTTTAATGAAAGTACCACACAAATCTTAGTTTGACTTTCTGGGTTATGATTTTAACCATTTCAGTAATAACATTTTGATCTTATGGCTAAATAAAAAAATAATACTGTTGTGCAACGCTTAATTGTAAGTCATATTTTTATATTTATTGATTTAGAGACAGAAAACCTTTAAATCTAGATTTGGATGAGGGTGTGTCCTTGTTCCAAAATGAAATATCAGTTATTAAATTGTTTGGTTCTCAGCAGGCTTCATTCTGCACAGACTTGTACTATTTTGCCTGTGTTGCCAGGGTCATGCATCATACATCCATCCCTTCATCTTACCATAATTGCAGCTTGTTTTACTTGAACTCGCTTACCTCTCACCACTGTTCTCATCATTTTCCACATGCTTACAAGCAAACCAAAGTCACACAGTTACATCAGTTGCAGTGTCTTGTCTCAGTTTGCCAACAGCGCCTTTCTCCCTCAATCTGCTCTGATGGGCAATTTGCCATTTTTTACTCCTTCTCGTTGAGGATTTCTCAAATTTCTCAAATGTCTTGTTCATCTTTATTCTTGATCCTTTTTAGCTTGTTTTGCTGCCCCCCTGCCTCCTCCTCTCTAAGTTATGTCTCCTCTCTGATCTCCACTAAGCAAATTTACAGCTTTAATTTCCCCAGAAGCATGCATTGCTTCCAGGTGTGTACAACCAGCGGTGGTGTTGGGACCCATGGATTGGGGTCAAGGGTCCCTCTGATTAACAGCCATCCTCTCCTGGGAATGACAAACTTCCCTGGCGCTGTCACCAAGAACTATGATGCTGCTTTGTTTCCCCCTCAGGCAGCTGTGACACGCTGGCCAATCACAAGGCTGCAGGTTTAAATCTGCCAAATTTTTAGACAAAACAAAAGGCTCTTCAGTCTAGCAAACAGATACAGCCCTGCTGTTTGACTGGCTGCCTGTTCCACCTCCGACAGTGATTACACTGAAGTGCTTAGTGCATATAATTACAAGTAATTGGCAAATAGTAGGCTCTGACCAAACAGAAATTGTTTCATTATGTCTAATTAACACCTTCTTGATTATGGTTAATTACTAATGTTTGATAATGGAGGAGCAAAGTTGTCAGTCTGGAGACAAGCATGAGCCATCTGGATCATTGATAGCCATATGTTGGTGCCTTGCTTCACTTTGCTGGGACCAGAGCTGTCAGGGCCACAGACAGTGGCAGGTGTCTGCATTGCATTAGACTCGGCACAAGGTGTAAACACAGCTCAAATAAACATGTCAAGGCATGCATGCACAAACTTCCCACTCAAGTGCATGCAGAGTCAGATGCACACCTACACTTTTCTTAGCATGTAATTAATTGTTTTCAGCCTTTGAATATTAACTTAATGAGCTTTATTACTATAAAGAAATCTGTTCATATTATTACACTTGATATATTTGAAAGAAATATTTATTATTGCAGCAGAACGCATTGTTTATATGGTACACAAAACTATTCAAATAAATTGACAGCACGGAAACCGTCAGTCCAAAACTTAAGAGACGCTTTAAATGAATGCTATTAGGAGCAAAACAGAGTTCCTTAGAGCCTTCGAAATTATTCGAAGCAGAAGGCTCCCCGCTGTAAATAAAAGAAATTACTCTGGACTAAAATTGTCTGTCTGTCCCAGTTAATTAGCAGCACATGCGATGTGAAATTAGCTATGACGCACTAGGAAAAGAGAGAGATAAATAGTCCCTTATTGGGGAAAGAATAAAGTCAAGACTTGCCATAGGTAGCATTTGTCATGTTTAATTGTGGGATCAATTAAAATTGGAGGATAATGATGATTTATAAGTGTTTGTGCGTAATCTGATATTCATTAAGTCAGCCAGACACACGCTGGTATCAGTTTGTTAATTGTGTTTCCTTTTTCTTGAAGGGTGGCTTTTGAATGCAATTGGCTCAAAGTTTACAAACTGACTTAGCCGAGTGATTCTGTTGTGCGGCAGCCAGGCTCCGTTGTGCTGCTGCAGTATAGCAACTTAGCATGTCGTCAGTTTTCTCTATGAAGTGCTAGCCAAGCCCCCCCTCGGCCCGTTTGAGGTGGATAACCTTTACTGTCACCACTCCCTAACGTCAGAGGCCTGCACCGCCTGCCTCTTGTGTTTGAAAACTTAATACATTTCTAAATAATCGAAGCCACAGCAGTGTGTCTTTAAATGAAAAAAGTCATGTAATGCTTTTTTTAGGCAGCACCATACTTGTTATCAATAACGCCTTTCTTTTACATTGAGAATGTATAATTCATATATATATATATAGTATTATATATATTATATATATATATATATATATATATATATATATATAATATATATATAATATATATATATATATGTATATGTATTATGCGCAATCATGAATGTTTTTAATTGTTCATTCAGCACTTTAGCGGTATCTCGTCAAAGTACTGTGATGTTCTGATGGAAGCGATGGTCAGACAAACAGAACATTCACTTGAACCGTACGCAATGCAACAAATTTATCATGCACATGTAATGTGTGCTGTTTGAGCGCACCAGACAGCAGTGATGGGCGAGCACTTTGTTGTCATGTCCTCGCCCTCCCCCTTTTTTTCCTACTGCAAGGCTAAGATGTAGGCCAAGTGGAAGAGCACCAAATGATTCAACGCAGGACAAGATTCCCTTTCAAACAGCGCAGAGCTATACCCCCTTATTCATTTTCTTAGATTACCATCAAATTTGTGTCACCAGCGTTATTGACTCACAGCGATGCACTCTTATGCTTTCGCTGTTATTAGTTGACATGCTGACATTTTCATATGTGTCTTTACTAATGCCTGCAAATTGCTCTGACCCAAGAACGTGAGAATTGAACAGATAATTTTAATAAGATTCAACTGCAGATGCTACGGCGTGCCCGCCTTACACATATAGAATACCAATTGTAACCTGTTTTCAGAGGCAACTAAGGGAGCAAACTGTAATGGGTTTTGACAACATTGTATTAGGCACAACAACTACGCATAATGTACCGAAAAATTGGACGTGAAATTGGAAACACAGCCGAGAACAAAGTAAATTTACATGGTTTGGTAGGTTTGGTGATGTCTGATATCATACTCTCTCATGCAAGCTCTATCTGGAGAGAGAATGCAGGAGCTGCAAAGGGGGGCTTAACAATGGATATCAGTAAAGAGTGCTTTTAAAGTTAAGGCTGATGGATGGCTTGTCAAAAAAATAATTGCACTGGTATGGAAGTGGGCTCGCGCAAGCTTGCCGAGGAGGGGTTGGGTGAGTATGGGGGGTGTCAAAGCAGTGGAGGAGGGAGGTGCGATCAGCAGAGAGCATGATGGGAAGTGACAGTGGTCTGTCAAGAGGCAGTGGCTGCCCAGAGAAGTGTGAAGCCAGAGCTATGAGGTGGCAGGAGAGAGCAGGCTGTCAGAGCAAGAAAGTGGCTTTAATACGGCGAAAACCAAAGGAATCCGCCTGTCAGGCCTGCTCACCCAAGCCAAGGCACAGCAGAAACGGGAGAAAGGAGAGGAGATGAGGAACGGATACGGGTGAAAACAAAGGTAGAGAGAATGAGGGATAGTTTGCAGGAGGAGGGAGGTGGAGAACTGGGGTACGAGTAGTGAGAGTTCTCTGGCAGCCGGAGAGGCATGATGGGAAATTGTGTGGGACAGAAGAACAGGCCCACCCGTCAATTAGAAGTTCCCAAGGAAGGTTTTGGCGAGGTGATAAAACTCATCAGCTCTACTATTCACTCTCCAGGTGGCACTGGACTAGCTCTGGGCTTGAGTTAACAGTCTGCAGAGCTACTCCTGTGTATTACTGTAGTCAGTATGACTCTATATCGCGTCTCCTGCTGTCTCCTAAACTCCCTGCATTGTTACGTTTTCTTCAGCCACTTAGATCTCCCTTCTTCCAGCGAGAATTTATGCAACCTAAAGGGCCGTACATCTTTTATAATATCTTGAATTGTCTTGGTGCCAAATTATGCTTTGGCCTTATTCTCTGAACGCCAGCTTTTAAAACACATTCATATTGATCGGTTGCTTTGTCTTATAAGCGAGCACGGTGGTTAGTAAATGCATACTGAGCAGCAAAAGCAGTACATGTAATCTAGAGTCCATGTAGTATCAGCTCCTCATTTTTCTACTGCTGCAGCTTGTGTGGTATAGCATGAGCCATGATCTGTGTCTTCACATTCATAAGCGATTAGTCTTGCCATAATTTATTCCTCATTAAGGGCACATAATTAAAGTTCTCTGTAGTTTCTTTGAACATCAAATTACACTCTCATTTTCTACAAATATAAACTGTGATATTTAAAGGGCCACTAACCACTGCCTGACATTATCAAAAAAAAAGTTATTCTGGGAACTTATCATTACAGATCATGATATAATGATATGTTCACTTGTGAACTTTATACTCTGTCAGGCCAATGTAGCATGCAGAAGTAGCAGTTGATTGAGAGTCTGTGTATGGTTTTTAATGAGGACATTTGAGGCTCATCTAGTTTGGAAGTTTTTTAAGCAGTACAGAGTTTGAAGTTATTACCAGGGGCATGTGACATTCATGGAGGCTTTGACTCGGGTTATAGCACTAGGTTAAGGCTGATGAGAAACAGATTAGGCCAGGCCGGGGTTGGCTTGGAAAGGTTTTACTGGAAATCATGTTTGTGCAGTTTTCTTTAATGTATGAGCTCCAGTCCCAGGTGACTTTATATTAATAATTTATCCAGAGTATGTTTTGATCTATATTTGTTGGCTGGTAGCACAGTGCTGTGCAAAAGTCTTGAGCCACCCTTTTCTTTCTTTATATTTAGCTTGTAACGTGAGAAATAGGTTGTTGAATTGTTAAAACAAAAGTGTTTGCACAATTCTAATATGCTTGAAAGTCAATATTTGGTATGACCACATTTATTGACACAGTGTGAACTCTCTTTGAAAACGTTCTTGTAATTTCTTTGAGTAGTCTTCAAGAGTAGTACTCTTTTTTTGAAGTACATTCAGAGCTCTTCTTTGAATGTTATCTGCCTTTTGTTTTATTCTCAGTCAAGTTCATCCCACACTGCTTTAATAAATTTGAGGTCTAGGCTCTGGGGAGGCCAATCTATGACATGCTTGTGTTTGACTGTATTTTACTGCACTGGCAGTGTGTCTGGGATCATTGTTATTTTGAAAAATTAAGCTATTACTATCACACAGTGGATCAAAATCTGATGAATCAATTTAGAAAAGACCCATTACTGAGTATCCACCATATTTTACGGATGGCTGCAAACACTCACTGTTGCAGTCCTGCTTTCTAATATCTATATTAAAGATGATTTGAATCACTGAGACCATTTCTGATGAGGCTTTAGTGAACAGTACATGGATCATACTGTTCATGCTGTAGATGGTTTTTAGTCTCATCACTTCTTTTGTCCTCCACTTGTCCAGTTTCCTCATTTTTTTTTTTCTTGTTGGTGCAAAAATGCTACTTCATGTCTGTCAAGCTGTGCTATCTTTAATAGATTCAGCTAAAGAAGTTTTGAATTTGTAGACAAACACTGGTTCATCCTTTGAATTATGTGCTTTCTTTGAGCTTAAATGGGTTTGTATTAAGTGGCTTAACAAAACAAAAAAAAATCTGACTTTAGCTTTGGCCAGTAAAATAATTTTTCAAGTCGCTTTAGAAGCAGCCTAGCCTAGCCTTTTTATGTTAAGCTAAGCTAGGCAACGCAGCTCCCAGCAGTGGAATTTTATCTATCTTCTCATCTCAGGAAAAAAATGAATGGCTTTAAAAATGTCTTGACAAGGTGGAGCCTCCCATATTGATGCTTTGTTTGCCTTTTACTAGGTAAATTCAGAGAAGAGTCATTGTGCTAACATTAAAAAAAATGTTCCCCTGATGAGCATTTCACATTAGGAGCTTGTGTGTCATATTGAAAAGGGCAACAAAGGGTAGCTGATTCCACAGCCTGGTATTTTCAATACCAGGGAGAGAGGCACTATGTCAGCACTGATTGGGAAAAAAAGATAAATAGACTACCAAATTGATGAACTGACTCAAGAGAGAAAGACATAGAGAGAAGGAAGATTGTATGGACAGAAGGGATGGATGGATAGAGCGAAAGCCTCATTTAGTGAAGAAAAGGCTGTTTGGCCTGCCCATACAACAGAGGGCGAGCCCAAAGCCATTGATCTCTTGGAGCCAATGACAGGCCAGAACTCAGCAATAATCATGACAAATGAGCGGAGCCTCTACCAGATGAGAAACTGCCAATAATCACACACATCCCCACCACCACAACCTCCAACCAAAAAAAAGAAGGAAAAAAAAAAAGAAACTAGCAAGGTCACAGTACAGAAATGTGGAACAGTGGTATATCTCAATACTCCTGAGAGACAGGCACTGGAAAATATATACACCTCAGAAACAGGACATCATTTATGCCACTGTTCAATACAATGATGTTAATGTCTCATTCTTTTAATGTTACTGATATAATTTAAATAGGACATATTTTCACTATTTTTACGCCTTGAGAAAACAGTGACAGTCGTAGTGATTTTCATGCATTACAAGGTCAGTAGTTAAAGTTAATATCAATCTTTCAGTGTTGTAATGGATACACTGGATAATGAATGAGGCTGCTGACATGCTCCTATAAAGACATTCATGCCTGGAGTGTTCCTCTTTGTAGATTAGAGCTAAACAATAATGATTAAATTGCCGCAGCCAATCAATCTGGGTTTTGATAAAGTATGATTGGTAGCACATTATCCCTTTTCTTTCACTCTGGAGGTCTTCTAGACTCAGCATCAGCTCTGACTAGCGGGCTTCCCGCCTCCCTGGATGAAACATTTTCTAATCAGCTTTATCTCTCACATCTGAATTTATCTTATTCATGGAAAATGCCAATATATTAACTGGCTTGTATGATACACAAGGTGACCCTACTGACTTAATGACATAATACATTATCCTTAATGAAGTCAATATCTCGTCTCTTAGCTGTCTGTCTATTGGGCCGATTAATTGCAGTGTCATTAAAGTTAGCTCTCTTTTCATTTGAGCTTGGCAAGTGGCATAAAACTAATGTTCTTAGTTATCAAGCGCTGAAATAGGATGGAGGGTGGAGGAAATTACGGGGAGGACGAGGGGGGTTTCCTACAACCTACAGCACTGTTTTTTTTCTCAATGACACCTTTCACAGATGTATACTAGCAAACTAAAGAACAGATTGGGTCATAACAATGCGTGAATTATTTATTTTCCCCATCATGTTAATATAAAGAAATGCATTTCCTAGATTATTTTATAATTGTTTCTTTTTTTTAAAAAATATTTCCCTTCAAAATAGAAGTTTTACAACGTACTAGGACAAATATTGAAGGTCTGAAGGTAAAGTAGATATAAAACTGTCTGCTGCTAAAAACCGTAAAAGGTTTGAGTAAGAGGTTTTGGATTATTTATGAAGTTTTAGAGAGGAACTCTGCATTTGTCAGTATAATGTATTGTGAAAGTGTGTGATGCTGCAGTTTCCACTCCGCTATGATTGGCAGGCTGTACGGTGTTTTTAGTAGAAACTGTGCCCCTGTGGCTGTGACTGGGTTCTTAAGGTGGGAAATGGTGGCCAGTGGTACTGTCTGCCCTGAACTTGTGTAGTTACGAAAGAAGTAGCCAGAGGAGTCTTAGGGACTTGCAAGTGTGTGGCAGTGGCCTGGGGGCTGAAAGTGACACCTTGTCACTTAAACAATAGTTTTGTGACGGTTGCTGTTACTATAATGCATGCAGCTGTCACTCGGGTGTTCCAAAAGTGTGTTCGAGATCATGAAAGTTAACAGTTGTCCTAATATAACTTTACCTCTTATTATTTGAATTTAAATTGCTCACATTAGGCTCTACCTCAAAGTGAGGAATTTACCTGTGTGGCGCTCACAGTCATTCATAGTGACTGCTGTGCAGTTCAGTATGGAAGACATTTAATAAAGGTGAGACCGTTTGCAGTGATGGAGATGCGTCGGCACAAAAGCTCCAACACCTGAGCCGAGCCCCCTCTTGCTACAGCTGACCCCCACTCTGTTTTCTCTCCACCCGTCCCCCGCTCCCCTACCTCAGTGCTGAAGCACGCACACAGGATGGGGGTAATTTATAACATGTTATCTTTGTCTATAGCTGTAAAATGATATGAAGTAAATCAAGACAGGAATAATGAAAGGCTAAGAATTCATTCTGGTGAGCACATTTTAAGTGTAGTATCTGTTACGGTGGCAGCACCTGAAGAGGCTGGAATGAGACGGGCTGAGAGGCCATAAAGAAGGGGCAGGGCCCATGTTAATGCTGTCTGTCTGTGGTTAGTAATTGGGTTGCACTGATGAGTTGCTTCGAAGACAAAGTGTAAATCCCCCACGCCTGCTGTAAATCTTACATTGTTGGAACAAGGTGCAATCCCAACAAATACTGATCCTGCCTAGGGGCTTGCTGTGTGTGTGTGTGTGTGTGTGTGTGTGTGTGTGTGTGTGTGTGTGTGTGTGTGTGTGCGCGCGCTGTAAACCTCCAATTACTATAGTCAAACCAGTGCACCATGATAGGCTTGTTCTACAGTACAATTGCATCCCTGTCTTTACCTTAGATTTGGCCCCCGTTGTTACACTGCTGAGCTTGTTTTCCACCAAGATTGTCACCGCCTCGCCAGCTGTGCTTTTGTGCTCAACTTGATTGTTAGTTGGCTTTCGACTTTGAGGGGTTTTGGGGTTTTTTTGGCTGACAAGTACCTGCAGTAACTGCTCAGTGAACTATGATGGATTTAGTTGGTGCTTTATTCATGAATTTACCACTTCAACTGCATGAATATTTAGCCTCTGCATTTTTCCCAGTGAGATTTGTACAAAATGCATCACATTTGAAAACAGGGTTACTGGTTTTAGTATTTATTTATTTATTTTAATAAAAACATTGGCGATAAAAACTTTTAGGGATCTAGTTGTTAAATGTTTAAATATCTAAATAAGCATCTTGAATGGGATTAATGGGATTACTGCTTTAATGTGTTTTATGTTTATATCATTTTTGACAATCTCAGGAAGAGGTTCTGAGTCGTTATACTAAGTTTAGGTTATGTGTATGTGTTTAGTGTAAAACTGTGATCTTATCTCTATGTCACATTTTTGATTTTGAATCACCAAAACAACAAAAAAGGGGTTCTAATTTTTTAAATTCAAAACTTGGTCTGAAGACCATTTGCACCATTTTGAAGCTCAGCTGTAAAGTTACAGTTGCTGCTGGAATTTGTGTTCTATTGGCGAAGCTTAAAATGTATAAATGTTTTTATACTTGTCTAAACGGAGCTACTAGAGCACAGATTGGAAAATCATCGTCAGGGTAAATATCTATTCAATCAATAAAATTCATTTCACTTTGATCTGGCAGCTAAAGTGATTCCCCTGTCTTAGTAGGCTACAGGGCTGTAATCTTTAATGTTTAAAGATTCAAATCCCTAACTGCAGAATCATAATAATTAATTTAACTTAAAATGTTGCTAAATGACAACATTTTAAAATTTTCTGTAGTGTTTATTTATTATCATCATTATCTGATAATGTGTCTGATCGGAGGAGGTGGCACTGAAAAGGATAAGTCATATGACGCATGAAACGCCTCTTTTCATGTGAGTGCGCACAGAGCGGAGTTTTAGGTTTTGTCAAGCCAGCTAACACAAAGAAAGCCTGGCTATGTTGAACTTCTTTCATAGTTTACCCATCTGAGTATAAAAACTTGCCACTTTGTTATACAGATGTTACATTTAAAAAAAAAAAAAGTATATTCTTACAGCAGACCACAGTAAAATCAGCATTGCTTAGTGTAAAAGTATTGAATATTTTATTGGGCAGACTGAAGTATAAGGTACAGAAACACCAAACTGAAACACTGATTTGAGGGCCAAGGGTCTCAGGAGGTGACTCAAAAATTCCAAAGGCACCTCACTTTTGAAAATTGAACATGATTCACGTGTTACTACCATTAAGAATTTTCAACTCGTTGGTTTAGTCCGAGTTCTTGACCCATTAAACAATACATTAAACTTGAGGTGAAAAATCACATTCATGAATCAGTATACCAAATGTCATTAAAATGATCTAATGTAACTAATGGCAGTCGTTTTTAGCAAACAGAAATCAGATCACATCTGTGCCGCTTCTTAAATCTAACCTTTGAGGTTTTGAAATGTCATTGAGCTCTTCTTAAGGGCGTGGACTAGTCTGTTTGTGTGTGTGTGTGTGTGTGTGTGTGTGTGTGTGCGTGCATGTGTGTATGCGTGCGCGCGCGTGTGCACATGTGTGATTCGGGCAGACAGCTTATCGTTAAACACATCCTATCTAGCTTGACAGGTCACTGTCAGGTACAGCTCCCCTCCCCTCTCACCCCTGCTGATACAGGGTGTCACACACAGAAATCTACCTGCATGAGTATGCTAATGTGATGTGACGGGAAGAGCTGTTAAAGCTGTGAACCACTTAATGTAATGCAAAGAAAACTTGGTTTACACGTGCTTATGTTGTTTTACCTTGTTTGCACAGTGACAAAGGTGGATCATACATTTCAACATGCTTGTTTTTTTTAATGAATAAGTAAATGAATGGCAGTGGGGTCGGGTAAGATGACATGCTGGTGAGCGATGACTTTTTTTAAGTGACTTTTACTATGAGCATGTTTGACTCGTGCCATTTTGAGTAGGAATCAGCTTGCCCCACGCCATAACTTCACCTGTCAGTTTATTATTAAGCTAATAAGCTGACATAGAATACTGTGTATGTGTTCTACTACTATAAATGCATCATCCTCAATTTTGATAACTGTCTTTGTTAACCCGAAAATTACTATTTTTAATAGTATTGTGTACTGATTATGACAGAATGAGTGCTGAGCTTATATTACAGAGCTGAGCTAATATCTGATTTTCATTTTATAAATAAAGCCATTAACTTATTATTAAAATAGTTTAAATATTTTTTTAATCATGCCTGCCAGTTAATTAATCATTTAATGTGTTTGTTAAATGGAACTATGGTGCTTATTCAGGGACACATTCCATACATTTTTGCTTCTCTTACTTTTAGGAAACAGGTGCCTGAAAGTTTCTCGGGAAGCAGAAATATGGTGTTAGTTGTTGAGAACCTTAGTGTTGTTTTTGTGGTTGCTGGGTGCAGAGAGGATAACTCATAGTCCCAGTTCTCCGAGTCCATCTGTAAAAGAGCGAGGAGGAGGGGGGGACCAGGACCTAGTGTGATGGTACAAGATAAACCAGAACCAAGGAAAGCTCCATTAATAATTCTCTTATTTGGGAACGGGGCCCTGTGCTTACAGAATCCAGGGTAGTCCATCTCTTACAGCAGCTTGGGGCAGGGTGGGGAGGAGGGGTGTGGGTAAGGTCAGCGGGGAGAGACTGCCTCTTCCATCTGCCCCTCCTTTCTTCTACCCCTCCCTTTTTAGAGTGATGGGCCCAGGTTTTCCAAGGTAGTGCATTTGTCTGTCAGGAGTCTTGGCTGGCTGGTGTGATTTAGCTGCTGTCAGTTGATGCTGGTGTCCAGAGGATGATAGCGGCTGGCTGGATGGGGGGAAATTTGTTACCTTTAGCTCTGACAGGGAGATAATTGCTGATGGTTAACAGAACGGTATGGAATCCAAAGTGTTGGAAGCAGAGAGCAAAGTAATGGGATACACAGCCAATGAGTTCAGCCCATATTCCTGACTACATGCGCTTAATTCAGCACACACTGGGACTTTCGATCTTAAGTGCCAGAATAAGAGCTGACAATAGTGAAACAATAAAATGTGGATATGGAAAGAAAATTACGAACAAGCTTAATATTATGAAAGACTCGCACGCGTTTATTAATAGTGTTTTTGCTTACCCTACATATATTTTTATCTGCCTTTTCCTATCTGTGTGTGATTGGCTGTGCTTGGCTGATGCAAAAACTTAGTGCCTAGTGCACAAGGGGACCCCTGTGCCCCCCAGCCCCATAAAGTGAGTCTGTCTGTGTGTTTTTCTGTTTCTGCACCGGCCCTCTCCCCCCTCTCATCATTACACTGGCAAAGACTCTATGCTCCTTTGCACTTCTAATTAGGACCGAACAGCAGAGTTCTATCTCAACCTCTATCCTCAAGGCCCTTTCACTTCACCCTCACATGTCTGCCCCAATCTCCCTCTCTCATGTCCAAGACGTACACATAGACGCCTCCCAGTGCCGGGATCAGGACTGCTGTCAGTCAAGCCATCCAAACTGCCAGTAGCATATCACAGAGGGAGTTAAGTAGGAGGCGGACCTGAGAGTGCAAGTGTGATAGGTTGACAGGGCGTGATTGACATGTTAAACCCCTGGTTAATTGTCTCCTTCTCCTCACATGGATGCAGACTCTGCAGGGCTGTAATGATGGCAGTGGAGTTGAGGCAGTTTATTTATTTGAATTTAATATTTTTTGGTTATATTTTTCCTCAAACCAGTTTCACATTTATTTGAACAAGAAAACAGCTGTTTGTGTACACTGGGAAGTATACACAAACAGCGTATAATTTCACAGCACACCAAAAAAAAATAATAATTTAATGTTAGCTTTGTAAAAACAATATGGTAGAATCGAAATATCCGTTTATATAATTTAGTGTGAATGCTCATCATCATCTCTGTTTTTCTATTTTTTCTATCTGCAATAAAAACCAGCACTGATAGGGTCTCAATGCCCTGCCACTCCTGGCTTGAATGAATCATTGTATTTGTATTTTCTCTCTGATGATGAGATTAATGGGAGTATTGACTGGCAGTGCAGTTAAGATGTAAGCATAAGCATTTAATGTGTTGGGAGAAAGAGCTTTATATTTTCCTTAACAGCTTCCTATAAAAGAATCCCCCTCTTTCTCGTGCTGTTTATTGACTTCCTGTTATGCATTTGGATTGACACTCTCTGTATAGGCTCTGCTATAGTAATAATGCTTTTGTAGGACTTCTACTAAGAGGAAACTGACTGCATCCATATTGTACATAGTTGAGCTGGAGAAGAATTAATATTGAATATGATTGAGGGGGTTGTGGAATCCTGGTAATAGTACTGTGCACACTTACAGCACACTCCAACTTTGTTTATGTATCTTTGAAAACAAATCCAGTGGTATACATTTTGGTAGGTTTGTGATTCATGGGAGCTTTCAAGAAAATCCCTTTCTGAGATATTATCTGTGCTGATGTAAGGCTTGTAAACATTTCCCGTCAGTTTGATCTGTCTTGTTGGTGTTTCCTGGGCAGCCTTGCCTGTCAATTAGCTGCCTCTTTAATCTCCAGCGCGCAACACAGGAGGACGTATGATGCAATGATGATTTGATGGTAAAATGATCTTCGAGTGAATGTTGATAGCAGTTTGGGAGGGGCTGGAGGTTATTTTTTATTAGGATTGTACTGGACAACATGACTTGTGTAATACTGTATGTTGTAAAGGACGTGACTTATCATGTTTACAGTATTTTTGGAAATATGAGGTGGATTGAGTTAATGACTTTACTATGTACATGCTTTAAAATTCAGAGTCTGTGGCTTTCTACCACTAATAGTCTTATAAGACGCTATCAACACCAAGAACCACATTTATATTATTGCATTACAGCTGTCTTAATGTTTTTTTTGTTTTTTTTACATAATTAACATATTAGGCTGAGGAAATAAAACTATAGAAACTGGAGTTCCAGAGAACAAGTATTATTATTACTCCGTGTCTGGTTTTGTCCCAGAGGTGGTAGGACAGCTACCTGGACTGTTCACTTGGTTTCCATAAAAATAATTCACTTTCCCACAGACTTAAAAAAAAAAAGATTTCTTATCATTTGTTTAGCACATTTGTCCATCAGTAAAAAGATCATGACCATTAGCTACATTCTTACATTCTTATTGTAACCGTTTGCAATGAACTTGCGGTCTTGTTGCCTTTGAAATCGTTTTTTTTATGATGATGATGATGACAAGGTCACTCCCAGTCAGTTGCCAGCTTCAGAATCAGAATACTTATTAATGTGGTCGCTTCTTCAAAGAGACTTTGGTTTGTCAAGATGGCGATGTAGTCAGTGTGGGATTGAATGGGGTCAAGCTGTCAATTACATGCAATCTCTTTGTGATAATGCTGTGATTAACTGTGGTAAACTGGCAAAAGCTGCAAATCTGTCGAAAAAAAGATATAGGTGCTTGGCAACCTTGCTTTTATATAGGAATATAAACAGAATGCAACCAGTTGGCAACCAGCTGAATTGAGTCAAAGAGATGTGCCGCAGAGGTGTTGTGCTCAATGATGCTCCCATTGATTGCAACAAGTTGGCAGTCTTTGGATTCAGAAATTAGATGATAGTTATTTGCAGACCTTTACCAATCTATCTGAGAGTTATTCTGATCAGATGGGGACTGCTTGCAGACAGACTGCTTACTTGACAGTAATAAATAATAATTGTAATTCCTAACTTCTTTTTATAATGATTTGCAGGCACACTCCAAACTCTTGGATTTGGAATCATGGAATGACAACAGTGATTTGCAAAATATTTTTGGGGATACGTTTTGAGGAGTTAAGAGCAATGTGGAGAGAGAAGTAGTGGCATAAGAGGGGTAGCTGTTAGTTCAATTTGGCCTCAGATCAAGAGCATGAGTTTAGGGAATAAAGCACCGTAATAGCTGGTCAAGGGTCCGGTTGACAGCCTCCCTCTGTCCAACCCCCTTTTGGTTAAGTAACACTCAACAGCCCATATCAGGGAGCACGACACACTGTGGATGGATGTTATGGGTAAAGTTAGAACAAGTGTTACTATGGAAAAAGAAAAGGAGGTGCCTTTTCTTCTACTGCAATAATTCTATCTCAGACAAACTCTGCTTAACTGCCAGTATGAGTTTGGCATATCTGATTCAAGTTCTGTCAGTCATTGACTTGGAAATTGTTTGTGACAGTAACAAGCTGCCTAATCATTTGATTGATGGATGGCAAGAAGGCTGCTAGGATGTTAGGTGGACATTTCCATGACAGTGAGATTGTGTTTTCAAAACTAATCAGAATAAATTGTACGGCAGTTGCACCCTACTGCTCAGCTGAGTCTTTTTTTACTTTTTTGCAAAGGTTCTCAAATCAAATAAAGTGTGTGCTGCAGTTGTGATTACTGTAGGAAGTGGGTGATTGTGACAGTTGGCTGTCTCAGTGTTTTATGTACCTTAAGTCTCTGTATGTATTTGACTACCACGGCCCTTTTCTCTAGGCCCTTGGCCCCTGGCCTCTATCTCCTGCTCTCTCTCACAGTAATGAAGCCTGCCTTCAAGGAACAGGGTGCAGGCAGCGAGGCATCACAGATTAGGTCAGTGAAACGGCTAGCGGGCTGAGCATGATGGATGAGGGCCAGAATGAGTTTCTGCCGTGGCTGTATTGTGAAATCTTTTCATTGTCACCGACGGGCCTATGAGGATCTGATGAATAAGGGAGCAAGTGTCAGAAACGGCCTTCCACTGCTCCCCCCTGCTACTCAT
Source organism: Haplochromis burtoni (assembly GCF_018398535.1). Lineage (NCBI taxonomy): Eukaryota > Metazoa > Chordata > Actinopteri > Cichliformes > Cichlidae > Haplochromis > Haplochromis burtoni. The sequence continues at coordinate 2,295,488 of NW_024582368.1, read as the reverse complement.
TCGGTATCTTCCTGTTGCCTCAATACATGCCTTCTTATCCTGCCCTTTGTATAAAAAAAGAAAGAAAGAAAGAAAGAAAGAAAGAAAGAAAGAAAGAAAGAAAGAAAGAAAGAAAACCTGAACCATCGTTCACATCAGTATTGATTGCAGTTATTGCTTAAAAATAGGTCACTTCAGAAAGCAAAAAAAGTAGCAGCAAAGAGAGAAAAATGTTGCAGCAAGTAAAGATACAGAAAGGCTTCTTCTTAAAGTCCAAAATTTAGCAAAACAAATCTCCTTGCACTTTCACACTCCTCTTCTCTCACTTTCCTCCCATGCGGGTGGACCTCATGTTTTCACAGAGCAAGAGCGAGAGGCAGAGAGGGGGGTGGGCGGAGGTGGTGGTGGTGGTGGGGGGTGTCTTTATGGGAAACGTTTGTGACCAGCGTGACAGCTCTGCTTGATGGATGGGCCGCCTCCATCTGGTTGCAGTGCATGTAATAAATATCCATGCTCGTGTTTGACCTCTCTCACTTACCAGACACATCTTTCACTTTTGGGACATCCAAGGGGGACTCACAATTATGCTCTGCACTCTCCACTAGCTGGGGTGTCGGGGATAGCGGCTCTGTTTATGGGCCACAGCCCAAGGGCAAAGAGTCGAAAAAATAGATAGCTGTAAACAATGCTTGTGCCGCCAGGAGAATTCTCCAGCATTCAATAACCTTTAACACCTCCTAAGCCCTCATCTCCCTGAGCTGGTTGCCTGCGCCCCAGAATGCACTGCAGCTCTGCGCAAACCACCTCCATCTTTTGACCAGTGATTTAGCTTGTGTCTAAACATGGGTCAAAGGATCAAATACTAGTGTATGTGTAAAACTTGCAAAAAAAGTGAAAGTGACAAAAAGGGAGGGAAACAACCGACCATATGAAATCTAATTTGCCCTGCTGAATTCAGTGCCGTGTCTAAAGAGACTTAATCATCTATCATATATAGAAAGGTTATTGTTGAGTGCAACTGGATGAGCGTTCAAGCGTTTCTAAGGTCACGCTGGCCTAGTTATGCTCCCATCACCATTTGCTAATGCAGATAAAGAGGAAAAAAAACATATTTCTACTAGCCATTGCTATTCCTCTTTCACTGCTCATATACAGCAGTTGGTGTGTTTGCCCTTAACAGTGACCCAGTGCATTAGGCTGGTCAGCTCTTCAGTAATAGAAACAGATAGGCACCCATTGGATTTTAATAAACCTGGATAATAATGAGGCTGAAAAGCTGAGTGAATTGTAAAGTAGGAGGCTAATGAAGTGCCTATGTGGGCAGTATGTGAGAAATAACCTATAACCTATTAAGAAACAGCCTAACTCCCTCTGCCTGAGTCGTACCCCTGATTGAATTAGTGCACTCTTTAATTACTGAGCATCTAAGATGGGAGCTCTGAATCTAATTGAACTTTTTCATGCTTGCTGCACCCCAGCCAAACAATTTGTTCTGTAAAAAAATTGAATTAACAGTCTCACTTTGTCTTTTTTTAAGCATTGATTTTTGTAACATTAAGTCTGTCTCAGGAATTTCCAGGCCATAAAGAATCAAATCGCACAGCATTATTCACAATAACGCATATGTTATAATCGCAGGGAGAACTTACTTAAAATTCAATCCACTTTGGCATCATTATCATGTATCAACATAATAAATGAGCCCTTCAGAGCATGGTAATTATAATTTGATAAATCATCAGCAGAAAATTAACTGGATGTCAAAACATTCATTGGAAAGGGTGATGAATGGAGGATGATTGTGGTGATGAATTGTGTTAATCTGCGCAGTATGAAGCCAGCGAAATGGCTAAGCAGCCCAAGATGGATGGGCCATAGAAGCTGCAAGGTCAGGACACACAACTGCAGAATAGAGGGAAGGAAAAATAGGAGGGAATGAAACGGGGAGCAAAGGAAGAAGGACTCTCTCTCTCTGTGTTTCTCTCTACTTAGAGCATTATGGGTCTTTTCGCTCCAGCACTTTATGTATGATTTCAGGTTTGGGTTTGATAGTCAGCACTGCAGTCTGTTTTTAGGGTTTCTTATTGTTGTTTTGCTTTGGGGTTTTTTAATATGCTTTCACTAGGATTATAAAGATGAAGAGCAGTATGACTTATGAAGAAATGCATATGTATATTTATTAACAATCAGGAAATGTGTTCAACATGTTTGCTAAACCTCAAGGAAGCCAACAATGTTATGATGAATGTTATGTAACTTTAATTATTATAAAATGTAAAGATTAATTTGTTTAGATGGTAGATCAGGTTAAATTTTGGAGTTGAACCTGATCTGAACCGACCGCAGTTCTGCCTGGATAAAGTTTGTGAATCTCTGTGCTAATGCCCTACTTGGAGTTCAAATTACGGAGATCAGGGCTGTAGCTTTCATATGTTCCTCTTGTTATAAATAAAAGCATATAAAGACCTGAGGAGGGGCACTATAAGATGCATAATGATGGAAAAACCTGGCTGCTCATCAGTCCCCATTATGACAAACTGTGTTTAAAAGAAGAAAATTCAAGACAGCTGCTACTTTCCCATTATAGTGGGGATGCTGCAAAAAAAATCACACCATGGGCACTGCATAGAAACATCAAAACTTCACAGTTGAAGCATCATAAAGTTATTTTGCTAAACAGTTAAATAATAATTACATTTCAGCTATCATCGGTCATCCTTGTTTTGCTTTGTCAATGAGCTCAACATAGCTGGACATGAATCTGCTGCAGATTCTGGCTACAAAGCTCCTTCAGGTCAAAGTACCATCCAAGATAGTGGCATTAGAGTCTGTACCATCACTGGTCAAGACTTGATCACCCCAACACCAACATGTAAGCAATAGGGATGGGACTCAAGAACCAGTTCTTGTAGAGAACCAATTCCTAGTTTAATTCTTTGGAATAGTTTGTCTGCTTGCCTATTGATTCCCTTTATCGTTTCCACCTATACTTGTGCTAAAATCAGCTAATTTCAGTTTGTGCACTGGATCAGGAATATAGTGACGCTATTTACGGCATCGATATGGATTTTTTTTCTTTTTATTGTACAAAAACTCAAAAATGCACTGGTAAAGTCAAAATTGCATCCAGGACAGAAACAACTGCATTATGCTACTAACGCAACTTCAACTCTTTGCAAGTATTTGCACTGAAAGCAGGCTAACACTAAGCTAGCCAAGAACCTAGAGTGATGTTAAAACTGAGTGTCTGCTGACCTCAGCCCAGCAGCCAGACTCTGATCTTCAACAGGTAACAGAGGCAGTGATGAGCAGTCAGGGTAGCCTTCATTTCTACCTGTTCATGTTTCTCCTGTGGCGATCGCTTTGAAGTCACCTTGTGCTGGTTTTCATCTTTGCTTTGTTTTGTCGGCTTTGTGTTCATACCTAAACACTAAGAGAAAGAGCATATGTGTATCCTCATTAGGTTAGGGATTTGTGTTGGTCTGTGGCACTGTAGCCTAAGGTTTATACTATTAAATGGTTTTATTATATGACAGTCCAATTTAGGTCATTTTACAGAGTAAAACAAAAGTAATGTAATGAGTATTCTAATGAATTACTGTCTCCAGGGATTAATTAAGTAATGTACTGCATTACATTTAATAATGTTTTTCTGTCAGAGGGGAAATACCAACAACGTACACAAACATTTGACAGCACAGCATACAATTAATTTTTAAAAATGTAATGTCTTTGATGTGCTGCTTAGAGATGATGGTGACTCAAAGTAGAGCCAATGAGAACCCAATGAGAACTGATAAGATGATTGATAAGTGATACTGATAATGTAATTGGAATTGCTAAATTCTTATCAATGTACATCCTCAAAGAGTTTTTCCGCCTCACAGAAAAACTCACCAAATATATGTGGGGGCTGTTATTAGATTTGGGCAGCTCAACCAAGTAAATGCTTTCATCTGGAAAACACTGCCCAAATGAGTCTATTGACTTTAATCCGACTAAAAAAGACTAAAAGGTCAATTAAGATATGACAAAAATATTGGTGAATTGAAACAGTGTTGTATTGGGTAATGGTTCACATTTGCTCTTGCCATTGTACAAGACTCATAAGCAGATTAAGTTTGTTCCTGCTGGAATACCCAAAACCAAAGAGAGATTATTCTGAGTGAGTTTGCTTTCTGTTTCCAGTTTGCACTGTGAGGGATTATTTACTGTGTTGAATAAAGGCATGAAAGGTAGAGGTGTTTTTGTGATGTTTAACTGGAGTCTGATTGTTTGTTTGTTTTTTACTATTTTTGACTTAAATGAGCATCAGATGTCACAATGAAGATTTCTTTTGGTACTTACTGTTCATCTAGCTAGCTATTATTATTATTATGTTAGCTTGTAATAGTTGGGACAGTCAGGTGTGCAGAGGTATGCTCAACAATAAAAGGGTACCCTCACAAGGAAGCGACTTAGTGATGTCAATCAGTGGTATCCTTTTTACAAAGTGATGTCACCACAACCTCCTCACCATTGATACTAGCTCTGAGGGCTTTTACCAACTGCAGTATTCTCCTAAAAGCTAGGTGTCACTCAGCAAAAACCTCCACATCACTGATTGTGGAGGAGCAAAAGAAATTGAAACAGAAATCAAAGAAATATTTTTCTCAGTAAAATCCCTTTTTTAGCCATTGGAGCTTCTCCCTCTTAATAACCTGGGAATCGCTGAGCTTCTGCACTGATATGTCATTGAAATGGCGGTAAAATTCAACACAGTCACTTGTGTTTTCAACCCAGCTGAACCCATACGAGCTTCCTCTAGCAGATGTGATGTCACTTTTGACATGCAGCAAACGACGGGGATAATGGGCCCTTTAGGCAGTGACTGACCGCAGGGCTTGTAGCACACTTACAATAATGATGCACAAGTACCCAGAATTCAAAGCTTCTGCTTCATGTACCATATTTGGCCTAATTCCCCATTAGGCCAAATCCATAATTGCTGCACCTTTATTGTACCTCGAAGGTGCCTTATGTAACCGCTGTAACACATTGATGAGCTAAATCAGGTCAGAAATCTTAAGCAAGTCAAAATAATTCTTAAGTATATTAGTCTAATTGAGTTAATGTGTTAGATAATGTTGTTAAGAGCTAAGTCGCATTTGAATCTCAATATACTTTAGTATTTATATAATGTTTAGCATGATCTTAAACATGAATATTTCATCATCTTACTCACTTCTTCTAGTTGCACACACGATTAAGATTGTCCCCAGACTTTAGATTGGTAGTGTTTAATCTTTTTGACATTGTTTTAGACGGGTGTTGTAATGAATTATTCTTCTTTTCTTATCAACAGCATTACTGTTGCATACTTTATTGACTATAAGCAGACCAGATCATCACATTTATTCCTGTATATAATGGAGATGTATTAACCTTGCATAGTTTTTTTTTTGTTCCATATTGTGTGTTCTAGCATATTTTCATTAGAAGGATGTTGAGCTTTCCAGATTGGAAGAGCCCTCACTGATGGTAATGAAGGCTATTTCTGCAAATAACAGTAATTACACATCACCACTTTTGAAATGTGACAAAGCAGACAATGTTGCTTTTATTGAATACATTATGTTGACAGGCACTGCATCCCTTTCATTTATCTCCTCTTCGTTATGGCCCGAGTGAACGTGTAAAAACTGACAACTATGCTTATGCTCCATTTGTGGGTTCAGATATACTTTAAGGCATATTTTTTCCCATTAATACTTGGCCACGTACATTTCTGACCTTAGCAGGAGGCTTGTATTTTTCAAGTGGTAGATCTCGTACTGTTGTTGAAGTGGCTTCACCACGCAGGGATCAAAAATCTCCCCCGCCACCCTCCTCACATCCTGTGTCATTTCTAGCTGGGAAGTATTAATCTCATACAGAGTTTCAGACACCTCTTATCTAGCTGGCAGGTTGACATGTAAGGGGATATTTCGTCTTGATTCTAGCAATGAATGCAGCACACAGGCTATCACTCGGCCCACGCTGCATATGGAAGAGGAAAAATCACACCTTTCTCTCAGTGACTTCCATTTTCATTTGTGCTCTCTCCGCTCACTTTTTTCTGTCTCTTTTTCTCTCTTCTGGAAATTATCACCAGCCATGTCAGGAGCCCTGTCGAATGGAGGGGGAGAAATGTGTCACACTGCCTCTTAAGTTTCTGATTGTCTAAATGACACAGAATCTCATCATACAGCTGTCTCCCTTTTTGACACTACAATTACCCATAATTCCCTCTGTCATTCACTGTCTGAAGGTTAGTATTTTATATTTTGAACAGAGGGTGAGGACATTTACATTTGGAGGCTAGAATAAAAAGGGACTGGAGAAGCAAAGTTTGCCATGTGCAGATTTAAAACATTTGTTATTTAAAGTGGTGTTGTTTTATGTTTTTTCAAAATTGTTATTATTTTCAAAGGGTTTAGATTGACCATTAATTTGATCTGGCTTTGTTGGAAAGTTAAAATCTTAGAAAGCCTCATTGTTTCTGGTTAAAACACATAAATTACCTCTGCCCATTATCGTAATAACTGTTAATGACCAAGCACCTTGTTTCAGCCCGTGCCATTAATCAGCTGCAGTCACCAAAATAATATTCCTTGATGCCACCCTTCAGACAGTGGGTGTAGTCTGTCCTCCTTGACAAAGTGTGCTCAGTGAAAATGGTCCATTATCATGCCACGTTTTACTCCATCATCTCTGATATTCTTATATGGTCTCTGGGTTAAACAGTACATCTTCCCATCCTTTTTACCCCATCCCTCGAGTAAAGTGTTCTTCAAAGGTATATATTTCATTGCGAGATGACAGCCTTGACACCATAATTGACCTGAGAGCTTTCATCTTACTCTTTTGAAATTCTCTGTTGTAATGTGTGTCAACTAGATAAAATGATTCCCATCTCCACCTTTCTGTGGATTTCCATTTGCAAAGACTGCTGACTGACTGACTGGCATAGCCTCCATTATAATCCAGTTTGAATGTCTGTGAATCTGGAGTAGGGTGGTAGTGAGGGGCCTCCATTGTTTAAAATAGGCCCTCGCGCATAAGCCCTATACATTAGTGGAGCAGATAGAGCTTTTAGATGGGTTAAATAGTTTGCGATAATGTCTGGAGTTGATATTCTTAGCGAACAACGCTTCGGCCCGTCTGACAGACTGCCTAATCTGTCTGTCAATTTGTCATGGTTGCACGGAGGCAAAATTGGTTTTAGGTTTTCATTAAATTTGCTAATGACTCCCATAATGTTCATATTATTGAACTGGAAATTATCTGGAGTAGGAATGTAATGTAATGTTGTTTTATCTTACTGTTGCTGTTAGTTGTGCTTTACTGCAGGCTGAGAAGATACTTTTCATAGTTTTACGAACCAAATAAAAGAAGATGTTTTCAAAGATACTGTTATGTGTGAAGGTAAAGTTTTGCAAGCACTTGACTGGTTTCAAGCTCATTTAGTTTAAACATTCACCCTCATAATAAATGCTTCACTGTCTCTCTTCTTGTCTTTTTTTTAATATTTGTTGCATCTGTTGCTGTTCCTACGATCTACTATAAAACAGAAACGCCACGAAACGTCTCTTTTTTCGTGAAAAGACACGCACCTTTTCCTCCTCCTTAATTTTTGCTTCATTTTCACATGTGGCTATAAAAAGACATGCTGTGTTTTCATATGCCATGTCATATTATTAAGTTTCACGCTTTGCTCCATGAACCCGAGACATATTTTCTGCTTCCCCTCTGGCTAATTGGGAGATTGTTAGAACTGTCTCTATCTAGTGCCTGATGCCCCCAAATGTGTCAGTGGTGCTGGTCTTCGGCTGCACGACTGCTCCTCATTTTCTGCGTGTTTTTCCGGAGCCGTTTGTTATTAGATTAGTTAACGCCGTATTGACAAACTGTGACGGAGCCGTGTGATCTTTCTCACCTCTGGTTACACCTTTTTTTCTTGTATCAATCAGAAATAATAATGAAAATAGGTTCTTTTAAGTAAGAGGTAAAACTTAAAGTGGTATCTCTCTTTTTTCTCTCTCTCTCTTTGTGGGACTTTTCATGACAACAGTTTACTGTGTGTTGAACAAATGTGAGCCATGTGTTTATTTTCCCTTTTGTCCAGGCTTACAAAGTAGAGGCGAGCTTTATGTGCTGGAGTAAAAAGGCTTCAGGAGAAGCGGCACTTTTCGGGGGTAAAGCTGGAAGGCTAAAACAAGCTTTAAAGAGGGTCCATTCCTGCTCAGGTTCACTGGTAAGCCTGTTGGACATCCGGCTTTGTTCCTCTCATAGGCTCCTTATCAGTGGCCTGATGCGGTTGTCCCCTCGCATGTTCCTCTTGTATCTCAGCTGGGCCAATTCCATGGCCTGAGTGCACAAATTGAGCCATTTTGTCTCACTTTAAAACAAACTAGGACCTATTATGCGGGTGTGTATGTGTACGTGTGTGCATTTTTTCTTCATACCCCTCCTTGTCCCGTACGTTGGCCTTGGTATATATAGGTTGTCAATGCCCCCTGCCTTCCTCTGCTCTTAAGTTTGAAGCACTAGCTTTGTGAGGGGTCAGTGTTTCCACTCCAGCAGTGTCAACTTCAATCTGGGGCGATTTGGTGTGAAATGTGTGCCATGGTGTGGGGGCTTGCAGGTCAAAGCCCCAGTAATTGATGTTGCTTATTCATCTGCTTTTCCTTGTCTACTCACACCACACCACAGCGGCCGTTTTTGTTTGTTTAAATTGTTTGAAGATTTACTGTAGGTCTTAGGTCTCTGAGAAGCATTCCCCTGCTGCACTTTGTCTGTGTTCCTACCTAGCAGGGGGTTCAGCACTAGGACACACAATGGTGGCTGCACAAAAGAGGCTTTCCCCAACACAAGGCCTGGAAGACATTGCATAGCATGACACTGAGCACTGGGGGACACACAATGGCGGAGGCACAAAGGAAGCTTCTTTTAAGACAGGACTCGGAGGACATCTAGCATGACAAGCAGGGCAGCTCTCACTGTAATTAGCCATGGAGCCAGTCTGGCCAATAGCCCTATGAGATCATTGAACTATCTGTAAACAGTATTGAGAAACAGAAAGAGAGGTAAGAAGGTTATTGGCAGAATTTAGGTCATGTAGTGCAGAAAATCCAAGTAAAGCGAAGCAGTGTCAGTAGAAGCTCTTTGCATATAAGAGCTAAATCACCTTTATGCTTCTTTTGCCGTTACCTTTTGCGAAACGCACCTTTCTCGCTGCAGTGCAGGATGAAATGCTGGATGTGTTCCGCTACAAAGCGGAACACACTGATGGAGCCATGTTTAATCTGGCCCTGTAGCATGTCAGCCGGCTGCATGGGTGGTATGTCCTCCAGGGCCTTTGAAGAGGGGTGATTTAGAGAAGAGATTTGGATCATTACACAATAAAGAACACTTCATAAGTACTGAAGTGAGTTGGAGAAATGACGGTTAATGATGTTGACAGCAATTCACCTCTGCTGAATTACAGAAAGATTTGACTCAACTTGCCTTCTTTAATGAGCCTCACTCAGTAAAGGTAATGGGCCAGCGGTAAGACACAGAGAGAGGCGAGGTGAGGAGGGGAGACGGTGTGGAGAAAGGAGAGAGCGAGAGATTTTTCATTTCTTTTCTCTGTTTTTTCATCCTCGGAAAGTTGCATTGCTGAAGTTGTTTCCAGTGCGTGCACATGGACCACTACATCTTGTGTTTGAGGTGGTTTGCGTTACTTTGACATGTAAATGAAAGTCTACAAGCCCTTTGCCAAACAAGTTCACGCAACACCGATTAAGCTTATCAACTTCAGATAAATATCTCTGTGTTTTGCAATATGCCAGAGTAGTAAATCTGGTGCCTATGGCAACACTGGTAAAAATGTTTATGCCAGCTGACAATGATTAGTTTGCCAGAGGTGAAGAGCGGATCTGTGGAGCAGGCTACGGCAGATAGGAGCATATGGTGGAAAATCCGTACGGAGACAGTGTCTGTGTAGTTGCACCCAGAGCCAAAAGGGGGAGGCTAAAAGTTCTGTGCTGTTAGTTTTTAAATACCTGCTCGCTTTTGCGAGATTACAAGTGTTTCCTGTATATACAGCAAGCAAATCTTTTAATGTGTGTGCGCTGATTTAAAAAGTTCTGGTTTTTGACAGATAATCAAACGTACACAGCGTGAAGTTTGTCGCAACCTTTTCGGAGAAAAGTGCCCATCATTTACTATGTTTTTGGTTGTTTTAAAAAAAAAATGTGTGTGTTGTTTGATCTATTTGCGCGTGGATCAAATTGACCCGTTTTACACAATTCTGGAGCAAGAAGGCTGATTCCGGCCTACAGCTCGTTTGTTATTTCTAATCTTGCGTGTTTTTGTGCAAAGTTATGACAAAAACATTAAATGACAGCGTGACAGTTGATTTGCCGTTACATCCCCCCCCCCCCCCCCACATCTGACTGTCATCCCATCAAAGTAGCATATCTGTCGGTATCTTTGAATGTCTCACGCTGAATGATAAATATGTACATCCAAACTGGGATTCGGTGCCAATTATGCATCGACAGCGATGTCACAGAGGATGTAACATTTAAATTAAAATGATGGCATTCCATTTCAGGCAGCCTTGTGCGGTGACATCTTCTATTATCTCTTTTTGTGGTGTAAGACAAGACACAAAAAAACCACACACACACACACAACATTGACGAAAGAAAGAACTATCCCAAAGGTCAAATCAGTAACTTTTGTTGTTATTTATTTATTTATTTTTTTTCTTGTTAGTACACATCCATGTCAATCATGAAGCCTATTAATAGGTTTGAAGCCAAACCTACTCCTGGCTTTTATTGTTACTCAACTCAAGTCTTTAAAAACCTCACAGCTTCTAGTAAACAGAGCCGCAAGCTGCACTTAGAACACGTACTTATAATGATGAATTTTACAATAACACTATAATCCTGTCACATGTCGCATGGAACTGCAGAAAGCTCTGTATCACACAGAAGAAAAAAACACACACACAAGGCTTGATACTTTAATTGGCAGGAATACTTGTCTAATTATCACTTTTCTGCTTGCTCTCCATGCTGAGATTATGTAATTATCTTTTTGAAACACTGTGCAACGACATTGCTTTTTGTGTGTGTGTGTGTGTGTGTGTGTGTGTGTGTGTTATTTCTGCGACGCTGCTGTACCTGACATTCACCGAGCCACTTAATAATATGGTAGAAAGGCAGCTAATTATATCATAATAATGGCTTGATGAAAGCAATAAGGCAGGCAGGCGAATGAGTGAATGATAGCACTGTCGGACTGCTCAAGTTGAATCGTTATCTCAAATTATCAGAATCCCAGCAAACATAAAATTATTTAATCACTAGCGTGTTTATTCAGGAAGCTGTAAGAATTTGGGGTTTTGGTATTTGTTATCATTATGCAAATCACAGCCTATGCTGAATAATATGTTTCTCTGCAACAAATTGAATCCCTTATCAAGTTAATTACTCCATGTTTTAGCCCCACAAGCTAGGATATTCCAATTAAAGACTACACCTGTTCCATTTGTTAGATTTCTATTTGTTAATGTGTCATTACATGTTCTCCAGCAGAGCATAGTTTTGTACGAGGAGGGTGGGGGAACCACCACTTTAGACCCCTTACTGGGCTTCCAGATTTCATCCTGCTACTTCAAATCTTCTAGGCTGAATCGCGTTGTCTATTTGTGGGATTCTTTACAGAGAAGAGGCAGGAACACGGCTGACACACACACATCCGCAAGACCCGGGGAGGGGGTAGATGGGTAATCTGACGGAGGGCAAGCCTGAGCACCAGCAGCGGCAGCATCAACAGCAGCCGTAGACTGCTTTCGAAACTTTTTAATTAGCACTAATTACCTTTGCAGGAAAATGTTGAGGCTTGAAAGGATTTGTGTCAGCAAGTGGGAGATCAAAGATTGTGGTGCTGTGCATTTTAATCTGAACACTGAGGGGTAATAGGGAGCTGTTTGTGTGTTCGAGAGAGGGTGAGAGGAGAAAAAGCATCCCAGGTGGTACTTGAGTAGTCTACCTCTGGTAATGCTGTCTACCAATCACACCACAGGCCCCGTCGCATTATAAAATTCACCGCTAATATAAAGAAATTATCTTTAGCCTTTCCTCTTTTTTTTTCCCTTTTTTCTCGTTTTGCTTTATTGTTCAGTTGAATCACGACTTCTCCTCACTCTGTTCATTTTCTCCTTTATCTGCGTGCATGCGTTTCCTGAGCGGCAGTTTGTGCACATGCACGGGATTTTGCGTGCACCCCCTTTATCAGACTGACAGGCTTTTCATAGAGGTGGTTTTTAATGCATGCCTGGACATCACTCTGGCAGGGTCATCCATCAGACATCAAGACAACATCGATCATTTGCCATGAAGAGAGCGCGGGGTAGTGATTATTTGCTATTAGGTGGATGCTGAGGCATACAAATGGCTGGCAGTTGACAGTTGAACTCACTCTAACGTAATGCGGGATGGCTCCCCCTCTCAGGGAAATGTTGACAAGCACTGAGCCTGAACACTGTAATGACAGAGTGTACAGGCAGACACAGCACTGAGGGATTCTTCCTCACAAATCGCACCATCCATTATTTAATGTTTTTTTTTTTTTACAGCTTATTTTATTACAAGTTCATTTCCAGTTAATATTCCTTATATTTAAAATAAATGGATGTGTATTATTTTATTTAATACAAATAATAATAAAATCAATGCTTATGGGAAATATAATTATTGTGGGAGGCTTTTTTAATGTTTTATGTACACACCAATATGTGAGCCAAATGCGGCATGCATGAGAGATTGCATGTGCTTGTTTGTGCCGCATTGATGTCCTCACTGACTGCGATGCCATCAGTGAATTGATTTCCAGTTCCCGTTCACTGAGAAGGGAGGGTATTTGTCATGTGGATAGACAACTAATCTTTTAATACAAACATTCACAAGATGCATGGGCCGTATTGTGAGCACAGTCCAGGTACTGCGAGGAGGGAGGTGCAGCGTGGGCTCTGATGATGTATTTTGCGCTTATGACGCAATTCACGGTGTACAATTTGTTGCTGCACACGAGGGAACACCTGTCTTTGTGTCAGCTCTCAATTTCAAATGGGCGACTCTCTTCTACCTCTCTATTAGGTCGTTGTTAGAGCTTAGACTTCATCCCGTGCCAAACTGGGGTCAAGCGAGGCTTATGAGGTTGGGCCAGACAGGAATGTCTGTCAAGCTCTTATCCCTCGGAAAAGGGCTGGTCCAGGGTCATTATTCAGCAAGGGGAGTCGGTAAGGCCAGGTGATGCTGACCACAGTACAGCGGTTTTGATTTTGTAGGCCCTGGGTCTTTGCATGTGTGCGTGCGTGAGAAGGTGTGTGCGAACTGACAGGATCACTCCCTGTCTGATTCACAGTGCTCTCAGCCCCTCTGCCAGCCCTAATGACATTGAGACAGAATATTAACCTCACACGCTCAGCGGGAATATCCACAGGGGTAGTCTATAACTCAGACACTGTTGGAGCCACGGTGGTATTAGCAGCTTTAAAATTTCAGACAAATGCGCCGTGATGTAGACATTTACAACAACTGTATCTGCACTTCTCACTTAATAATCTCATGTAAAGCGAAGTAACGAGGGTTGATATTTAACATCTCTATCAAAAAAGAACTTTGATAATTATGTTTCACAGGTTTCCGCTCTCTAAAAATATCTGTTTGTTTTAGCAAATGATGTAACCCTCGGTAAAGTTCACTCTATCATGCCACTATCAATTGACAGCTTTGTAGCTCCCGATGCTTTCGCACGCGGGAGCAAGCATAGTGCAATATTCAAAACAGATTAAGAGTGAGCCCACATAAAGAAGAGATTTGCTGGCGGCGCCAAATGTACTCTAATGATTTGCATTGCCATTAATAGTAATTTGCAGCTGCCTGGGAGGAGACTTGTAATCCCCTTTCCATGTGTGAATTGACATGCATTCAAAGGAAGGCTACGTGTGTCCTGAATGTGTGATCTTTAAATGACTGCCACCTGAGGCCTTGCAATACAGAGAGAGAGGAGTGCCACACTGAGCAGTGACTGTCTGCATGTGAGCAAGACAGGGGTTGGCGAGAGCTTTGGGGGGGAGATAGAGACAGATAATGACAGCCTAATTCACCATCCCCATCAGAGGTGCATGTGCAGAGCCACGTATAGACCATAAACTGTAGCTGGAGGGGAGAGCGCTGAAAGAGACCTGATCAGCGTAGTGTGGAGGTGGTAGGGGGGCTCGAGGGGTTGCAGGGCATTAATTTGCTTTACAGTTAATGTCATCTTATTTATCATGAGCTAATCCCAGCACTGTTTTGATGCCTTATTTTTGGTATTTTAGGCTATTTACTCGTGTTTCCATTGCGGGCTGAAGTAACGAAATACAGCAATGCTGAACTAATGGAGACTTGTTGTATTAATAGGTTACATATTTCTTTCCCTACTGTCTGTATTTTCAAACCGCACCTTTTACACTTTTTACACATATACTAATATTAGCTCATCTGGTGTCATATAAGCTTTAGACTTTTGTATCAATATAAATCTCAAATGTCTCTAAAACTCGTTAAAGCAAATCTATTCCTTCTCATTTTTTCATTGAAATAAATTTCTTTAATGTCAGTTATCAAGGAGGTGCAGTTATCTAATGAAATTTCAACGTCTCTCTTGAAATAAGTGGATTTGTAATGCAAAGTGTTAGATAACACAATCAAAGTGGGAGATGTGGGAAAATGGGATTGTTTAGGAATATGGATATTTTTAAATTGCACATAAAGACTGACAGATATATTGCAGTATACAGAGTTGAAAGAACCATCAGGATCTTTTTTGACTATTTAAGGCTGAATGGCTTTACGGCCTTCTTCCTTCATCTCTAGCCAACCCTCCTCCATTCACCTTTTCTTATTAAGTTTATTAAAGCCAGTCCACATGCTGGCTTTTTCAGGTCCAGTTCCTTTTACCATTCATTACAGTACCTTATCCTGGCAGGCAATCTGAAGTGTGCTCTGAATAGTCCATTATGCACATATGAGGGCCATCATGGCCACAGTATTGGTCAATTCATCAAACATTTATCTGTTGCCCTCTGAACAGTATGTCAGTATGCCCGTCACTCTGCAGCTCTTGCCCTCCATTTAAAATAGGTGTGCATTGCTTTTTTTCTCGCACTGATGCAACCTTTGAGGGGACTTTGGCTCCTGAGCTGTGGACCGCAGCTGTGAGGGCTCTCAAGCTTTTCAAGGGACTTGTGTGCGCATGTGTTTTAATATACATTAGACTCTGGAACTTTTAAGTACCACACTGCTAGCTGCAAGGATGCGACCTCTGATCTCTATCACCATTTCAGTAATAAAGGAGGCTTGAGGTTGTTTTACTTTATAGCTCTGTAATGGCTTAGACAAACTCCGTGTTTGACCTAGCGTCTTCAGCCGACACAAGGAGGGAGACTGTGGAACACATGTAAAAGAGCCCGGGCTGCTGTTCTTCATTTTTCATGTGCTGCCTGAGGATATCCAACATGACACTAGTGCACACCATTGGCAGAAGTGACTGACATTTCAGCCAATAATGGTCGATAGTTTTCTTCCCTCTGTTGTCAGCAGTGGTTTATCAATCACTATGTCTGCATCAGTATTAGTGTATTGATCTGGCAAAGCTGCTCTCTGGGTCAGTGTCTCCTCTCCAGTGTCCTTGTCTGTGCTCCCTGTGCCGAGCTTCCTCTGCTCCAGCTAAATATTGCTGTGTCTCCCCTCTGTGTTCAATAGGCTGGATCTTTGCGGATAATGGAGGTTTCAGCACATACATGCGCTACTTGTGTAAGCTCGAGAGCACACACTTATGCACACGGGGCTGTGTGATGTATGATGGTGGGCTTACACAGGCTAAGTGGTAGTCAAAGCGTACAGACAGCCTGTGTGAAGTATTAGCTCTGACAATGAGGCTGATCATAATTATCTTAACAAGGAGAGGATTCATCGCCTCACCTCGTTAAAGCTACCGCCTTTCTCTCGCTCGCTCGCTCACTCTCTTTTTCTAGGTAATAGGTTTTTTGGTTGTTGTTGTTTTATTTTTTTTTGTTAAAATGGTAAATTATTTTTGGGAGTAATTCACTTCCATAAAATTCTTTATTCTATTTAATTATTATGTTTATTCTTAAAAAAAAACATTACACTTACCTTTTTGATAATTAATTATACTATTAAAATAATGGGATCTGTCATACTAGCAGGTGTATGAAACATTTAAAGCAAAATGTTTGGTGTGTGTGTGTGTGTGTGTGTGTGTGTATATTTCACTGTAGAAATTTAGCGTTTTGCCTGTGCCTGCCATTTATCACATCTCTGGGTTAGTCTCATTAGTCTTTTTAATAGCAAACCCTACCCCTTTTCTTAAGGGGGTAAAGTACTTTTACTGCAGTGCCTAAACTTTGTTTTCAGAGCCACACATTAAAACAAGAATGCTTATAAAAAGTAATGAAACCAGTTATGGAAGTTTGCAGAGGGAGCAAAGAAAGCTGGAGAGTATTAGAAGTTCAATCCCTTGCACTGTAGCTAATGCTGGATGGGACTCTGTGGCTCTCCCCTGGCTGTGAATTTAACTGATTAAATCAGCCAGTGCACGCAGTAGTGGTGACATGAAAACAACAATTAATAAGGCTCCCTCCTGAGCCATGCGGCTCTCTTTAACCGAGCAGCTAATAACATAACCCACAGGACTGCAGCCCATCATACACACACACACACACACACACACACACACACACACACACACACACACATGCAGGTTTCAGTAGTTTGTTAGCAAGCTTTGTTCACAGTGAATTAAATAATGGTTATCCAGTGTGGTATACCTACACTTAAACAAAGATTATATGCAGCATTTAATTGCATTTTGTACTGAAATCCTATCAGGACAAACACAATAAAAGTGCAAAAAAATGTATTAATTGCATTCCCATTTTTTGGCTTTAGAGCCAGTAGCCTAGCCACAAGTAGCCTACAGTTTATATGTTACTACTACTTGTGGATTTGCATAAGCAGCACTGGCATATGGACAAATCGCAGCACAGCAGATGACACAGAATGTACTCAAAAGGAACAGAAAAGTTAACTTATTGTCACTACATTGGAAGTGTTTACTTGTATTCTCTGTTGAGCTAACTATACTGTAGCTTTTTTATGCCTTTATAAATGAAAAGTATCATTGTGGGGGGAAAAAATACAAGCAAACAGAAAATGTCATAAAACTGGCACATCTCACCGTTCATCCATCTTGCCAGCGCATTAATCAGACCTGATAAGACGTTGTCAGCTAGCGGCTTTCCCAGCACGCTGGCTAGGTGCTGTCAGTTGTTGTGGGTGTCGAGTGTGTGTGTGTGTGTGTGTGTGCAAAATGTTGATGTCTTTAAAACGAGTCTGCCTCACTCGCAAGTCAACAATGAATTTGCTGATTTATTGTTTTCCACTCATGAAGGTAGTTGCAACATTTCTGCTTTGTACATCAAAGCTGCTGGGAGTATGTCTGCTGCCAGCGTCTACAGTACTTCTTGGATCATGGACTATGCCTCAGTGGACCTCGGGTGGTGGGTGGGGAAAAGTGAATGAGAAACTGAACAGGCTAATTAAAAGTGTGTAATTAAAGTGCACATATGGGAACTGAGTTACCAATTAGTTGTAAAAGTTAAAATCTTGATAGGATCTTAGATTTATACTACAGCCTGTCCTCCGTTTTTCCCAAAGTCTTAATCTTGCCTTTTCATTATCTTTTTCCATAATCTATTCTGTACATTATACATTGTTTCCATATTGCACACTGCTTCATGCTTTCCATATGCATGTTGTCACAAGAGTTGTGTGCGCTAGGCAGCTCATGACACTAGGCAGATACAGAGAGGAGCAATAGTTCATGCTGCAGTTATTTAGACATCGGTGAACCTTGAGTTTGTCATGTAGAGATGTGACATGGCTCACTTGGATTTATATTTATATAACTGCATTTTCAAATCCATCTGCTTTTACTTTTACCAGAAAACATTTTATCTGTTTAGTGTAGAGCTCGGAAAGAATGATTAGTGCAGTCAAATGTACTTAATATTCAGAAATTCCACATTTAATGAAAATATGAGCAGTGAATAAGAGATGTTGAGAGTTACCCTGTCTGTGTTTTGTCAGATTTAGATATCAATAAAGCCACTCAGGACACTTAAACATGCAGGGCTAATAGTGCGAGGGATTAGACAGCACACGCATTACCTTTGTGCAGCTTCTATGGCTTGAACTTTGCAGCGCCCTGACACCAGCCCTACGTCATTTTTATGCCTGTGTGAATGTGTGCGAGAGGGACAGAGAGGAAAAGGAGTTGAGATGACCCTTCACCTTCCTTTGCACTGCGTCATAGAAAGAAACGGAAAGGCAAAATGATTCCTTTAGGAGGAAAAGAAAATAGTCCTTTGATGTTAAAATCCCGACACTAACCCCTATCATGGCACAGTTGCAAAAAAAAAAGTTTCCCTTCCATTCCATCTGTGATTGCAAGTGTATTCCAGTTCCTCTGTGAAAATGATGGATGACAAGTTAAATTTGTGTCTGGGGAGTGAAGGTGAACTGTGACAGAGTGATTTGTCTTGGGAATGGAGGGTTAGGGTCAGGCGAAACTGGGTGCCTCAAGGCACAAGACATTGACAAATTCATCCTGCCCGCTGCATTTCTGAAGCCTTTTGTTTTGAATCCTGGCTACTCACAAGTGACCCCCATCCCTCATCCTGCCAGCCGCTGAAGGATGCCTCACCATGCCAGGGGAGCTCAGCACCACTAATTCTTGTCATTCACTTCCCTGACAGGCCCAGACCCATACTCTCTTGGTGCATGAAAGAGAGCTGAAATATTTATTTCTTCTCAATAACAGCTTACCAGATTTAAAGCCATAACAGTTTTCCTGCTTCCTTATCATTGCAGGTCACTGGCAGGCCTCAAAATGTTCACTGAGCTGGAAGAGCTGATCGTCGACAACAATCTGCTTGGAAATGACCTCCAGTTGCCCAGGTTACCCAACCTCCACACCCTGACGCTCAACAAGAACCACATATCCTTTCAAGGCCGTTGCTCAGCCTCTGATTTGCATTTTCCAACGCAGACATTATTTACAGGCCTCGGTGTCGGCATTAGCAGTTGATTTCATATTAATTGTTGTGTCACTGCCTTCCTGTATTGTCTCAAAAAGCCACTTTGTTATGCCACGGCTCTGCAGGAAGCACTGGGTGTTGCAAAAGAGTGTACAAGAAGTTGGCTGTCGCAGAGCTTTGCACTGGACTAGTTTTTGAACCACAGGGACCTCTAGTGGAATCCATTTTAACTGTCAACATATCTTTTTTTTTCTATTTTCAAAAAGAATAAAAAAGTAGCAAATTAAAACCAGATCCAATGAGCGAGACATTATATTTGTGAAATATAGTTGGTTGATTTGTTTCTTTTTTCTTTAGCTTTAATTTGCACTAATGTATTTGCATCAGCTTTAATATTGTATTGCACCGTTTTCCTCACTGCTATAGAAATGTCCAGGTATTATTTGTCACTTAATGATCACATTTTGGCCTCATTTATTCGAATCATCTTGCGTTCTACTTGCCACCCAACGTAAACATGTTAAAAACCAGAGCTCTGCACAGCCAACCTAAATTTAAGACACACTGCGAAGCTGTTTATGATCAGTCAGAGAAGTGTGAACTTCCCCTCCAAGCTTCAGAACAGCTTTAGCAATGTGTCCTGTTTTTCTCTGGTTACGCAGATCCTACTGGGTAACGATGCTTACTCTTTCTCTCGCACATACACACACACACTTCCAGAGTCAACATTAAAACTGGGACTCCTTGAAGTGTGCATCTGGGACTGTGCGCTGAGTTTGGTTGTGAAGTGGTCGGCACATGCTAATAGGCCAATTATGTACATCCTGTCGTGGCATGGTGCCATTTTAAAGCTCGAGCACTGCATTAGTGCAGTTGTATTTTGACACTTTGGGGCTCAATTTTCCAAGTGAATGTATTAGTGATGAATGTGCCTGCTTAGGGGCTGTTTGTTTTTTCCACGTTTCGCAAAAGTTTTCCACGGCACAGCTCTGAGAAGCACGGACTGTTGAAACCACAGGGCATCCATCATTTTGTCACTGTTCTGCACCCGGCCACCTAGGAAATGAGAGCGATCAAGAGAAAGAGAGAGAGCAGGAGCCAAATTGTGTCACTACTATATGCCAAAGCCTGCACCTTAAATTGCCCCTCTGTCTGCCCAGTCTCACAAAGCCACTGACTAGCCTCTTTGAGCACCTCAGTAAATTTGACAGTGATGTGTTTTTGTGGAGCCAGGCCTGGGAGGGGCTGTGCGGGTAGTAAATGCTAATGTAATTAACAGCACGAGGTCCTTGACATCCGCCCTTTGACACCTGACTGATATCGAGGCCTTGCTGGAACACTTGGCTGATGTGACCCCATCACTCGAGTACCTAAGCCTGCTGGGAAATGAGGCCTGTCCTAACCAGCTGGTCAGCCCGGATAAGGACGAGGACGACTACCAGCGATACAGGTCTGTTGATGTTACGTATCGATCTTGTATGAGGAAGATCATTATGTGTTTAGATTTTTAGATACTCAACTGTTCAGAATGATAGGTTTTTATTAATAATGTCTTTGGAGATGTTCCTTTTTTTAAACAAACAGCTCCTGCAGTTCATAAGCAGACTGCGGATTCAACCACATCACTCTAAAAGCTTTGTCAACTGGCCCCTCTACACTCCAGTTTGCAAAATGGATTTCATGTGTGACTAGTCACCACCACAAATGAGTGTTTACTACCCTGCCTTACCAGAGCAGATGATGCATTAAACATCAAGCCAGGCCTCAAGCCATGCAATATGACCACCATTTGTCAGGGTCCTTTACATGAAATGCGATAAAAGGCGAAAAGCATACTCTCTTTTGTCTGTTTTAGCCCTAAGTGCTTGTTTCTGACTCTGTGTTGCCTATTAATCATTTACCACCCATGCCTTTCTTGAATAATCTTTCTTCTCTCTTTTTGTCTCCCTTTCTCTTCTCCCCCCCCACCTCCGCCGCCGCCACCACCCATCGCTCTCACTTTCCCTCCCCTCCTCCCCCCTTTTCCCCCTTCTTCTCGCATCCTTATCTTACTGGTAAGGAAAGCTGTTCTGTTTTGACTGACAACGTCTATGGTCCTGTAATGTAATATTCATAATGTGTCACATAGTAAAACATCAATTTGAGCGTGATGCAGATTTCATGTCTGACAAGGTTAGGCTGTATGCAGGTCGTGACAGCACTGGCCTTGGGCAATAAATACCCAGCCCAATGCCTCAGGAGCTTTTGGTCTCTCAAGTGAAATACCCTGGTGTGCTGCATCGGTGCCCCAATTAGTGCAGTGACATAGAAATACACTATTCACACAGCATTGTGTAGTCTGCACGGGAGTTTAGATAGCGTTCTTTTATTAGGCGACTGTACAAATGCTCAGTGGCCATTCGTAGTACTACAATAACAAGAGTTCAGTTCTCTAATATTATACGTAAATAGTGGGAAATGGCTATTCAGCACAGGACTCCTCAGAGTAACTTTGGTTTAAAATGTTCTGGCAGTATAATTCTCTTTAAAATATTTCTAATGTACTTGTAATCCCTTACATTATAAGACGTCATCAATTTTTCCAATTTCTCCGCTGTGGCTGATCAAAGAGATGCTAATGATTTCTTTTCCTTCACCCAAGACATTACTGAGTGTAATGATTGTGTTAATATTCTTTCAAATAATTTCAGCTAACAATTAAAATGAACTTTCCTGATGTGCCAATAAACACAGTGAAACAAACAGGTATAAAATGTTTGTTTTTGTTTAGCTGGAGTTTGACTTCTTTTTAGCTTTATTTAATCTGGAGAATAAAGTTTGCAACAAGTAAATGAAGGACAACTTTGGTTTTACAAATTTCAGACAATCATTAGAATTTAAGGAATTCTCTAAGAGACTTCCCCTTGAATTTAATGCACCAATTAATGCTGCCATTGTAAATGAAATTAAATTAACATTAAATGTTTTAATTATTTGACTTTTATTACATGTGTGTTATTGCGCCCCACGCCCCCTTAGTAAAAAGCAAATTGCACTGTTCTAAATGTTAGTCTCGCTGTTAGAACCAGATATACTTCAAAGGGTGTCAGAAGCCATATTTTGGTATTGTCAAAGTATACAGTAGCTACTCTTTTTCTCTTTCACTAGTCAACATATCCCAACCCTCCACCACAACCAAGCCCAACCCTCCACTCTACCCCCTCTGTCTCTCTCGCTTTCTTATCCTCCCTCTGTGGTTGAGTTGAATCATTAATATCCCCACTGGCTGACAGAGCCTTGTCATCTGCTTTGACCCTGTGATGGTAGGTTACCTATGGAGAATAACCTCTCTACATGTCTCCCAAGGGCATCTTCACATTTCATCATGAAAATGCCCTGAACAAAGTCTTTCTACATGGAGGGAGACACTGGATTGGGAAGGGGCCTCTTGGATTTGAGTGGTGGAGCTCTCACCAGCAAAGGCGCTCTTTTTTAGTAGCTAGGCCTCATTTCTAGAAATATTATTTGATTTATTCTCAGCTATAATAATCCTAGACAACGTGCTTACTTTATTTTAGGAAAAAAGAAAAAATCCAAGTCCAAGAATCCCATTTGAATCTTGGGTATCTGTCATCAATATATTTCAAATCGGTTTAAATTGATGGCAGAAGAGAGAAGCAAACTTTTTGGACGTCAAAAATATCATGCACAGAAGAGTTAGACCAGCTGTTGAAAACACTCTCCCCTCTAAAGGCACGCTTTCTATTGTCTCCAATACCACAAGAACTGCCATTGTTATTTACTCATTGTTCTAGTCTGGCACACTATTAAAAAATCAAATACAGTTTTAATTTAATGTTTTTTAAGTCCTTTTTACCTGGTCTTACCAATGGTTTATCAGCAGGTGTGTAGTGTCATTTAGGGTTGTCACTATACTACAGTTTTGTACTTGTCAATACAACATACAGCAAGTTAGTGCTTGCTTCTGGTGACTTGACACTGTTTTGGTGTCAAATAGCATTGTAAAATATTCTTTCTGTCTAGACATAAATGATTGGTTCATCCTAAGAAAACAATACTTTCCAGAGCATGACAAAGTTTGCTGCCAGGCTCCCAGATTCACTTTATTGTTTTATTATTAGCGATAGCTGCTAGCTACTTTTTTAATGCTACCATTAGCAATATAGCAATGATAGCATTTCATGATAACATCAGTCGTCTGCGCAGTTATGGGTAAATGCTTATAGTTTAATGGCTGACAGTAATGTGCACACTGTTCAGGTTAAAATTTAGGTTGACAGTTAGTGTTGTGAGCACCAACTTTTTTAGCTATTTGCAACAACGCTGTGTGAAGTTGTGTGTGTGCTAGAGGATCCAAAGACTGCACAGGACGTGATTTGTATATTTAAAAAACCCAAGCTCACGCTGCCACTTAAGAATAACAGGCAGAGCTAAGTTAAAAATTTGAGTTTTCAAAGTTTCAAGTTGAGCATTTTACATTTTTGACTTATCTTAGAGTATGTTGAAATTCAAATTTATTTGAATAAGTTATTCAAAAATTAGAAATTTCTCAATTTCAAGTTATGAAAGTCAAGATTTTGACATGCTAACCTAAAATTTTGACTTACAGATGACAATTAGTTTGATGATCAATTAGTAAGTCTAGTAAGTCAATATAGGTGTTTTTGTTTGTTTGTTTGCTTTTGCAAACCTTGTGTAGAAGCGTATATCTGATCATGTCACAGGAAAGCTGAAAAGTGATCATACATTTACATTTGCGGTCTTTCTATTGATGATGATTTAAACGTTTGTCTGTTTGCTTTGTTTTTTCAGACTTTTAAATTATTTTTTTCCTTAATTTTGCACAAACATATTTTATATTCCGTGTCAGTCTAAATGTAATCCCCCTCCTTATTATCCTCAGGTGTTGAAAACTTTACACAGGCTTTGCCATCTCCCTTCATCGCCATCACCATCATCAATTTGTCACGACTCTCTGCACACAGGTCTTGTCTTTGGACATATCCCCCGTCCTTTCTCACCCTCCACTTAGGTGCTGTATGCGTGTCCTTTTTAGCTACCAGCTTACCCCTGACATACCGGTTCCTCTATTCCTGCCTGCCAGTGAAAGGATCTGTTGTCATCTGTGTATTCCAACCATTATCTTTTGACGTTTCTCTCCCTCCCAATGAAAGACAGTGTGTCTGAAAGCTTAGAGAGATATCTGTGATGCTTGCAGAATGACAGCTCCAGCAGACGGGTTGTATCTTCTTTCATGCTATTTATATGTCATACTTTTTCTTATCAGCTTTGAAGGTTATTACATACAAGAAAATATCACCATTAAATCTGCATCACTATTAAATCTGAGTAAACATGGCTTCTTTTCAACTTTTGTTGATGCCTGCATTTACATATTAGAATTTGTGTCAGTTTGATTAGTGTATCACGGTTTACACACTTCCTCAGATAGTCTGTCTCTTTGTCAAGAATAGACCTACAAGGAGGCCTTTTATGGCAACAGTATGTTAATGCTCAGTTTTTCCTGTCTCATTATAGGTACTTTGTTCTGTACAAGTTGCCACAACTGAAGTTTCTGGACACCAGGAAAGTAACCAAAAGAGAAGGGATGGAGGCACAGGAAAGGGGCGCATTCATGAAAGTGGTCAAGCCTAAGCCGGAAGCTGTAAGTTATGTCTTTTAGTTTAGTTTTTTTACACTGTTTTAAGTAGCAGAACCTCTAAAGAACTGAATGAGTTCGTCACTTTGTTCCCTTTCCTATTCTCTTCCTTTATCCTTCTTTTCTTCCTTTGCGTGCTTGACTGTCACTCATCCTTTACAGAGGTCCTAGAACTGTGGCCCTTTGAAAACAGTCGGTGTCTCCCAAGGCGTAGAGTGTGCATGCGTGTTGCATGTGAGTGTGTGTGATTATGGCCTGACCTGATTTCGTATGCATGAGCCCAGATCAAAGACGACGGGCGGCTGTCCGGCCACACTTGTGTTTCCAAGTGTGACGTGGCTGGAGATTGGAGTGACAGCTCATGTACATGCTGCTCGCAATCACTTAATTATCTCAAGTCAGTGCATTCATTCATCCTTGTCTTGTTTGGGACCCCAATGAATAAATACAGTATAAGAAGGTTTGCCCCTTTTACTTCAATCCCCTCGTCTTGCTCATTTTGTAATGCACTATAAATGATCATCTTTTGTCCACATTTGATTTCCTGTAACTGTAAGATCATGAAATATTTACTGTTGGGATCAGCTTAGCTTTGTCATTTCAATGCTCTGGGGCTCCGACAGTCAGCCTGGGAGGTAAAAATGGATCCAGAGAAGGCATTCAGTGATAAATCAGAAGCATGTGAGTTAATGTCGGGTTTAAAAGTGCACGAGAAAAACAAAATATTTATTGATTCAGACAATGAGCTAAGATAGTGTACTCTTTTAGTGTCAGATCATGCTACTCTTTGTTCTTGATTCTTCATGCAAGTGGCAAGTGAGATAGCAAAACACTAAAATAATTTAACCTCCGTCTGCCATGTTTGGTAGATAGAGAAGAGTGGAATGAAAACACTGCTCATCCACTTTATATAAAAAGAAAATGGGGACCTCTACAATGCTTTTTGGCAGGATAAAGTCACTTTTAAGATTTTATTTACATAGTCTGTCAGTGAAAAAGAAATGTTTGCTTTTGTCGCCACAGCCCTAGATGAAAGGAAAGATAATCACTGATTCGGGCTGACATGATGTGTGTGTTTTTGTGTCTTTGCGTCTTTGAACCTGCTGTATATGATTATTTATTCCCTATGCAAAGTAAAAGGTTACAGCTTTGATGAAAACGCATCTACCGAACATTTCGCACAGTATTTTGTGCGCCTGTTCGTACTCTTTTTGTACTATGTACACTTCCCTATTAGCAGTGTTGGGCTGCTAATGAAGAGCATTTTTGCCTGGACATATCCTGAGTGGAGGATGTCACGGCAGCATTTCCATAACATTTGTTTTGAGTTAGATGAGACGTGATGTGTCAACTACCGCAGACTTGATGAGCCATGAGTACCTCCCGGCTTTAATTGTCTGCATCATCAGAGTGATTGTAAGTTGACCGATAGTGCGGGCCACCAATTAGTGAAACGTCTGCAACAGAACAGGAGATTGGGAAGAGATGATGGCGTAATTAGATATTTGTGTTTTCTTTTATGTCTGGTACAGCAGGGTGTTGCTCATAGCACTGGCTCGTGGTACAGTGTCTGCCATTAGATTCATTACAAAGAATGGTAATTAGATGTCTCGCTGTCACTAACACTACCATTCGAGTCTCAATTAGTGCAAGTACTGTGGGGGGGAAGGACCACGATTGTGATTTAAGACATTTATTTATGAAACTGATTCGGGGGGTTTGGAGGGTGGGGGGGCTCTGTGTTCATTTATTATTTATATGAAACTATATGACAACTATTCTCCATATTGTTAAGAGTAAACTGAAACCTTAATAACAGCAGCAACTGCAGCAGATTTACAGTGATACGTGCCCGCTTTTGACAGCACAAATTTAAGGAAAAGCCCCTTTCGTTCTCACTGCATCACGTACAGTATGTATTGGAATAGTTAATGGGCTGGCTTTGAAAGAGACAGCAGTGAACTTTCGAGACCTCACTTGAGTCATATCAGAGTGGAATATGACCACAATTTAAACTCCTTTTCAGTCATGCCATTTTGGCCTGGCACAGAGGATTGCCACATGTTTCTGATAAAGCAGTTATGGTCTTTAGCACAATATGAACACCATAACTTTTCATACATTCCCAGTGTTTTCCTAAATCACAACCAGACATTAAAGAGCTATTTTTTCGTAAAGAGAGGCAGACACATGCAAAAGCCTGTAATGAGATTTGCAAGTGCGGAATTAGCAAAGGAAAAATGGTGTAGTTTTTAGAAAGGCGTTAAAGAACCAAACATTTGTTGTGAAGACGGACAGTCTGACACACAGGAAATAAACTCACATTTGGGCATTTGTTTAATTGTCACTGGGTCGTTAAAATGCATTTCTGATTTTAAAGGATAATAAGCAGTTGGGCATGAAATGGAAGCAAAATGACTAAGACTAGATAGAGAAACTGTACAAATACCTGAGGTAAACAATTAAAAAGAAAAAAAAGAAAGCAGTAGGGATGATTAGTGTTTTCCCAAAACCTCAACACTGAGCAGAGTCAGAGTGGAAAAGCCTTGAGCTGTATTTGGGGAAATTGGGCGTGTTGGAATGCAATAATGTGATAATTCTCTTTGAGGACTTAGAGGTCATGGAATGAAATGGCGTCAAACCACGTAGAGCCATTTGGACCGTGCTGGGCTGCTTTTGGAAAATGCATGTGGTACATTTTGGCTCAGTTAGGCCACGCCACTTCCGCGCAGCCCACATTATGCTGTCGAAAACCTTGGGTTAAACTGGCCATGTCTATCAAAACACTGTGACAGCACTTTCTGTTTTCAGATCCCAAGTAGAGCTTTAAAAAGTGCGTAGCGAATTTAACTAGTAGAATAACATTTACTTCTTGCCTGATGTTTAAGAGCGTTTCACAGTGAGTGAAGTAACTCCACGGGCCCCCTTACTGGTAGCTACGTCAGCCAGTATAAATGCTCCTCGGATGTCACTTAGATTTTGCCCGGATGAAGTATTTGACTTGATTTTCTAGCATGAAGACAGTTTTTTTTTTTCTTCCCCCCACATCCTTCTCGGTATAATGTAAAGCAGACTGCATTGCAGGGTGGCTTGAGCCAGCTCCCGGGTCCCATGAGTCTCTGCACACTGGGTAACGGTTCTTCAAGGGAATTGACAATGACAGAGCCAGGAAAGTCCTCAAGTGGATCTTTTCAGTTCAGTTTTTTCTTCCCAAGACACTAACCTGTATTACTCTGCAGCACACAGTGGTTCATTTTAAGTTTGCGCAGTTCAAATCTGAGATAGGCTACATCATTTTAGAGCCATGATTGTGCATTATGTGATGCACGATTCTGATTTCGTGTTTTATTTTTTTATCGCATTGCAACTCTGCAAAAAGAGGCAGTATTTTGCTATAGGTCGGTTGTTTAGCTTCCTTAAATGTATGCTGTGAAGAATGTTTCTATGTTCATCTCACTGCTTGAGAGTTATGAGTTCCCCCGAAGCTTTCAAACATAACAAACAGTATGCAATATAGCACTTTGTGAATGTGCCTTCAGTGGGTTTGCTGAATCATTTTACTGAACAAATGTGTCCTTAGAGAAAACTCAAACAATATGGTTCACGACAGGGGGAGGGAATATTACCCAGCAGATTCCCACGGAAGCATGTTTATTACTACTCTTTACCAGAGATGGGCAGTTACAAGTAACGCATTACTGTAATCTGATTACTTTTTTCAAGTAACAAGTAAAGTAAGTGATTACTATTGCAAAAACGGTAATTAGATTACCGTTACTTTCCCGTAGGCACGCTGCGTTACTGCGTTACTAAAACCGTGATTTTTTTTTTTTTGTTGCAAGAATGTCCCATGACAGTGACTTAAGCGAGTGCGACGTTCGTGACAACAGCTGTGTGCAGATCAACAATGGATAATATATCAGTGCGGGAGAGAGTATGAGCGTGCAGCGTTTGAAGTACTGACCTTGCTTTCAGTTTGATTCCATAAAAAGTGACAAAAACATTAGTGTCCGTTGTGCGTGGGAAGAAAACGTCTTTTTTTTTTTTTTTTACTTCCGAGCAAGCACCGAGTGCGTTACCACGTAATGGGAAATTAACAGAGAAACTCGCAGATTCTTCCACTGACTGCTGGAATGTGCAGAAAATAGGTTTAAATGTTAAACAAATTTCTTCCAGTCAGAGAATGGTGCATATAATTAAATTTTTGCTTCATGCATAAAGTTAAAAGATTAAAACTAATAAAACAAGTTTTAAAAAGAGACTTTTCCATTTGATTACATTTTGTATGATGGATTATGCAGAAAAAGTAGAATTGGGCTGAAAGATCTATCGCTTTATCACCTATTCAGGTTGTAAATCGTGTTTTTAAAAAGTAACTAAGTAATTAATTACTTTTGAAAATAAGTAATCAGTAAAGTAACAGGATTACTTTTTGGGGGAGTAATCAGTAATTAGTTACTGATTACTTTTTTCAAGTAACTTGACCAACACTGCTCTTTACTCTCCGTTTGATTCTCCATGTGCACCAGATATTATACCTGGAGTTGACAAATTCCTGCATCGAATGAAGTTGAATGAGGAAAGAACTGCATAGTAGTAGAGGGCAAACTATAACTACACAAACTGCCTCTCTGCCTTATGTTCGCTCAGATGAATTCTCTTACAGACTGTGATTTTCTTGCTTTTAAAGTCTGTTTTCTTTTTCAGCTTACATAATGTCTTATTATCTGTTAATTGCGTCAGACACTCCTTGAGATGCTGCTTTTTAACGATAACGTATCCTAAATCTGAAAGCAGCTGTTTGCAAATGTTTGAGTGTGTTTAGTTCATACGATACACAAAGCACAGTGCTTGCTTTTTGTCGGATACTTCCAGGGTACCACATGTTCGATGCGTGTATCAAACTGACTGAATGGCGTATGCTTCCGTGTGAGCTTTTCTCTGTAGCTGACTGCTGAAATACGTCCAGAGTTTGGACCAGTAGAGCGAGCTCTATCCTGAATGTTCTGGCAGCTTCAACTGAGAGGTCACGCAGGGGTTATAAGCTGGGAAAACAACGGCAATTAGAGGGAGTGACTCACACTGTCCACATAAATCATCCAGGCCCTGCATATCATAAACACACTGTAAAACTTTAAAGCACAATTAATTGTAAGTAAGTGAGCCAATATTGATTTATTGCCTCTTTCAAAGCATAGAGACACGGGGTGCATGACCTGAGTGTCACGTCACTCTCGCAGGCAAAAAATGATCGATGTATTATTCACTTTTTTTGGCTGAACGCAGTGGATAAAAACAAACGTGTGTTTTCCTAAGGGCCTTTATGAGACACTAAAGTGGCCTTATTGCATTAACTGCCTCTCCTTCTGCTGGCATCCGGTGCAGAGAAGGCACGCCTCTGCGGTGAAGCATTTGTTGTCTCGATGTCTCTTGTGTTCAGCGGTGGAGTCTGAGGCTTGTCAGAAAGCAGGCCGAGGCTGGCCAGCAATACTGAGATGTCTCCCTTTTTCTATTTTCATGTTAAGTTTTCATAAAGTTTGACAAATCATGTGATCGGTCATATAACCTTTCTTTTTTTTAAACTTTGAAAGTAAGTCTTGGTTAAGCTTTTATTACTTTAATAATATTAAGTGTCTGGGATTGGCAAGCTACGTAACCTGTTGTCTGAACATACTTTTCCAATGAAATCCTTCATAAGGCTTTGGGAAGGACAGAGTTTTTATTGTAACTCTGCTGATTTCAAATTTCCTTTTAAATGTAGAAATGTGCCGGGGAAAACCCCACTTGTTCCTTCCAATATCACTGATCACTTACTTTATCATTTTTGGACATGTTTGAGGTTTTTCTCATATGAAAATGTGCCTCTTAAAACAATGTCTTTTTTTTCATTGCATGTAATAGGGCTGCAAATCTCTACAAACCCTGTACACGCACTGTAACAACAATATCATTCCACTAAGGCTTCTCTTCAATTACACTTCTTATCAAATGATGGTTTTTAGCTATTGCATCGTACAGCATCCCAGTGCGTTGGCCTATCAGTTCAGTCAGAGATAATCCTCCCTGTTGGTCTCTTTGGTGACAGAAAGATGCTGCAAGTGTAATAAGAGACAGTTGGCTTAGTGTTTTCGGAGCTCGGAGGGAAAAAAATCCATCTTTCTTCCTCTTCTCCTGCCCCACCGGGTGCTTCTGCGAAACTCCAATAAACTTTAATTCTTTCAAAGAGATCTGTTATTAGTTTGCTTGTCTCTTTTAGTTGAGGTTGACTGTACACATTAATCACTGTTTCAGCACTTTATAGTTTACTTTGAACTTGATTATCACGTGCCCCTGCTGAAGGCAGTTTTGGTTAAACTTACTTTCTGATTTTTATTTTTATGAGACAAGTCAAGTGATGTTGTTGTTGTTGTTGTTTATGGCTTGCAGATGTTAAGTATTTGTTATTTATAAAGTTAAATTTACTTTAGAGCTTTGAAGCTCTGCTGGGTGATGCAGGGAAAGTCCATACAAAGCGAGACAGAATAATTATTTTCCTGTATTGCCAAGAATTGGGAGAATCGTTTCTGCAAAAGAAGTTATATTACGATCGCATGAGGTAGGGTGAGGGTTAGTGTCAGGGTCAGGGTCGTCAGCACCTAGACCTCAGAGGGCTGAGATGAAAAACATGGTGCTTAGAACTCTTCCCTCTCTCCCCCAGTGCGCTGGATCACTCGAGCTTTAATCCATTATGCCAGTTGTCTCTGTTTTTCAGTGCGGTGTTAATGGAGATGGAGTCATCTTTCAGCAACAGTGACTTTCATGAGCCGGCAACAGAGGACAGAGCCAGAACTGAAAGTCCCTCCACTGAAGTTTGTGCTTACACAGGCCTTCTTTGTGGTTTTTAGAGCTTGTCAGACATGTCAAGCACAGGCTAGAAAAAGTATATTGTTTCCAGGCACTTGGATTCCTTTCCCCCTGACATCTGCCACTCTGCCGAGATGATAAATTCTTGCCTCATTAAGCGTGGGTGTGGGATTACAGACTGACAACACATTAATCACTGGGCTGGGTGGCAGCAGCCCCGCACCAGCTACAGGCATTGTTAACCAAACTTTTCTAATGTGTCACTCTCCTCCTTGACAGCCCATAATCAATCATCCTGATTGGCAGGGCTGATAGATTACACTATTTATACTTTGTGTAATGAAAGCTAGCGTTTCCACCTACTGTCATTGTCGAGACGATGATAGGCCACCTCGTCCGGCTCAATGGGAACACATACAAAAAAGAAACGGAGAGAAAAGAGCGGGTGGGCAGACCTTGGCGTGCATTGTGAACTTTCAAAGAGACACTGTTGAGTTCCAGGGTGGGTGGGTGCATGGGTGGTGTGATGTTTGAGGGGGGTATTCTGTGTGTCCGTATTGTTCACTCTACACAGTATAGCTTAAAGGAAGTCTTCGCACCATCACCGAGTTATTGTCACGTTTGTCGTTATCAGCGGAAGGCCATGCTCTCACAGGTAAAACTATGTGAGAGCACTTTGTCTGTGTGAGATTAACTTTCCCTGTGACCCCGTTGGCGAGGTGAGTTTTTGTTGTCAGAGCGTCTTTTCTGGCAGAAAGTGAATAATTTACACATGTATAACAACAAAATGACAGGACACCATATACGGTATCTGTGTGCTTGTTAGTGTGCACGGGTCAGCAGGACAAAGGATAATGGATTTCCCTGTTTCCTTGCTAAGAGCGTTAGCGCTATGTTACAGTGCTTTACAACCCCCCAGCACTGTTTTTTTTGTCTTTTCTTGTTTTTTGCATGGGAACTGGATGAAATGACACACGGCTGGTAGCCTTCAAACATAATAAGGTTAGATTTCTTTTTGTTCATTTCAGCCGTATGTCTTTGTCTGATATTAGAGATGTCCTCAGCGCACAGAGTGAGGATATTGAATATGATCTCTTACAGTAGTTGAGAGGGTGCCAAGCTTTTTGAGGAGGGGAAAAGGGTCCATCGTGTTTTTGACAGGCAGTAAATCTGAGGCTGTTTTTTTTTTTTTCTTTTTTTAAGCGATGGCGCGCTGTCATGAAATTAGTTAACTAGACCATATTATGGAGAGCCAGGTAATTTACCCTCAGAGATGCAATCGCAGATAACTAGCAGGAGGCCGCATCCCTGACCTGACATTGCTTTGTGTATAATGCAAAATCTAGTGACATGCTCAATGGGTTCTGTCAGCTGCAGGATTGAATTCTCTGCCTACTGCGTCTCAGTTTGGAGCACGCTGGTCAATTATTTCTGAGGCTGTCAGTGCATAGGGAGACACTGTTATTTAGTATGTGTTAACTTGGCATCATTAAGACACTCAGCTGACAGACAATAGCACACCTGAATGTTATTTATTTTGATTCCCGACAGGGGTAACCTTCAAACGCGTTGACCTCCTCCAATTTTGCGTTTTGTGAAATCCCACTCGGTCCATTAGAAACGGGAGCTGTCGAGACAGTAGGGAATCAAATGACCACAAGTCGTCTAATCTAACGCAGTAATGTGCAGGAGAAGCTTCCATTTGTTTGGACAGATTGCTCTGATCACATGGTGGCAGTTGAGTGCCTGTATCCACGCTTCTGCACCAGACGTTGTTGTCCACACAAAAACTTAAAAGCACACACTGAAATGTCATATTATCATAGATCCACGTTTCAGCTCAGGAATAGATGCGGCGGTTTTGCGTCGCGTGTTTCTTTTTAAGTGGTCCTTAGGCAGTAATGTGTTCTAACTTTGCTAGTTTTTTTTTAAAATAATAATGTCTATAAATAACAACTCATTGGTATTTAAAGATTATAAAACACAGGGATTGAAATGTACATCCACCACGTTTCAGTTAAAATCTTAAGGGTGTTTTTTTCCCAGTTGATGAAGTGAAACAGTTTAAAGTTTGAACTCCAGAATTACCAGGCTTCCATGCTTTGCCTGTACACATACACATCTTCCGACACCTCCACCACCAACCATCCAGCACTGGTGATGAATAGGAAACCTGATCGAGCAAAGCCTCAGCATCACCTCTGTACAGCAGGATGACATGATTAGGAGGTGACAGCTTCTGTAACAACATCTCTGCATTTATCTTTCTCTCCTCTCTCTCTCTCTCTGTCTTTCACTCTTTGTCACTCTCCCTCTCTCATTCGTTCTCTCTCTCTGTCTCTTTCCTCTCAACAAGTCAGACTACTCTATAATTAATGTCCCTGAGGGCTATCCGCAGGTCAGGTAAGGGGGGGTGCTGTTGAGACAGGTAGTCTTGACACCTCCAGCTTTGTAGCTTCTGCATGCAGGCGGGTAGGTGGCTGAGAAGGGGTAGGAGAGGCCACTGATGAGGGCTGGAGCATGTTTAGGTTGGAAGCTAAGGCGGGAGGAACACTGCAGGTTGAAGGAAGGGAGGCCCAAGTGTGCAACCTTTTCACCTGAGAGACAAAAAGGTTGGTTTCACAGGATTAACCAGTCAAATCTGGCGCATTAAAGGCTTAGCTCATCGGGAGCTTCACATTTGACTGACGGGGAGATCCCACACGTGTTTAAACTAAGAAAGGCGCTTTGAAATGGGATAAAATTTTGAGGAGTGATTTAAAGAAAACTTTGTTTTAAAGAAACCTGAGCTTGTGAAATCCTCAACTAGTCAAAAGTTCCCCTAACACTTTCATTCTTTGTGGTGCTTGTGTGCTGCTTACAGGTTGTTTAGCACTTCTGGTTGTATAGAAGTTTAAAGTGAGCCCCTTTACCACTCCACTCTTATGTGTCTTTACAACATTCACACAGTCTCCCTCTCTGCATTTCACAAACACGGCAGCCGCCCTTTTCCCCGACAATCACTCTCTGAATAGCCACTTATGCCTGTGATTTCCATTGGTGAAGAGGCATTTTTTTTTCTTTTTCCTTCTCAAGTTTTGAATAGAAGCAGAAAAATGGAAAAGAGGAGCGGGGGTGATGAGCAGGGTGATGGGAGA
Organism: Haplochromis burtoni; assembly: GCF_018398535.1. Classification (NCBI taxonomy): domain Eukaryota; kingdom Metazoa; phylum Chordata; class Actinopteri; order Cichliformes; family Cichlidae; genus Haplochromis; species Haplochromis burtoni. The sequence goes on along the minus strand of NW_024582368.1, from coordinate 2,260,687 downwards.
ATTGGACAAAGGAAATTAAGTTGAGACAGCGGAGGAGAGGGAGCCATGCTTGCGGAAATATGTAAAACACCGTGGGGTTGTCCAGGGTGCACTATAGAGGTCACTGCGAGGGCAAAGGGGTCAAGTGACACTCAAACAGCATTTTTGTGTCATTATGGGAGTGCCGGAAAAGGCTGTGAATAGATTGGCATAGGGTTACAGGGCACTGATGGACAGTGAAGTGGGTGAAGGACCTTAATGCCACGATGTTTTAGTGGCACTCATGCACAAAGAATTTGTCGTCTTCCTTCGGTTGTGTTTTTGTCGTGAGAGCTTAGCAAAGGTACAAACTTCTATTTTCTGAAACCTGATTAAAGTACAAGATCTATCACGCTTTACGTCCTTAAAAGACAGTATTAAGCCCCTAATTTTATCAGCCGGGCATTTTTTGTTAATTTTCAGTGTCAAATTATTTTCATCTCTCTGTGTTTATCAAAGGAGATGTAACCTCTGACAGCTTCATTCGCTTTCTATTTGCAGTTGGTGCTCTGTTACGAGCTGACAGATTTGTGATGTCTGACTTCTGCTGTACTGTACCATACTTAAGAAACTGAACCAGAGCCAATGAGCTGTAAGATATCCTGTGAGATCTAATGCAAGTTGTGATTGGTAACGCATTTTATTTTACCAACTTCTCCAGGCAGTGTAGAACAAAGGTTTGTCGTTTCATCAAGTCTGATTAAGTGAACACAGGAAATACTGCGCTGTAGTAGTGGGTGGCAAACAGAGCCATTTTGACAGGCAGCGGAGCTCTATTTCTCCTTATTACTGTTTGTTTGTCTTTCTTTCACCTCACGGTTATAAACAGGTCCCACGAGTGCCAGAGATGTCCACGGCCAAACTGACAGTATTGACCTTGTAGCACCAACTCATTTTGTCCCATTCTGTACGATCTGTCTGTTATCTTGTTAAGACCTACAACTGTAACCCGCAGCCTAAGACATTTAATATATAATATAATGATACTTATCCCTGGGGATCACCTGATATGCTGTTTCCATGCAGGAGGGAGATGGATAGGGCACAGCGGGCATCACTTCCTTGCGTTTTGCTTGCCAACTGGCAGAGTCCGCCACCAGACATGTTCGGGGGTAATCCGAGAGGTGGGCTGAGCTGCGGCAGCTATGACTTTCATCACACCTGTGCTAAAAGCCCAGAGAGTAGCAGCTTGCCCATTCTACCTACTACCCCCCCTCCCTGGTAAGGGAATATTGCGACTGCAGCAGATCAGATGGGCTCACATCCTGTCAGACTCATCAGATTTCAGGACAACTGAGTGCTTTTGTCAGCTGAATTCCAGACATCTTCTTCCTTTCTTCGCAGAAGGGTTTTTCAAAGATAATGTGTCTCAGGACTTGACCCCCCTCAAAACAATAGCATCATTGATACCGTGATGACTCTAACTAATGCTAATGGTGTACGGTACATAATTCATGAGATGTCAGTTTGATCAAAATATGAAGTCCTTAGCCTACAATCTATACCAAACCAGCAGGGCAGAAAGAGGGAGACAACAAGTCTGATGCTCCTTTCATGATGTCTCAGCTCGTCCTCTTATCTATTGCAGCTTGTCTCTCAGTGCCCTCTGTCATAGATGTCATTCTTCCGTGACACCTGTCTGCCCTCGCTTCTTGTCTCACTGTCCCATCTCCTTCTCTGTGGGGTGGAACTGTTTGTTTTCGGAGGTTTGTTTATAGGGGAAGGAATACACCGCTGCTCCAGGCCCCCGTCTAGTCTTTCAGCTCATCACACAAAACATGACAGCCCTCTTTCTCTTTGGTGCTGAGATGAGCCGTTTCTCCCGTCCCCATAGGGAGTCAAAATTTTTCAGTTTCGCTCCCTCCTTCTTCAACTTCACTCGAACACAGCCGATCGATATTGTGTGAGTGAGCGAATGCTACCTGCTTTGGGCCGTCTGCACAAACATTGTGTAATTTGGCAAGTGATGTGGTTTGAGGTTATATACCAGTATATTTCAAAAGGAATGAATGTTTCACTGAATGCACGTATTTCTAAGTAGTTTTTTTTTTCCACACACAAGCTGTCCTTGAATGGAAATTCAGTATCAACTCAATCGGGCTTTTTCAGATTCGTTTCAAGGCAAAAAATGTACAAACTCCATTAAAAAAAAAGAAACAATCTAGTGGCACAAAAATCCCAAATCATTAAATACTTATTTTCTATCATTTTTTTTGTTCATTAACACTCCGCAATGCCAACGTAATCGGTTCCATTTGGACACAGCAAGTTGTAATTACGGCAATAAAATTAGGTCTTTATTCTGGTAAACATGAGCAGTGAAAAGACTATGATTGGCCTGTAAATGGGAATGATGTGAAATCAGTCACTGACAACTTGTAGCTTGTAATTATACTGTTTTCCTGACACACTGTGTAATTATGTTGTTTACTTTAGCAGTGATCTGTTAAACACTTAAGTGTTCCCATTTGTAATATCTGTGAATTCGGTACATTGAAAATGCAGTTCAAGTGTATTTTTTGTTGTCACGGCCGACTCTCACAACCATCGGCCTGAAACCAAGTTACACTTTTAGATGGGGGGGGGGTCTGAGGCTCATGGAAAAGTGTTAATAGAAATAATCATACTGGGTGGCCTACCAGTGGCCATCAAAGGCCTTCAGTGCTCCACCCAGCAGGCTGGCTCCCAGTTTCACTCTTTTTTTTAGTACCTTATTACATTTTTTTCATGCTTTTCTGTGTAATTTAGCTTTCTCTTCAGAGCATATCAGCACATCAGATAACCCCAAGGTGTAACAGTAAATCCTTGAGTTCACACACATACTCAGGAGTTGTGTTTGTCTTGCTGGTGTGCGCAAGTTGTGTTTCTTTTTCTTTTTTTGTCTTTATAGCATGGAGTTAAGACTGAATCAGCTGTTCACACAGACTCTCACATTGCGCACACACAGGCACGATACTCTGGCTTGTACAAAGGCGCAGTTGCACAGTAGCAAACACACACATTTCTTTCTTTTTTTTTTTTGCACACAAAAACACTCACACACCTAAAGAGGGGGCTGTGCCTCCGGGGGCCACGTCAGTTACCTGCTGACACACAGGCTAGTGATTGATGAGACGCCGGGGGCGCTGGAGTAGACTTTGTCAGCTGCTCATAATTTATACATCTTATCTCCATCAGAAGAAAAGACAGAATGCCGCGTTGTGTATATGGAGATGAAAACACTGGGCTTGTTTAGGCAGCGGTGACAGGGTAGCTGCTAGCTGTTAGCCGTGGCGCAGAGTGAAAACTCAGATTGCTATCTGTTAGCTTTCTCACCAAGTCCCTCTGTGGCCAGAGCCTTCACTCTTTACCTGTGATGAATCCTCTGTCTGTCAGTCATTTCCACTCACTTTCATTGCCTCTTTCCCGCTCTCTCTCATGTTTCCTCCCTCTTTGTGTCTCTCTCTGTCTCGCTCTCTCGTGTCTCTATTTCTCTGCTGTGACCCTTTCTCTTTTTTCTCGTCTCGCTCCTCTGTCTATCTCCTGTCACATTCTCAGGCCAGACAGGTCCAAGCCTCTGCTGAAAGCTGCTGGCTCTTCCTCAGTCCACTCACAGGGCGAAGGTCAGGACAGAGGCATGGCTTGAGTTACAGAATAATTAGCTGTGTCGGTGTCATGTTGAAATCAGTGTTCAGACGGTGTTATTTAGTACCGTGCAGCTCTGAGTCTGTTTGTTCTTGTTTAAAATCCTGTGCGTACAGTTAGGCAACGAGGGTGGTTATTCTCAGACTGTGGTTGATTTTTATTTTACTCCACTATAATTCATTAGAAAAACTGTACTTTTTATGCTTTTTAGCAGTGAATTATTTTATTTTAGAAAATCTCAACCATGTACAAATCAAGTTATTAAAAATATAGATTGTTGCCATGACATCGATGATTTAGAAATATTTCAATGATGGCGTATAAATAGCACTACTCTTTCTTTTTTTTAATCAGGATATTTTAAATTATACTTAATAGAGTATTTTCTTTTATCATTATTATAATGCAACTTTTACCCAGGTAAAAGACATTAGTACTTTTTCTACTATTATTTTTTTTAAACCTTGAATTTCTTTGTTTGTCCCACAACAGTCTGTAACTTAATGAATGATTAAAGAACTTCTTTCCCAGAAGAACAGAGGCGCACACTGTCTCGCTGCTTAAAACAAATGCAGTGTCTCATTGATTTTCGATTTTGTCATTTCAGGTATTGTAGTTCTTATTTTTGTTTTGCTCAAGTTCAAGCCAAAAAGGAAATAAATAAATAAATAAATAAATATCTCACTGATCGTGCGTAGAGCTTCTTGCTAGTAAACGAATCTGACTTTTGTTGCCCTGTACACTCAGCGTTTGATATTGCCTTCCTGAATGTGAAAAGAAAGTTTATCAACCCAAAGAACTTTGCCTTACTCTCCTCCATTTGTATTTTAGCATGCTTTGTTCTTTCAAATTGCATTCAGATGTTTTTTTTAAGAGTGTCAGTTAACTACTACACCAGCAAAACAACTTTGATTCCATAACCCCTTCCCACTATTGATCTTGCCTTGTAGATAAAAGGCTGCTCTCTCTGAAATCATGCATTTTTCATTGTGGTATCAATGGCAGCCTTTGCATTTGGCATCACACTTAGCTTAAAGCTATACTCACAAATGCTGTCTGTTTTGCTGTATTGATTCAGGGGGTTTGCATCTTGTATATTTGAGATATCAGTCCCCTGGTGTCATTTTACTTTATCTTTGAGCAGCCTGATAGCTGTAAAAAAGCCCAAAAGAATCAAGCAAATTAGCCTAATTAGTGTTTTTTGGTGTATATTAACATTGTGCTTTGCGTGAAATTATCAGGCTGAAGCATTTAACTAAAAAATGCTTTTATTAAAAACAGTGTTTGTGGTACTTCACATCCCCATGACGGCTCAGGCTTCTGCAGGTGCTTGAACTGTTTGAACACTTATGTGCGCATTATTTATTATTTTTTTCCCAGGATTACACTCACAGTAAATGCAATGAAATTTTACCATAAGAATATTTTCATGCTGTTCTTGTAAAATGCTGATCCCGCATCGGTGCTAAACGTATACCTTGAAGGAAAAATAAATTTGAAAATAGAGGTCCAGTGCTACCTTCCTATACCAAATAGCAGTTCACATTGTAGTGCTGATGCTTGTCAGGTGTTAAACAACACTTTCGACCAAGGACAGACAAATGAGAGAGTCCTCCTCTCTAATAGAATCTAAAAAGATGAAAAATATAGTGCAGGAGGCAGGAAGGACTAGTCAAAGAGGTGACCATCAGCATCTCAGCGGTGTGGTTTGGCAGCCTCCAGCCTGCCATGGTGTAATTGGAGAGAAAACATATATGGGAGCAAATAACCCCCTGTCAGGGGCATTAAAGGGAGATGTTGTGACGACTGAGAGCCCTGCTAGCTGAGCACAGCAAAGTGGAGGGGAAGAATAAGGCCCATCAAATGGAAAAAAAAAACTTGCTTGAAGCAGCAGTACATCCAAATATTCAAGATAATTGTTGACCGGTGGTGCAATACGGCATCCATGTTTGTTTGTGGATCGTTCCCTCAAGAGGAAAAAAATATATATATAGATATTTGTCAGTATTGTCACTGCTATTTTCCATTCATCCATCCACTCCATGCTTTGATTGATTTGATACGTCTGCTTTGATGAGTGCAATTTGAAAATGGCAACGGGTCACATTTATAGCAGAAGTGCTCAGCCCGTATTACTGTGAAGTGACACGAAGGTAGATGATTGAAACGGGGAGGAAATGTGAGTCGCTGTCAAAACTTCGAACTGAAAGGTGGAAGGGAAACACGCAGACAAAGTGGGAATTCAAACAGATCGATGGTGTTAGTGTGCGAAGAGGTGCAGGATCAACAGACTGAGTATTTCTGTTAGGCAACAGTTTGTTTTCCTGTATTATAACAAGCATTTGCCTACAATGTCAGCCTGTCGAACTCTAAACGTAATATAATAAGCACAGATGTTTGGCCTTTCATGTGGACTTGAGGGTTGTGCGTTGGTGCCAATGAAACACTGGGGGTGGAAAGTACTTCTTACCAAAAGAAATTAGATTTTGGCCCGACTTAGTCAAAAATCCTAACTCCTTACATGTTAAGGGCTCTCTGTCGTGCTCTTTTTCCTCTTTTCTCCCACGTCTGTACTTCATAATCATCATAAAAGAATTTGCGTGCCTCTTCTGAACCTCCCATGCGTTTGGAACCTGTCTGACCTCGCCATTCAACCGAGCGTGTCAAAATGTTAATGAGGATTCCCCAAAAGCGCTTCGAGGTTAAATAAAGTCATCATAAGCTGTCGGTCGAAATTCAGTAATTTATTTACTTGGCATGTTTCCACTTTCCCTGCCACTCTGCCTCAGTTCTTGTTTCTATCCAGCGACAGGGCTTGTCTTGTTGGGTTTTGTTTAATTTTTTTTTTTTTTAATGTGTGTGCGCGCAGGCAGCTGTGCAGGCAGCTTTTGTCTGTGTGTGAGATTGCTGCTTTAGCTCTGTGGCCCCTCTCATTAATCATTTGGTCAGACTATTTATAATGTGGCAGCCACACCGCCACCTCGGTTGCCATTGGCTTTTGTCAACGTGGCACTGTGTTTTGTGGCAGGAGGAAACCTAATTATTAACTGTTAAGATGGCAGCCAGCAGTAAAGACGGTAAAGGACCATGTCAACACGGCTGCTTGACAATCAAGCTAGAGTGATGGCCCACTGAGCGGTCATGGACCAACACCAGCACACTGTGTGGCTCAGTCCCAGTTTTCATGAGCTTAAATATATGTGTTTATTTTCTTTTAGTTTATTTTTTTGTATAGTGCTGTATTTTGCAATTTTTTTTAAAATATTTTTAAGTTGATTTTTTTAATTAATGATGATGAGTTTTGCACATCATACACCTCACACACTGCACTGACTAAATTTTGCCCAGTTGGAAAGGACTTACTATGCATGAACATCCACAACCATCAGCTATAAACGCACACTTGTTTGATCAGGTAATTGTATTTCTGATAAAGTTTTGAAAAAAAAATTACCATTTCTGTGTAAAAAGGTTTCCTGACTGAAACCTGGCGAGTTCTTCTTATTAATCATTTGTGTTCATGCTGCAAATGTCAAACTAGCACAAATGATTAAATCATTCCCTGATTTGCTAAACAATCCCATATCTTGCAAAATCCAGGGAAGATTGAGCTGGCCCTGGACTTGAAGTGTCAAAAGAATATAATATCTTTCTGTGGTGAAGAGAAAAAAAAAAGAATTAGTGAAATCCTCCTGGAGAATGACAGTCTTTGTTATTTGTCTTCTGACTCCTTAGCAGACAGCTATCATGAAAAAAGAGAACTCACTGTGCACCACCGAGAGAAGAAAAATATGTGAGTCAGACTTTCCCCTCCTCCTTCCTTTCCCCAAAGCTTGAGATCCCCCTTCCAAAAATGAAAAGGATCAAGTTGCTGTCACTGTCACTGCACAAACATAAACTTTTCTGGCACCTAATAAATAGGCAGTGTGGCATTGTTCTCAAAGCCAGACAGGTGTGTCTGCCTCAGTGATGATGGATTCCATTATTCTGTATGGAAAGCCTGTTGGCTTTCTTGTCATATGTTGTCACACATCTCTCTCCTGAGAGAGAAAGGTTTGAAAGATGGCCAAAAGTAATTACACAGACGCTTCCCTGATGCTGCTGCCATGTGTTTTCTCCTGCTCATCACCACCAAAGGTAGAAAAAAAATTCTGTTACCCACAGCTATATTTCACGGGGAGATGGGGAGTACAGACATGTTGGTGCTATGGTGCTCTCCTGGTTGTGGTGATTGCTAGCTCATTAACCCGTCAGCTTTGTTTTTCCTAGCTATGAACACTAGCTTTGGGAAAGGGCCCTGGGCACTTTTACTCATCACTAAGGTGGAGTAGTACGCCCCGATCTGGGTGTGTGGTGATGACATTATTTGCACCTGAATGGCAGGTACATCAACATCTCCTTGTAAACGTTTCAAAAGCGAGACAGTGGAAACTTTGTTCTCCTCACAGCCCACTTGGGTTGCTGACAGCTTGCTGATTGATATTATCATTCTTAATGTCAGTAAATAGAGGCATGCCTGATAAAGAATCGGTTTCCTCTTGGTGCTGGAGAGCTCATTTATCTTTCTGCAGCTCACCCTAGCATATGCTGAAATTGGAGCCGGAAGTACCCTTCTATTTCAGTCAGAAAGTGGTGTGTGTGTATGTGTTTTTTTCCCTCCGTGCCATCTCCTAATCTCGCCTCCCTGTCTCACTTTCTCTTCTTGTCTCGGTCCCGCTGGTTATTTTGATTCTGAATTAGTGAGACTTAACTGGGAGGGAAGATCTTAGAAGAGCTTAAGTCAGTTGTAATATGTTAGGACAACTCTTGATTAGATTCTGTCAGACTGAGGTCTCTCTGTCTCTCTCCTGTTCCAGTCTCCCCATCCCAGAACACTAGCTTAACAATAAGCAGATATCGAGCCGCTCAAGGGCCCTTCCATGAATTTGTTACCAAAATAAGGCCCTTGTTAGACTGATACTTCGTCAGAGAGAGCCTCCATTATCTAATTGTGCCTTTTGTATAGTATGTTGTTCTTTTACGAGTTAGCCCCTGAAGAAGAAACGGTGTATAAAATCTGCAGACAAGCCCTTCTAGAACTTCACAGTGGTCACAAAAGGTCCTACAGATATCATATTGAAAAGGTTAAACACTGACAGTGAACAACCCTAACATGGTGGGTACACAACCTCCAGTGAACAGTAACAAATGATGGCATTTGAAAAAAGGAAAAAAAGGCACATGGAAAAGCTATTTTTTTCCTTTTTTCTGTCAGCAGCGAATAGGTTACACCACCGTATATCGTGGTCACGGTGCTCAGAAAATTAAACACGCAAAAACATATCTGAGTGTTTGACTATAACAATGCAATTCAAAGCACCGATCTGCATGGTTTTCTTTTTTT
>NW_024582368.1:2208159-2251642 GCF_018398535.1 Haplochromis burtoni | reverse complement strand
ACACACACACACAAAAAAAAACACACACACACACACACACACACACACACACACACACACACACACACACAGCTATTATGTTGACAGATCGCGCTGATATCCACTGAGCTGGTGATAGATACGTCATATCTTGGGGAGAAATAGGTTTGTCCTCAGCAGGTGAATATGCGGCTCACTCATCCTCCAAGTGGAGAGACACGCATGACACTTTTCGACACTCTCTCTCTGATAGCACTTTGGCATGCAGGCAGAATCAAAGGGGGCATCTTTCACATGCAATTAGAGCGGAAAATAAAGACGATGAAGCGCGGTGTACAAAGGGAAGCTGGGGATCAGAAGGCTGTAATGAAAGGTGATTAGAAGTAGAGGCCCCAGCCAATAAGCTGCAAAGAGCTGGGGAAATAAACTCATCCTGTTAGGGATCTTTGTTGAGGACACTATTAGGCATTATCAAAGCTGATAATGACAGACAGCCACTGGCAGACAGAGATGACTATGCTAGACTATCCTAGATGATAACAAGTAATAAATCAAACCTCATTTTTGAGTGTGGAAGATGTGAACGTCATCTGCCTGAATGTACATGCGTAGTCCACTTGGGTACAAAAAACTGGCTGATAATGAAATTTATGTCACTGGGACCCAAGCGTGCCAGTATAAGATCTGAGTCTACATGAAAGGCAGGATAGAACCTGGGCAGGTCTTTAGTGTGTCGCAGAGAAACAAACAAACCTGCATGCTCACATCCCACACCTCACAGTCGATTTAGTTTTTTCCTTAATCGCCAGTTAATTTAATGTGCACGTCTTTGGATTCTGGGAGGAAACTGGAGCACCTGCAGGGAGAGCGTGCAAACTTCATATAGAAAGGCCCCAGTTAACCAGCAGGTTTGAACCTGTTCTGATCAGTGCCTGTGCAATGCATGCTGGCCACCCTTTAATGGCTCACGCTCTAATCCGTACGCAGGTTGGGCACAGAGTTGCAAACTCTGCAGATCAGATTGATTGCACCAAAGGTGGGGGTGTGGGGGTGGGGCATGTTCACAGTTGCACTACTGACCTTCTATGGCACAATGGCTTTTCTACTGTAATCCAGGTTATATCCAGGTCTCATCACCAGTGGTGATCCTCGGCATAAACAATCAGTTTGACACAGAATTTGATGTTTTCTCTTTGTGCAATTTCGTGATCTATTGTAAAATCACAAATGTGCACATGCACGTAGTTCTTTTTGATCACACCTCATATTACACATTATATACAGTTGGTCCAAGCATGCCTGCCTGGATAAAAATACAGTAAGAATACTACTGAAAACTCATTAAATACAGGCGACATCATTGAAAAACTTCTGGGTGTTTTACCGACATGTATTACAGGAATAACTGCTCTGACCTTATGTTTAATCACTTTTCTTTGGGGTTTTGTATGTATTTACCTTTCATCTGATTGAAGTCTGTTAAGGCAGAACATCATTAAAATGTGAGTGGAATCTGCTAGTTTCATCAGCACCTTGAGGCACCATAATGTTGTGATTTGGCGCTATATAAATAAAATTAAATTGAAATTGGACCTTGGTCAAAAGTGTATCATTTCACTTGTGACTGGATGGCATTTTCCCTTAGTTTTTCCATTGTTCCTATGTGTCCTCACAAGCAGTGGACCATCCTGCTGGGTACTGAGTGAGTGAGTGATGGGCATTTGTTGCACTGCTCTCTGACTAAACTAAAGAAAAGGAGACTCATTCCTCTGCCTGCCATTGAGTGGTTGTCAGGGTTGGGGCTGGTCCAGGGCCTGCTAATGGTGCTGTCTGTCTCAGTCAAGTACTTGAGCTCTTGAGTCCCTCAAGGCACACCAAGCTCTAAAGTTTGACTGGAATTAGGCACCAGGTGAATGCACAGAGGAGCGACTAGGCTGCCATGGTTGCAATCAGTGCAACATTACAAACACAGTTCATGTCTTGAGAGGCTCTTTTTGAAGATGTTTTCTTAACCACTTAAAGGTTGAATGTCGAGTTAATCTTTGTGCAAGCCAGTGGATTTCTGAAAAAAATGGTTGGTAAATAAATTATACAACATGTATGTTTTATACCGGTTGATTATCATACCAAAAGGACCCCCACGTCCCCAAAACACAAAGGACAAAAAACATAAAAATAAAACAGAGACTGAGGAGGGGTCCCAGAGGCTTCCACAAACAAACAACACTAATTCAATGCTTCACTGACACAAAAGCGCATTCAATCAAACGCCAAATAACATCCTTGTCAAGCATCTGGTAAATGGGTTATTTGGCACCTTAAACAACAAGTTGCAGTTCAGGCCCATTCAGTTTGTCAGCAGACACTACTGGCATGCTGTCTGGGGATGAGAAGCTTAGCAAAACAAAAAAAGGAGGCTGCAGGGGAGCACTGGGGCAACCGGAGAGTTTAAGACCTGCAGTGTAGCTATTACAGGATGTCAGAAAATGTGCGTAATTGAAAATGATTAGAGCTCGCGTAAAAGCCGATCAAGTCAGGGTTTGGGGAGAAAGCGCAATTGTCCTGCATAATCCTGCCTCATTCTGTTCTTTCATCTGGATGAAGAGATCAAAAAAGAAAGGATTTGTAAGGGCCAGACCTCCCTTTGCTACAGCCGCTGAGCTCAGCTCCTCTCTTTGCTTTGCTTCTTTTCAAATGTACTTCCTCTCTCGCACCCTCCGTGATGCGTGTTTCTTTTTGTTATCTGCGACATCCGTCATTTGTTCCAATGCACGCAGAAGTCAGCAAGCATTCATATGCATTTTAGCTGCAATATCTGCATGCTTTGCATTAAGTTGTGAATCGCGAAGAGTGGCCTGTGTGACAGCATGTTTAGAGATTGCACGGTGTTGCTCTTCATTATGAGACTTCAAAGGGACACACACAAACCCACACGTAAACTATGAGCTGTACTTCCTTTATGCATCTTCCAGAAAAGGAAAAAAAAAATTAAGAAAAAAAAAAACGAGGATAGAAAGCAGTCTGAAATGAAAGCTAGAGGGGCCTAGAGAGAGTCAAAGAGAGACACACATGGAGGAATCAGCTGTGTGCTGAATGGATCTGAGTTGGGGGAGAACGCTGCCCTTATGCCCTCTCTTTGAAGTGAGGCACAGGCCGTATGTACAGGCCCCAGAGAGGGGCACGTCTACATCCCCCCCATAGGCTGGCTGAAGGCAGCAGTCCATGCGGAGCGCGAGATACAGAGAAAAGAGTGAAGCTTTCCAACTAGGCAGCTTCCTCTCTGCGCTTTGTCTTCACCTGCATCACAGTTATTTTGTCAAGAGAAAGCTTGGAGAATTGAGCTCTGCCATTCCTGATTTAATGCCTGCATTATTTTAAGGTTATAAGATGCTATTTTAAAAGGTGTTTTATGTGATTACGACTGATGTATAAAAAGGCAGTAGTCTAACAAGTGATAGCATGCACATGCAGCTCATTCAAATCCTCTATAATGGCCCTGAGTGTTTACCTTAAGATAAATTCTCCTAAACAGAAACATGAGTGATGGGCGTTTAGTTCTCATCTCAACAAATATGTTTAAACCAGCGAGTGAGGAAGGAGGGCGTCCATTTATGTTGAGTGCAGCACCGTTAACCGCTAGCTCGATTAGCAAGGAGGGAGAAAAAACTCGGAGCAGATGATCTCCGTCACTGTAAAGTCACACTGTTGCTCTTAGCTGTCGAAGCTGCGCTCACAGGACCCTCGTTGTAAACACACGCACGCGCGCTTTGATGGGCTGTTCTCAGCTTGCGCACCCAACACTCGGCTCGCGGGTTGGGTGGGATGCGGAGAGACGGTGTGAGGTCTTGTCTGGTCCGAGCAACTCTTGCTCTGCTCTGGCCTCGGGGAATGTTTGGCGTGAGATAAGGCTGTGTTTGAAGAGGAGCTCCAGATGCTCGTATATTACAGGTTGTCTTGTCATGCCACAGATAAAGCCTCAGAGAAGCTCCTGTCGCCAAGCTGTACCACACACAGACACACACTCACAGTGAAGATAAACGTTTACAGGAAGCATTCACCCTTCGACAGTGTCGTGCTGTGAACGTCAGGGCTGTCATAGCTCGACCATTTTTAGGCTGCGGCTCATGTCTGCAGCATCTACATTTTGACATTGGCTTACATCCTGTATATCCCTTTTTATAAACACATGATTATATTTCCCTAACTTTGAGATAGCGCTCTAGTTTTAAATATATAATTAGCCTTAACAAACACTGACTGCTAGTTACTCTCTAAAAGGACATGGGAAGGGGAAAGGGTTTGTTCTGCTTTCTGAGATTTGATTTGGTCACTGTGCACTGCCAGTTGGCTGTCCAGTGTCTTTTCACACTTAATAAAACAAAAGTGCAGTCTTAATAATTTCAATTCCTAGTCTTAAAGTGATGTTACTATGCCTAGCATTTATTTTAATAAACTTTGAAATAGCTTTTACTGTAGGTCAGATTTTAAGTCTTGGCTTCAGTGTACTCTCAGCATGTAACCTGTTGAAATATCTCCTTGGAAAGCAAAATTGCTTAATTAGTTTGGGGGTTCCGTTTGATTGACCGTGTTCTTTGCTGTAAGTCTTCTTACCTTATTAAGAAGGAGAAACGCTAAGGTGTCCCTGTTTTCCATCCGACCTTGAATGAGGTTATACCTCACTAATAGGACAGGAGATAGTGTGTTTGTATAATGCAGAGCCGGGTTTCCCTTTGTCATTTAGTCGTGTGTTTGCTAAAGTGGAATGGTATATTGCTCGACATAAAACGTGGCATGTCTTCATTTGTCAGGCTCATAGAGCTGTGAGACAAACGATGTTCAGAGTGTATTTCTGAGGGCCCTCTGAGACCACAGTTGAGCGGTTGCTCACTGGTGCGTTTCTCATGCTAATGTCATGGTCTCACAGTCTATCTGTCACCCCATTACGCTAACATCATTATGCACAGGGGCCTGTCTGTGTCGCTGAAAAGGACAGAATTATTCCTGTCTTATTTTGAAGCAAATTGTTTGGGGAACATTTCTCTCTCTCTCTCGCTCTGTCTTGCTCTCCTTTTTTTTCCAGCGGTAATGGCGGGCCAATCATTTTGCGAGGCTCCAGGTATGCAGATGAATGAGTAGCTATTTGAGCTGTTTGGTGAAAGGGAGTTTTTGTATTATTCATGAGAGGGGTGGTGTGTCTGAAGGAGAAGGTGTGTGTGTGTGTGTGTGTGTGTGTTTGTGTGTGTGTGTGTGTGTGTGTGTGTGTGTGTGTATTAGAGGCCAGTTGGGCTATCAGACACGCATGCATTCACTCTCAGGTACAGTGTACATGCATTGACTATCGCACTAACTCTGAGACAGCCATGCCTCAAAATTGCAGATAAAAATTGTGGAAGTTTGTTTCTGCCACTGGAAATAAAAAAACAAAAAAATGTCATCTGTAACTCAAAATTTCAGGTTAGTATCTCAAAAATGTGACTTAGTGACTCAATATTTTCAAGTTACTTCCTTTTGGGTCAAAATTTACTTTACTCAACTTTTTAAGATAACTCAAAAGTTCAGCTTGGCTCTGCCTGGCAGAAACAAGCTTCCATGTGAACTATATGCTTGTCTTCTAGTAGGGATGCCATGTATTCTGAATGGTTGTTGGCTTTCTTGAATACTCAGTTTGAGGCTACTATTAAATATTAATTCTATTTATTTATTTATTTATTTATTTATTTTACCAGCTGTCAAGGCACAAACTCTGCTCTAAGCAGCTTGATTTTTATAAATTAGGTGGATCTGCTATGGCCTTCTCTCCCTCATCCACCTTACTCATTTCCTCTTACCCAGTGTAGGTTCAGTCTAAGCTCTCAGTCTTAATACTTTGGTTCTGGGAAAGAACACAAATTCCATGAGTGTGTCAGCAGGTTTGCAGGTCTCCTGCATGTGTGCCGCCTCTCTTTGTGGGAGCGATGCATACACCCACCTGCTAATTGAAAAGCTTCAATCAGCTCGGCTAACTGAGGAGACAACCCTGGGTTCCTGTAATTGCTCTGGTGACAGTGCTTCACCAAGAAAAAAAAAAGGAAAGCCTTTCTGTGTCTCTGTGTCATCATTTGCACAGCGTTATGAATAGGTTAATAAAATGAAATACTTTAATTATAGCTTACTTGCCATATTGTTAATGGTGCCAGTGTGGCTCAATTGAATAATACAGTTTCTACTATTAATTATCTGAAAGTGAACTTGTTAAAATGATATTTTACAGCCCCTTGATAAAATTATCGCTAGAGGCAATGTAATGATAGACAGACAAAGGCCATGCACGAATTATCATAAACTATTAGCTTGTTTCCAAAGGGTTTTATGTTAATCTTTTAGTGCTTAAGTACCCTGCAATTAACATATCAGGAGGAGCTGCCTTCCAGCTAGGCTTGCAAATTGAAGTGCTCAGATAAAAAAGCTATTGAGATGAAACCCTGAAAGAGAAGAGGAGCTATCGCACTGAAGTGTGCTGGAATTTTTACTCGTGCGCTTGTGTGTCTGTGCGCACATTTGTGAGAGAGGGAGAGAGCGATAGAGAGACCAAGAGCACCGAGACAAAGAATGAGTGAAAAAGAGAGCAAGATGCCGTGAGAGTGTCTGTGATCAAGGATGTATAACAATTCCATTATCTCTCGGGTGATGACATGAGATGTCTCTTTCAGGCCTCTCTCCCTTTGTCTAATGCTGCACAGTGTGTGAGGTATAGCTGGAATGAAATGGCTCTCATTGGCTACGATGGCGGCATCTGATGGAATGTGTTTACACATCAGGCTAGTGGCTTGATATGTAAATGCAGCTCGCTGAAAAGGCTACAGGGAGATATGGTTCATTGTTGGGTCCTCGCAGCCTGCTTTTCCTTTTATGCTAAGCACAATTGTATCCACTGAGCGAGCATCTTGTAAAACACCCGTTGCCTTTGGTGAGTTAAACCCACAGAGGAGACCCATGCTTTGGAAGATATGCATGTTTTATAGGGTAATTGGCAGCGTTGCTTTGCTCTGCGTTCTTTGTAGTTGACACATGGCACCAGTTACGTTTATTACAATTAAAAGAAAATGCCCATAAAGCATGTGTTGACAAAAGAAGAGGGTAATTATTCCTCCGAGTATTATCTTCAGATTATTTCTTCCAGGAAAATGTATTATATATTTTATACTGATACTGATTCTTTTCTTCTTCTTGTTATTTTATGTTATCGGGCTTGTAGTTGTATTTAGAAAAGACTTGTGTTTGTCATCCACACTGTAGGAATTAATTCACAGTGTGTGCAAACAGTGAGTTGTTGGACTTTTTATCCTAATAGACATTCTAATAGACATCGGTCCTGACTCTGTGAAACCATATTGCCCATAGAGTGTTGTGATATTTTCCTCCATCACCCAAAGATGGATGACTCCACTGAGGCCCTAATCTCATGTTAAAGATTTGTTGGCCTCTAGGAGTCAGGCCTAGCATTGAGGTGCCTCACCTGATTTATATTCACTGGCACTGGAAGGAGAGCCAAGTGCACTATCTGCAAAGCAGATGCTGCAGCAGTACCCTGGTATTAGGACTTATATTTCACCTGAAATAAAACCTCTGAGCAAGGTTGTGTCCTCGAACCGCCTCTTCTTTCTCTTTTTTTTTCTATCTTTTATTGGCTCTCGTCTTCTTCTTCTAACATTTAGTTTTAGTAATCTTTCATGTATACGATAACCTGACCAAAAAAACATTATGGCTGCAGTGGTTAATAGCAGAGAAAAAAGCATTTTGCAACAACCTTTAAATTTTTTCTCCTGTGGCTGGATATGAAATCAGAAAGCTGAGGCAAAAATAAGGCCCATCGCCAGCCAAAATGCGGATGAGCATTGCCTTTAAAACCAAATTCTTGTCTGTCAGCTCCTGTAGTTTATGGGGCAGAGATTACAAAGCTACCGATACAATAAATTAAACTGATGGACAGAATTATGCCCAGTGCTTCCTGCTCTCCCCAATGACGCACACTAACTTAGCGCTGCCTGACAATGAGTATGATTTAACACCCGAGCAAGAGCGGAGAGAGGAGAAACATTCACAGGCAGAGGCACCTAGGCCTCTCACTTTGGCCCACAGCCTAGTGAATAAAACACTGCTTTAATTCACCCACAAACGTGTCGCCATTAAAAGCCTAAGAATAGGGATTGCAGATCATAAATACTCTCTGATTTATTAGCTGACAACAAAGAACATAAGCCCAGCCAAGGAGAGGGAGATTGTTTGACAGAGTCTTGTCAAGGGGAGAAAAAAAGAGGAAAAACACACTCGTTCCCTCATTCTCACTCGCAGACACTCTTAGCTAAATCTGACCAAGGATGTAGCCCAGCCCTATCTCCTGCAGCAGTGCAGGAGCAGATGTGTCTGCTCTCTTCTCAATGTGTGACAGACAGAAAAGATAAACAGAGAGAAAGGCTGAGAGGGAGGAAGAGACGGAGGGAGGGAGGTAAAGAGAGCAGGAGCTGGCACGGCACTGGCTAATTTATCTCGCTGAGAGACAGATTAAAGAGAGAGGAGAGTGAAACAAAGTTCCACTGGCTTAATCAGCGGACAGCCTGCTAGCAGAAGACATGATAAATCAGAGCAGGCTCGGTCCTGGAGAAAGCCTTTGCTCTGGGAGGGAATGGGAGACATCCTCAGCCAAACAGCAGTATCTTTTACATGGGCTGTTGTGAATAGCGGCTCGTGAACCTGCGATGGTGTATACGTGCAATCGATACTCGTTGCTATTGTTTGAACAAACATTGTTGTACAGTAGTTGTCGGCTGTTACATCGCTCCAGCGCTGTTATTTTTAGGCGCGGGCGAACAATCCTGCTCGCTGGTGTTGTGTAAACAGGACAAAAGGACATGAAGGGCCTTATGTTTCCCCCTCAGTTTTTCTGTGAAGCAGTGTCTTTCTTTAGCTTTGTGTCTGACAGGGGACTAACCTAAGGGCCTAACCCAGGAAGAGGAAAAGGGGCTTAGATATCCCTGTGTCATTAGTTCACTACGGGGTCACAGCTGGGCCACTCAGAGCATGATTACACCCCTTGATTTATCTGCTTTGGAGCCCTAGCACAGATAAATCTCCAAGCTCATCCCCGCCGTGGGATCCTCACTGTCTGATAAACGGCCCAAGCTGAATAAACAACCGCCAACCCCCCCCCCTCGCACCCTCCACAAACTCCCAAGCCCTCATACATTATGAATAATTCATTCAGGTTGCGAGCTCTGTTAAATGTGTATATTTTCTATGTTAAATGGCAAAGGTGCATTCACGATCTCTATCCAAAGGTGCACATCTTTGATGAAATAGTGAAGAGCCAGAGATTGACCGACATTTTGTTTTGTAGTTGTAAAAAAAGAAAAAAAAATCCTCACCCACCTCCAGCTGTCGTCCTCGAGTGTTTTCACGTAAATTTGCCTTATGCAAATATGTCCCTACCACAGTTCCTGTGTAGATATTGGCCTGTCTGCCACTTTATCACAAAGTTTAGAGTCATTCATTACAGTGACCCCTGCAATAAATTTGCTTAGCGGAAAATTGCCCTCGCTGGTGTGTAGATGTGATCACGAGTGCATTTTAACTTAATTAATTGGCCGTTTCTGTTGACAAGAAATTTATGCAGTAATAATTTGCTCGAAATAGATGCAGAGCGCAGGAAATGAGATATCCATCAGGGCGCTTGTGTTCCGCCAGCTGCACCGCGGCTAATATGAAAGTATTTCAGGCTGCTCAGACCCTGCTGTTTGCGCAGTCAAGATTATATATACCCACGATCCATTGCCTGCCTCAGAGGCGCTCATGGAGGTCTATGATAACAAAGACTATGTGATTTATGGCCTGCTGTGAAAGCAGAACTTGATGAGATTAAACAATTTCATAGCACGAGTGTTTCTCAGAGGGCCTTCTGATTTGTGGCAGCAACACCGACAGTAAATCAGGTTTATATATCTGAAAGCATGCTCAGCAAAGGAGTGCAATTACTATTTCAGACAGCTACTTTTTATTTAATTTTTATCCCTGGTTTGTCTCTTTTATTCCTGGCCTGTCACATAGCCACTCACCTTCATAAGTCCTTTTGAAGGAAGGGCTGAAAAAGATTGGGAGGGTGGGAAAGTCAAGGATGGTTGGAGAGGACGGTGCAGTGGCATGTGCCCTCTGCTATCTCTCCTCGGCAGCTTTTACAGCAACAACAACAACCAGGGGAGGACAACAGGCACCAGAAGAAAGACACGGGCACAGAACAGGGGAAAGCACTCCATTTTTAATGCTTTGTTTGCCTGCTGCTCTGTCCCAGTCTGGGTAAATGGAGTAAGCAGAGTGTAATTAGAGAGCTCGGCTCCTTTGCCACAAAGATGACATGCTGTAATGATACAGCTTACAGGCCCGCAGAGGGTTCTGTCTTGCGACGGAGCATCTCGGTCGTTTGCTCGTGACTTACGATAGGTGTGGAGGATGACAGCGTTATCGTTGCGACGTAGCGATTCCGAGATGCGGATGTGGGGGAACTTCCTGTGAAAGGTTGTCAGAGATTGGAGGCAAGCGGGAGATGGATACAGAGTGTTTTAATCATCTGTTTTTACAGGATGTGTCTAATATTTTCAAATGAAAATAAAGGCCAGCCTAATTATGTGGTGGTCTGATTTGTCACAATCACAGGCAAAATTGTGTTTGTGTGCTGAAAAACAAATCACAAAACCACAAAGGCACCATTTTTTTTTGTTTAATTAAGAAAAGAAGTCGTGCTACTGAATGTTTTGCTTGGAGTTCAGGTCAGATTTCTTTAATTTAGACGCCAGAGCTTGAACTGTATTTACATCACACAACTCAAAATCTGTATTAATCAACTAATCAGTTTTGAGTTTTGGCCTGAATGTAAGTGAACACTGAAATAGATGTGCATTAGTGTTTCGTGCATTAAAAAAATATTGTGTGTGTGTGTGTGTGTGTGTGTGTGTGTGTGTGTGTGTGTGTGTGTGTGTGTGTGTGTTTGAGGTTTTTAATGTGAGTTCCTGCACACATGCAAATGTGTGTGTTTTGAAGTTGCGGTTAAATGTTCAACGGGTGTTTGTGTGTCTGTGTCCTTGGGTGAAGATGTGAGTTGTGCATCTGTCTGCATCATCCCGTATCTTCCCAGAAAACATCAAGAGATCTCATTATTTTGACACATCTCAGGTTTTTTTTTCCTCTTTTTTCTCTCCGTGTGCCTTGAGTCAAAATTAGTTTTCGTTCCCTCTGTGATCTTACTGACTGAAGCCGGCTCAAAGTAAAGAAAATCGCAGTCTTCGTAGCAGGGCTGAGTCAAACACACACTTCACACAGCCACAGTCTGAGTTAAGCATTGCTAAGTAACCTTCACATTTCACTCGTGTGAAGAGCTAATTTCCTTTAAGTTCACATGTCACTTTTTGTAGCTCTTTTTGTGGGTCCTCTTCAAATGTCTCTCGGCATCTAATTGCATAGGAAACATTCTAGACAAGCCGGTGTGACAGGCCCGCTCCCAGAGTCTTCAATTATTAAACATCCTACACTCTAGAAAACAGCCTTGACGTTAGATACAGCCCCTAATCGGAACAGAAAGCCTCATGATATGTCACACTCCTGAGTTGCTGTGGTTTTGTGCGTGTGTGTGTGTTTGTGTAGTTTGCCTTAAAACAAGGAAAGATGAAAATATTTCTTTTCACACCAGTTAAATAAGGCAAAACTATGACAAAAATAATTTTTGTCACAGGTAGATCAGAAAGCTCACACCTTACTTTTTTCCCTCTTGTTTAGTGATAAAAGAAATGGCGCCTGTGGAAATGTGAGAGACAACTGGTTAGGTTTTGCTTAAAAGTTTGACCAAGGTAACAAATTACAGTTTCGACTAATGCTTGAAAGATTTCATGATGCTTTTTTTTGCATGTGTGTCTGTCTGTCTTTGCAACTTTGTAGCATTAGCATCTGCGCCTGTGGAAAGGTCAAACTAAACCAAAATAAAAAAAATAGCTTTAAGCCAATTGTGCTGCATACCTGCAATGAAGACTTTCTCCTTTAAATCACCTGTACTTATCCAGCAAGACGCTCGCCCAAAAGGTCGACGACTCTTTAAATTTCAACCTCAAAACAAACACAGCCTTATTACCATCTGTGAGTCATCGCTGTGGGTGATTAACGTTCAGCGGCACTCAACCTTTGCCTGTCTGACGCTTAGCCGTACACAGAACTGCAGGTTTTTACTGTTGCCGGTTCACTCCGTGTGTCTCGTGCCCCGAGCGAAACATCAGTTCCTCTTGTGATCAGTGATCATATGATACGTTTACTCAGAACAAGTTCATTGGAGTAGAACTGGCTAATCATTAAACGCACACTCAGTAGTCTTCCTGATGGGGAAAGCACTGCTGTTCTGCTCACAAGTGCAGGCACCGTTACATCAAATTTTCTTCCCCCTGCCATCACCCAAGAAAACGGAATTCATTCTTTTCATGCACACTCATTTTATTTTTTCTTTTCACTACGCACGCTCAGAATCACTGAGGTCTCGTGTAACATGACATGAAAACATCTTAATTAATACACTTCTATTGCAGTCTTCGCCATATTTTGATGCCAAAGTACCCATTTTAATTATTTGACCTCATGCAAAGTGCTGCTCTGGCATCCAAAATAATATCTTGTGCACCAGTGTGATATTCCATTAGATTAGACTTTTCTTTGAGAGCGTACAAATGCCTCTGCTCGATCTCTGGTAGCGAATTAGAGCATTTTCCATTTCATCAGTGCCATTACATGCTGAGAGATGCTCCGAGCCGTTGCTGCTTATTCATTTTTCATTGTTTATTTCTAAAAGTGTTGCATTGTTTGTAACCTCCCCTCTCAAAAAAAACCCAACTTTAGAAGTGCGAAACACGAATCATAAAAAATTCCATCTAGTGAAGAAATAAACGTGTCATGCCAGCATTAAATGTTGACTCAAATAAGTTCACAAGTTGTGTCTCCTCTGATCTCCAACATGATCAGAAAGCTGCACCAGTTTATAGAGACAAGATGTGAAAAAAGTTCCATGCACAGACACAAAAGAAATATTTTGATATAGACCCAAAGAGAAAACATATCAAAAGACATTTTTATACATGTCTTTTGCAAGCACAAAAAGCAGAAATGGTGTCAAGAGAAAACAAAACAGAAGGCTTGTTTCTTCCAACAATTGCTTTAAGCTACAAAAATCTCCTTGAGTCCCTAGCCTCCCCTCAATGTCAGCCCCCTCCCCTCCCCTCGCCCTCCCTTCCCCTCTCTCCTCTTCATTTCTCTCTTTTCCCCTTTTCCCTCTGTAAGGCAGGACAGGGCCCTCTTTGCACCCTGATAGGTTGCGGGCTGATGCTTAGCAACAACATTCCTGTGCCCTAAGTAGCAGTAAGCCTCTGGCTGAACTCTTTGATGTGGCTGTCAGGCCACATTTATTTCCTTTTAGCACTTTGTCTACTTGTCCAGATGTATAAGGAGATAAAAAGGGCTGGTGTTTACACTGGTCTCCCTCTGTAGCGCGGCTGTAATTAGATTGTATTGCTGGTCAGTCTTAAGGAGAGAGGTGAGGTGAGGCGAGGCAGGAACCAGCTGTGTCAGGATGAGCTGGTCAAAGGGAGACTTCAGAGACAGATCGCCAGAAAGGACAACAGTGTGTAAGACATGGTGCAACACGGTTGCTTTATGTGCTCACCGCGATGGCCGGCGTCAGATTTGAGAGAAATCTTCTAGATGAACTAATATCTTCATAATGTACTGTAACGTAACGCCCATCAAGATCTCTAATCCGCAGCCAAGCTTGCGAAACTTTGTAAACTTTGTGGCAGTTGCATGTGAAAAACAACTAGATTTGCGTCAGGCTTCCCTGACTCACTTTTTCAGTGTCTTACATTTTGAAGATCCCCACCGTGGAGGTGGTTATGTTCTCCATGTGGCTCTCTTTGTGACTTGCTTTTCTTCTTTTTCCATCCCTCCCCTGTCTTCCTCCTCCCCTCTCTCTCATGATGATATGTTGGAAGTAATAATCACTATTGCCTCTGGGTTTATCAGCATTTATTCACATAACAACACTGAAAAGGAGAAGACAGACAGCACTGGTGTGATGTATTATCTAGTATGGGAATCATCTTTCATAATGACATCCAACGGAGCTTCCTCTCTCTACCTATTCCACTCTCCCGCTCGCACACATACATCTACACACACTTTCTTCATTTCTCTCTCCCTCTTTGCACTCCCCTCTGTCCACCCTTTATTATCACGGAATCCGTGGTGCTCCCAAGCCTGTAAATTTGTGCCACATTATCATAAGCTGTGGTGATAACTCACATTGCACAGAGACAATAATGATGTGAACACTCAGCATATGCCCCGGGCCCAGCAAATTAAAACAATGCTCAGCTTGATGAGCAGACTAATCTGGACAGCAGAGAGAGGAGAGAGAAGAAGGGCGTCCAGGAGCATCTTACATAGACAACACAGCAGCACCTCCCTCTGTTCAGTGTAGGTACAGCTGGAGAAATCAAGCCAAAGAGCCAGAGGGAGTGAAAGAAATGATACAGGAAAGAGGGAACAGTGGGAGATGGAGTGTAAATGAAGTCCTTGTTTTGAAAATGTGAAAAGGAGACGATGGGACAGGTCGCATGTTTAGTACATAGGAGGTTTCTGATTTGACAGAAAGTTTGCAAACCCTTTGTAATATAAAGGAGTCCTGCATTAATTAATCAGAAAATGGTGCCCCATGTCTACATCGCAGTCATAATTTCAAACTTAAATGACATTTGGATTTTTTAAATTTTGATTCGTACATCTTGACCACTCACAGCGCAGGGATGAAAAATTAGAAATTAGAAACTTGTAGAACCTTCACCTCAGTCCGATCTCTTCTAAGCTCCCTGGACTGCTGCCCTGTGTTTTCTGTACTGTTCTCTCAGTAGCTGCAGAACAGCGACGCTCACTTCACCAGACTTCACATTTGAATGCTTTGGTGGTAATGTGCGACACCCCCTTTCCTCTAAACATAGCATTTTGTGTCTCAACAGTCCACTTTACATTGACCCTGAAGTGTTTTTGCTTCATTTGTGAAACACACAGTGTTGAGCTTTGTTTTGTTTATATGTGTCTGCAAAATGGTAGGTTGCTTAATAGCTTCCTTCAATAGCCACCTGTCTTACTCAGTGCTTATCTTAGAAATTTAACAAATTGTAGAGATACCTCCTGGTGGTCCTTTTTCACCTTTTCCAGGATTGCATATCGTGCTCTTGGTCTGAACACTGCGGGACACATACTTGCATAGAGAGTAAGCAACAATCCTGAATAATCTCCAATCGTAGCCAGCTTGTTTATTGTTTCTTGATGAGCAGCCCTTTCCAGCTTTGTGCATCAATAAAATGCTTTAAATGTGTTTTCCTTGAGGTATGATTCACGTCAGTCTTTTTAGGATGAGCAGACTTTGTCAGTACAGACATTGTGTGACCTTATAACAAACAGCTCCTTACAGTAATTGGAGCACCAAACTCTGAGCAGCATTAGAATAGGGGTTCACTTAGTTTCTCCAACCTACTTTCTAAATATGTTTAATAAAGGCACCAAAAGTTTTCTATTATTAGTATAATCAGAGTTTCTTTCTTTTTGGATTTTCTTTGTAATGGACCATGCTTTATGAGTAGCCAGTTTAGAAATACTGGTGGAAAAAAACACTTGTTTAAAGTGCTAAAACATGAAGCTATTAATCCTCTCGTAGCAAGTACAGAAAAATCGTCCTCCATTTGTTTCACATGCATGCTTGAGTGCAAATGTCAAGGGCTAATGATGAAGATCTGAGGGTTTAAAGGGGAAGATCGAGACAAGTGGAAGTTGGAGTTACAACAGCCACCTATGGGTCAGCTGTGTGATCAGCAGGCATTAGAGCGAGGAGGTAAAGTAGTGGTGTCATATCACTGGGGTGGAGTTGGTTTCAGCACTGAAAACAAGGTGACTAATGTCCCATAGGACCACAGCCAGAGTGCTAAGCTCCATCTAGTATTCGCCACACCTAAGTAGTGCTCCCTTGTTCTCATCCAGCACCCCCTATATCATCTGCGGGTGGTGCTGTTAATAATGTGGCAACCCGGAAGATTAATTGTGGCCGAGCATCAGGATTAGGAGGGGATTTTTGTGGGCCAAGCAGGCCTAAAGGGGCCCAGGCTTGTGATCTTTCATGCAGACCAGGAAATGAGGCAAGCAGGGGGCGCAACTCTATGGTGGCCCAGACATGCACAAAGGTAGATCAGACAGCTCACAATTCCCGTCTTAATGCCTGAGTCGCTTGTTTCTTTTCCTATGAAGTGACATAGACGAACACTGAGTGTGTTTGTACTGATCGGTAATATGAGTTGCAAACCAAAATGGCAAAATTCAAAGATAGGAAAACGCTAAATGAACCTTGATACATGTCTCAAAAATGAGATGGGTGGTGATCATTTTGCTGTAGGATCTTTAGTCTCAGTCCAATATTTGTTTTGCTAGCTCAATGCTATAAATACCCAACTATTTTCCTTACATGTCAGGTGACAGTAGTTACTGAGTCCAATGTGTTCATATTTTTAGTTCTTTTACTTCATAAATGTACATCGCAGAAGCAGGGGGGGGTGATCTGTGACATTTCTTAGGAGGTTTTAGCAGCAGGTCTGCTGTCAAAACTATATTCTTCTTTTAAGCACTTTTTTTTTTTTCCCAAAAGCTGACTCTCCAGCATACATGAAGCAAGGCCTTTAAAATAGGCGCATTTTGTCTTCTTTTTTTTCCTTGGTATAATATGAGACACATGCTGGCCAGACCTTAATGCCTTTCAGAGATGCTATCTGAAAGCACATTATGTGATCGTTTTCAGTTCACATTGCTCTCTTTGCCGATGAAGAATATGGTTCCATTTAACAGTGCAGACCATTCCATTTCTCAAGGTTATGCATGGGCATGTAGAGGAACAACAATAAAAGTGGGAAAAATGCAGCTCCAAGCCATCTCTAATATGTATTTGTCAGTTGAGTCTCTTGCTATGATTAAAGGCCTAGTGAATTCCTTCCTGCAAGAAAGGAAAGTATTTCTGCAAAGGCATCAGATATCGCTGTGTCATGATAAACTGCCTGCTCCGCTAGCTAAAAGGCTAAGGTGGAAAAAAAGAGAATGTTTTGGACCTTGAAAGTGCACCAAAAGAATAACAACACACAAGCTGTTGACCCGTGTGGGAATACTGTCTCATGACATAGAGGCCACTGTTTTCTCTTTGTCCCAAACCCGCATTCATCACACGCGTTTAGCCTGAACCTCTGACTGTGCTCACAGTCAGAGGTTCAGTCCAGTTTTGCAGCTAAGAATGTATGAAAAAAAATCACATTTCAGTTGTAGGACAATAAATAAGATAAAGAAGTTGAACAAAGAGAAGTATGTATCATGTAATTTGCATTCACACTTTCTAGTGTCAAAAGGTTATTTCGTCTGATTTTATATTACCCTCATGTTACTGTTGTACTTTGCATGTTCAGAGGTCATATCTGGGTGAATGTTAAAACCTCCCTATTAGGTTATACTATAAATCAGGTGTCATCAGGTCATCTCATAGACTTCATTAGAAAAGTTGTTTTGGTCTCTGGTTTGAAGATTATATTTATGAAGCCTAATGTGTTTGTTGCATTTAAACGTGTCACATCAACAAATTGTGATTTTTACAAAGATTGAATCACTTTCTGTACAGGTGTATCAGTACAGATGTAAGACAGACACCGAGATCTGTTCGCATAATATACCACATAGCAATCTATTTGATTTGTCAGATAATTCCATTATAAATGAGTCGACTCCATGAACAGGGTTTAAAGGTCCAGTTTGGGGATTCCAATTAGCAGCAATCTCACCCAGAGGTCAGCAAGCAGCTATAGAGAAATGACTGACACTCAAAGCAAGCCCTTAATCTTAGTATAATATAAACGGATAAGTTAAATTAGGAAAACACCACTGAAGGTGATTAATCCATGCTGTTAAAACCTTGTCCCTATGAGAAGATTTTTTTTTGTCATAAAATGTAAATAAAATAAAATGAACTTTAGAACAAAGACTGCCACATGGCATTATTTTTTAACCATGTGGCAGTGGTTTGCTGCTTGCTTGCTATAACTTTATAGCTAATTCTTTTTCTACATTCCTTTTCTGCTAGTCACTTAATGAGGCTGGATCAGAGAGCCATCCACTGCCCTATTCGCCTCTACCGCGAGGATCCAGAGATCCCATGACCCACAAAGGTAAGAAAAATATTTATTTTCTTCAAAATTAAGAAGAAACATTGAGATCCTGGTTCTATAGATTATGTAAATGAGTCATAACGCTAACAGCAGCAGAGAGTGGGAATCTATTGAACTTGAAACTGAGTTGAAGTTATCTATTCTTATTGATCTCTTCTCATCTGTGTGATGTGTTGATAGTGGGAATAAATCTGAGTAATCTCAGCTAACTCTGATCTGAGTGTAAGCGTGGGAGCATGCAGTACATACACAGAATGAAGCATCCTTGATCTGTTGATACTAGACATTGATTAGGCCTCATATTGACCCAGTGTAGTATGTTGATGTAATTATGTAGCAACTTCTTAACATCAAACACTGCACTCTAGAAAGAATACAACACATTCATTAAAACGATACACTGCTCTAAATTAATGGCGAAGGCCACCTACTGCTTTTGTACCAGATACTCAGCTGAGACTTTAAGAAAAAAAAAGTTAAGTTCAATATTATTATACGTATCATACCCACAGGTCATTATCCCGTAATCAGCTGAAATGATTTACTGCAACCAAAATTAACTAATTCAATTCATTCCACTTGCTTTTTTTTTTTTTTTGCATGAATTCACAACAAAAGTAACATCAAGGTGTTTTATATTGTAAGGTAAAGACCCTACAGTAATACAGAAATAACCCAACAATGACACCCTATGAGCAAGCACTTGGTGACAGTGGGAAGGAAAAACTCCCTTTTAACAGGAACAAACCTTCAGCAGAACCAGCCTCAGGGAGGGTGACTCATCTGCCGTGACCGGTTGAAGGTAAAGTGAGGAAAACCAAATGTGCATTTTAGTCAGTTCGTTTGACAATTTAGTGGTTTTCTTAATAATTAAACTGAATTAAATAAAGATAAGATAAGATAGAACTTTATTAATCCCTCGGGTGGGTTCCTCTGGGAAATTCGATTTCCAAAAAGCACAGCACCGACAGAAGTTACAGTTATAGAATATTATATATATATATATACACACACATACACACACATATAAATACAGAGACAAATATAAATAAAATATACGAAGGGGATAAATAGAATAAATAGGAATAAAAAAAAAATACAAGTGAATTGCACATTTCAAGGAAGTGAATTAAAGGAAGTGAATATATTTTATTTTAATACCACCAGAAACAAAAGTAAAATTCTTAAAATGCCCTCTATACACACATTCCACCTATTAACATAAAGTAACATAAACAGAACCTATGCTTCAGCCACAGTTCCAGAGATGAGCAGTCTCTCCCAGCATATGTACAACATATGGAGGTGGAAGACCATTTAAGGCTTTAAATGCAAACGGTAGCACTGTATACTGGATTCTGTAGTGCAAAGGAAGCCAGTGTCAGTAATGCAATCTCTCTCTTTTTTTCTTTCAGTCAGTAATTGTCTGCTGCATTTTTGGACTAATTTTAAACAAGCAAGAAACGATTTACTAACTCCAGTATACTGTGCATAACAATAGTCCAGTCTACATGTAACAAAAGCATGCAGAAAACTTCAGAGCTGATGGTTTTAGACAAGATTTTAGTCCGTGTCAAATTTGTGTCAAGGATTTTAAACCTGTGTTTTAAAGTGGGTAAGGAGCCCAGGTTATGCGTCAACCTAGTTCATAGTGGAGGGCCTAACGATACGGCTTCTGTTTTGGATTCATTTGACTGTAAAAACTGTGGGATGTTTCTATATC
Source organism: Haplochromis burtoni (assembly GCF_018398535.1). Classification (NCBI taxonomy): domain Eukaryota; kingdom Metazoa; phylum Chordata; class Actinopteri; order Cichliformes; family Cichlidae; genus Haplochromis; species Haplochromis burtoni. Next base: position 2,231,638 of record NW_024582368.1, on the reverse strand, counting down.
CAAGATGCAGACAGTGGGCCTTCATATGATGCAATAAGAGGACACGTGCTGATAGTTTAATAATAAAGATCATTTTTGTCTTGCAAAAGAAAATAAACATGCAAAGCAGTGTCTTCTATTTTCCAAATTCATGTTTATATATAGACTTTTTGGAAACCCAGATTTAAGTAAGCCTGACTCTTGGACTTGGCTTTGTGGAGTTGTTTAAAGCAGAATTAACAGATAAGTTTGGCTTAATAAGTACCCTATTTCAGGGTTCAGGGTAGTTAACTATTACTTCATGCTTTAGATGATGTCACATTGCAAAATATTTGTGATGAGCTGACAACCACTATAGTAGCATTACTTATCAGTTGCGAGTGCTTCTAGGCTAATATACAGTAGAGTAGACCTCCATCCACATTAATGGTGCCAAGGACAGATCTATGTCATGAAAGCCAGGATGGTGGCAGCTCTCATTGGAAGTAAGGACAGAAAGAGCCTTGTGCTTTGTCAAAATCAGACCTGGCTAAGAACAACTCATTTAAAGGTGAGGGGACCTGCCACATGAAATATTTCTCCCCTCTGACTGAGATCAGAGTAACAGTGACAGTCTCCATTTGTTATTTTTATGATGCGGCGCTGCAGCCTTAGATAACACAGCCCTCGTCTTCGCCCTTCACCTCCTCTTCGTGTCCCTGCCTCGTCGAGCCCCTACCCCCGCTCTTATTTTTTTCTTTCCCCCCGTTTATTTGCTCTTCTCAAACACAGTTGAGTTTTCTCTATGTGTGGGAAACGGTCACAGTAACTCCTCAGTCAAAGAGAACAAAGTGGTGACAAAGCAGCGCTACAACAAACAGAATGGTTGAGACAGTAATTCCACACAAATGCGTGCTGAGGTAAATTCAGTATATGAACAAAAGCGCTGAAACAATGCGCTGCATAATTTTGTGCAAATCACTGCAGAACTCTTGTTTCAACACACACGGTAAATTAAACAAATCGCTACATGTTTGTTCAAAATTTGTTGCAAAAGTAAGCCACTCTGGTCTTACTCTGTATCGTGCTTTTCCCACTGCAACTGCTGCTTCTTGTGCCATGTGATTAGCCTGTTTGCTTTATGCTTTAATCTTGAGAATCACGATCAATACTTGAATAAAAAATGCACTTCAACAGCTTTGGCTTTTTAAAGTACACATTATGCGGTATGTGATTGTGACAGTAGTTGTTTGGGTTAATGGTGTAGTCTTTTTAATAGAGAGGCAAGCGGGAGGCTGTTTGGTTTTATCCGGACTCCAGAAATAGCGGCCATATCAGCAGCGTATCTGAGATCGCTCCGACGGTGTCTCAGAAACACTCCGCCTTACCTCCCTTGAACCCCCTGCACCTAACTACTCCACCGTGTTACCTGTTTGAAAGCCCCAGAGTCTGGTTGGCAGAGGTAATTACAGCAGCTAGGAGCTCCCAATGGAAGGCAGCACTGGCAGGTCACTGCCCAGGGACAGAGGGGTGGAAACTGTGCTCCTGTCTTGGTTGGTGAAGGACACGGAGTAAAACAAGGTAGCAGAGAGAAGAGCAGGGGAGAGTAGTGAAAAAACATTTGCTGCTGTGGTAGTGAAATCTAAGTCGTAATTTCATAGACATCTGACAGCAGACAGAGAGGAAAGTAGGGGGAAAAGGACGGGGAAATCAGGAAGAGGGGCAGCTTTAAACAGTGAAAGGAGATGAGACTTCAGAATGAGAGGAAACTAGACAAAAGGCAAAGTGAAGGAGGATAGTGCGCGGCTCTAGTGTGTCTTGGCGAAGGCGTGACACAGAGTGGAGTACATAGTCTGGCAGAGGGGCCCGAGGATCGTCCACTACTGTCACCTTAGCTCTAACTCTCAGTGCTGGTCCAACTGTCAGCTCGACTCTGAATCTAACAATCCAAGATGGAGTCTCAGTGTAAAGTATAGTTTGCCTTCATGAAGACTGGTCTATACTACACTATTACACAGCCAATTACACGATGCAGTCTTGTGTCTTACTGTGAAGATGTATCATTTCAGCCTGGAAAAGAAAAAAAAATGTGCTGAGTTATTTATTACCACCTTGTCTTTTTCTTGAGGTGGCACATTTTGAAGTCAGATTTACATGTTGATTTCATAGATCTAATTATAGCTGTAGTTAAGAGGTATGTATTTTTTAAAAAAAGTAAGGCTTGAGACTTGATTGATGTATCCGTGTGCACAGAAGAAATTTTAATGAACTGCCTTTCATTTCCTTTGTATAATTCAATAAATATGCCAGACACTAGAAGCTGCTTTTTCACATGTATCAGATTAAATCTGATTGGGCCATCCTTCAGCAGTGACAGCTGTAAATGAAGGGGATGTCTCTGTACAAGCCGAGTAAATAGATCAAGAAAAAAAGCCCCACCTGGTATCTGCCTTACAGTATGAGCCCTGGGCCCTTTTAATCTCGCTTTTCTGGGCCTGCTTCCAGCTACTTTGTATGTATGTAACTTAAATGGTGCACAACTGTTATTAAAATCCCCAGAGGAAAGCAGCCTTCAAAGAAAAAAAAACCCCTCCTTTCTGATGATACCCATGGGGCACCTCGCATTTGTTTAGAAGTTCGCTTTTGTTACATGTCGAGGTGATCTGCACTGCAGCTCCTGCTACAATCCCCACAGCTCCCTCGGCACTCCTCCCCGAAATGGAGCAACGGGAACAGATCCAAGCTAAGAGTAAACTGTTTTACAGTTGCTGCACAACAAATAAACAAACATCTGGAAGCATTCAGAGTGGCCCATTAGAAGGGCTCTGGGCTTTGCCAAAAAGGGGTAAATGATGAGGAATGGGCTGTCGAGAGGCTGGTGGAGACAGGGGAGAGGCCAGATGACAGAGCTGTGGGTGCTAAGCACTGCCTTTTAGAGCTCAGCTGGGCTCAGAGAGATCTACACCTGCTGCTATCTCCTCCTCCCCTCCTCTCCTCCATCAGACATCTGGATGGGATACATGACTAATGGATGACTAAACTGCTAGTGTTGAAACTTAGCTGTTGTCATTATGAAGGAAAAGGTTGTTTGTTTGACTGATGACTTAATGTCCTCTGTACAACACACTTGGTAAAAGTAAAAATCAGTTTGACGGCTTTAAAATGAAAAAAATAGATATACCCCGATGTCTGTTTATCGTTGTTTGTGTAATAACCAGAGCTGATTGTATCTTCTATAAGTGCTTAGATTAGATGCTGTTGTGAATGCAAATCTGTTTTGAAAACATGTTCCGCTGATTATGAAATTGCTTCCTAAATTAACTGGCATTACATCAGACATCTGTTTCTTAACCCCGTAGGTTTTTCTGCACCGAGCTGTTTTTTCCGTGCTTATCTTGAGTGATAACTTAGTTCTGGTCGATGTCAATCTGTAGATAGAATGACGACTCTGCTCTTTCAGCTGACAGTCCTTCCATTCTGGTTTGGGCCACATGTTCCGAAAGTATGGAAACATCCTCTCTGGAACTTAGTGAGAAAACACAGAGCAAAGCTTTGACGTTTCCCATTAGACATACGTGCTCTGCAAGACATTTCACTCAGTCCCGTAATGATTATACCAGGACAATCTGTCCCCTGATAAACATCACTCTTAAACACAAAGACTTGCTTTGGCCCCCACACAACTAAAATGAGCCACATGGAAAGGGAAAAGTGTAATCTTTTCCTCAAGACTGTCCCAGAGAGTCCTTTGCAGAGCTGCTTTCTATAAACTTTTGTAATAAACCAAACAAAATTTGAAGTGTGCATTCAACATCAATGAGAAGGGACAGATGATGAAATGCTGTTACAGAGAGTGATATATATACACACAGTGAGCTGGCAGCTATATACCGAGCCTCTGCACCAAACTCTAAAAAGTAAATTAACAAAGTAAAGACATGGCCTTCTTCCCGGGTACTGACTTCATAAAAGTGTTTCCCAAGCACTCGTCACTTCATGAAGGTTTTATTTCTCTGCAGTGTCTGCCAGTTGGTGAGCTGATGAGGTGTCTTAAGTTTAGTGTGTAATGACTGGGTGTCCTGTTGCCATCTCGGAAGTTGTCATGTAAATCAAAATCCAGCTACAAAACTGACACAGTCGAACAGATGTTCCCCTTTGTTTAAATGACCATGCACAGTGTTAGCCTCGGGAGCTACTTGGACAGATAATGTCGAAATGTAAGATATTGTACCGTGGTGCTGCGATGCAAATTTTCTAGAAGTACTTGCATGGCGTAACTTTGTGCTGAACATTGGGGGGGTCAAGATCTCTGTCTAAATAAATAAATAAATCTGGGTAAATTCCCAGATGATTAAACATGCAACTATTTTGCTGGCAATACCTGAAATGAGTAATCAACAGCCTATTTATGCAAGTTAATTCTTAATTTCATTAGGGGGGTTATATTGGTTGGATCTGATTATTGGGGGTGGTGGTCATAACCCCCCTAACACCCCTGGAAATTACGCCCCTGAGTACTTGCTATATTTCATCTCAAATATAGCTAAACAGCTAAAACTAGCCTTCGATTTATACATTACATAGTAACGCTTATAATTTGCTCACAATGTAATACAGTGTTCTCTACTTATTAGGCTAAAATTTATCTTACGATATTAAAAGACAAAAGGAAAAACTACATGTGTATTTATTGTGTGATTTGGTGCTATATAAATAAAATTGAATTGAATTGAATATTTATCAGTAATAATATTCTATTTAAAAAGGCACAACATTACGTGTACCCCTTTGAATGTTGTAATTTAACAAAATAAATACCTTTTAATACATTTTCCTGTTAAAAATGGCTCTTTACTTGTAGTTGGAAACAAAAAGTAAGTAGAAAAATGTGTCGTAAATGCTCGATATTTCTCTTTTTGCTTCTAAACGCGTATCAAATGTACAAGATTCTGAAAATTCCATCGCGGTCACATCAGTCTACTTTTTGGCAGCGAGGCTCCTGGTGTATATCACAGCATATCACAGTACTATATACTCCCCCTGAATAGGACAGGCTCTATTTCCTTTATCTGAGTCAGATGATGTGATATTATTCCTCCCAGGAGTGGATTGGCTCAGCAACATGAATATCCATTTAAGCCAGCCTATGGAGATGGATGAGGCGAGAGGGGACGAGGCAAACTGGGCCTGCAATCCCTCATCGCGGCTTCGCATTGCACAGCGCTGTCCGCATCCAAAGTGATGAGAGCTCATTTTTAGGAGGCAGGCCTGTCCTTGTTATTACTAGCCCTGGAAATCACCTCTACATTTTCTCCCTTAGAAGCAGGCTAGATTAAAATGCCAGGATAACCTCCTCAACTTCCATGACAGGCTTAACTGCCAAACTGTGACACGCCAGCTCTAAACTGCTTTGAGAAAGCTGCCTTCCACCAAGTGTCATTATCTCTCCGTTATCTGATGGCACTCCTCTCAGTGTGTGAATAATTCTGTTTGTGCAGGGTTTGGGGAAATGTCAGTGACACTATTGTTTTTACCTTGCCGTTTGATGTAGCTGGGAGAGTCTCCCGAGTGTCTTGAGTTCTTAAACTGATGTTGGGCGTATACAGGAGAAACTTTAAGTGGAAAGATAGTACTGTCAGCTTCTGAACTATTCCAAGATATTTGTTTGTTAGTTCCTTTAACTATTGGTATAAAAGTACACATTTCCCTCTCTGATATTCTGCCTTAATAAGGGTTGTTTCAGTCAAGTTAAAGTATTCTGGATTTGGTTTGTCTGAAGCGATTGAAGTGGTTTCATTATGATGCCACCAAGAGTTCACTAATGTTAGACAATTAATGTCACAAATTAATCTGCAATTTTTTAAAGCACCTGTTTTACTTTTTAATGAGTAAAAAAGCTAAGTCATACTTTCCACCCATCACTATTGAAATATGATTATTACAAGCTTTGAGCCACTTTCTCAGCAGCGGGAAAATATGGAGTCTCCTAAATCTTTATAGTCCGTGACTATTGCAGACAAACCTTTGTTATTTATGATGATAGAAACCCAACTGGGCTTACCCGTTAAAACTTTCTTAAGCACAAACAGACGTATGTTTCTTGGCTGCTTCCCTTAATATGTCAGAAGAATAGACAAGGACATGAGTTTCTGCCAAGCAGACCCAACCCTCGTGGAAAAATATACTGCAAGTCCTCTGGACCTTGGTTTACTTCCCAGTTGCACTGGTCATTCTCAGGAAGGTAGCAGAACATAAATCATCCAAAGTGGATAGGCCTGCAACAATCAACTCTGATTCTAATGCAACTACACTATTCATTTTCCACCATGATTTGTAGCTGTGGTTGGGGACAACTGAGATGTGGTCAGTGCTTTCAAGTCATACTTTCAGTCAGAAGTTGGAGCGGGTTTCTGGAGCCTTCATGGTTTCCAAAGGTGGGAGTCCATCATGGTAATTTAGGATGGGGGTTAGCTGCCAGATGGTTTTGGATATTTTTGCAGCAGGATGGATGTTGGGTCCACAAGCTTTCTTCTGTGTCAGTACCCCGTGAAACAAATTGCTCAGTGAGCAGGCTGAGTCTGTCTACTTGAGGGGGGCTCGCTACCCTTCATTCTGATGAATAGCTACTAACATTCAAGCAGATGGCCGACAACTTGTCATTCTAAAAGGGACAGGATCAGACCAGAACAATGCCTTGTAGCCTTGTAATTATTGCACGTTACCTGGGATGTTTAAACAGAGACACAAAACGTCTTATAGTTTGTATCAGCTAATATAAAACAATACAGTATTTGTTAAGTACACTTACCTTCTCAGTTTATGTGGCGTCATATATCTTAATCAGGGTGTTTTTTAATAAATTATATTTTAAGTCTGCTGTAGATGCTAATTCTAGGGTAACTGATCGCGCACGGTAATCATTCAAGATCAAAACATGCTTTAATGCAAGTCTGGTTAATGGCTCAAACAAATTAGATTCCAATTCACTCAGCAGCTAGTTTATCATGCTGTATGGCTTAACAGCTGTGCTACATCAGTGAAGCTTTCTGTCAGGAATCTTAACATAGCTATACACAACATGGAAATGCTAATATTTGGTGAAAGAAGAGGCCACACAGCAGCATAAGGTGAACTCTGGCTTGAGAATAGGTTCTGAAGTGCAATAAAACATTGATACGGCTAATGATCTTTTTTAAAATTTATCATATTGAGTATACAACAAAACTCAGCACAATTTCAAGCAATAAAAACAAGACTTCCACAGAGTGTTCCATATAGTACTGTGCAAAAGCCATCACTTTATTGAAAGATGTATACAAGGAAATACAGTATCTAAGGCAAAAACAGAGTTTGTACAACTCTAATGAGCTTGAAAGTCAATATTTGGTATGACTACCTTTATTCTTCACAGCCTTAACCCTCTAAAGCCCATCGATCGTATTTGATACACGTGTTTTTGTGAGTTTTTGAGATTTCTACATCATCAGCGTGACTTTTTTTTACCCTCAAAAAATGATGTAACACATTTCTAATGACTAAATTGCAAAACTATGGCTTATGTAGAAAATGTGATACAAATTAAAACTCATGCAGATTAAAATTTGATATATTTTTTACAAATTTTAAGGTTAAACAAACACTTCATTATCAAAAAAGTAAAGATTTCTGGCAGTTATTTCATGGTTGAGGTTTTAAAGGGTTAACTCTCTCAGGCAGGTGATGGAAAGTTCTTTTCATTTCTTCAGAATGAGTTCTCCAGGCTCCTTGAAGGACATTCAAAGCTCTTCTTTGGATGTTGGCTGCCTTCTGTTCCATTCTCTATCATGCTGGTACTTATAATGTGCACTATGTGAAAAATGAAGCTTTTCCCAGTCATCCACTTGGTATCTCCAGATGTTATTGCAATGATAAATTTTGACAACATCACTGGCTGAAATGTAGCCCCATAGCATGAGAAAGCCTCTACCACGTTTCAAAGTTGGCTTTAGAGACATACTATTGTACCTCTCTCTTGACCTCCTCTGTACATTTTGACATATTTCAAATTTGAATTCATCACTCCATAAGATCTGTCCAGACACACTGCACACCATACCAAGATACAGCATGTTTTTCTCATAGATCCAACTAAAGATATGGAAAAGAATTGTGTGTTTCTGCATCAGAATGCTTGGAACAAAGTTTCTAAAGATACAATTTCAATTTGGTTCCTTGATAGATCTGTTATGTATAGACACAACAAACCCTTTGAGATAGGTGCTTTTTTAGGTCAGTGTTAGGTGCGTCAACACACAAGAACCTGAACATGACGAGGTGCAAACACAAACTTTCAACAATCTTCAGAAAGCCTGAAGAACTGTTGGTCAAAACTACTTTTAAAAATGACCTCATACTCCTTTGAAGCAAAATATAAAGAAATATGGCGTAGGGAAATTCTCCCTTCTTTTCATTTTAACCAATGCATAACCAGATCCTAGCAGTGTAGTGATTAGAGTGGCACTCTTATTCACCGACATGGAACTGCAAAACTACAAAAATAATTCTCAAATTGTAATATAATTCAATTCGTCTTTAAAACTTTACGAACACTTGATATTTGTTAATAATAGAGGCCATCATTTTTAGAAAAGGAGTCCTTACCGTTTTACAGTAAGCCATGGTGGCCATTTAGAAGTCGGCCATCCTGGATACAACTTTTGTTTTTTCAACAGGAAGAGGGCCATGTGACACATCAAACTTATTGGTAATGTCACAAGAAAAACAATGGTGTGCTTGGTTTCAATGTAACTTTATTCTTTCATGAGTTATTTACAAGTTTCTGACCACTTATAAAATGTGTTCAATGTGCTGCCCATTGTGTTGGATTGTCAATGCAACCCTCTTCTCCCACTCTTCACACACTGATAGCAACACCGCAGGAGAAATGCCAGCACAGGCATCCAGTATCCGTAGTTTCAGGTGCTGCACATCTCGTATCTTCACACCATAGACAATTGCCTTCAGATGACCCAAAGATAAAAGTCTAAGGGGGTCAGATCGGGAGACCTTGGGGGCCATTCAACTGGCCCACGACGACCAATCCACTTTCCAGGAAACTGTTCATCTAGGAATGCTCGGACCTGGCACCCATAATGTGGTGGTGCACCATCTTGCTGGAAAAACTCAGGGAACGTGCCAGCTTCAGTGCATAAAGAGGGAAACACATCATCATGTAGCAATTTCAAATATCCAGTGGCCTTGAGGTTTCCATTGATGAAGAATGGACCCACTATCGTTGTACCCCATATACCACACCAAACCATCACTTTTGTTGTTCCAACAGTCTTGGAGGGATCCATCCAATGTGGGTTAGTGTCAGACCAATAGCGGTGGTTTTGTTTGTTAACTTCACCATTCACATAAAAGTTTGCCTCATCACTGAACAAAATCTTCTGCGTGAACTGAGGGTCCTGTTCCAATTTTTGTTTTGCCCATTCTGCAAATTCTGTGCGCCGATCTGGGTCATCCTCGTTGAGATGCTGCAGTAGCTGGAGTTTGTAAGGGTGCCATTTGTGAGTAGCTAATATCCGCCGAAGGGATGTTCGACTAATGCCACTCTCCAGTGACATGCGGCGAGTGCTACGCTGTGGGCTCTTGCTGAATGAAGCTAGGACAGCCACTGATGTTTCTTCATTAGTGACAGTTTTCTTGCGTCCACATTTTGGCAAATCCAACACTGAACCAGTTTCACGAAACTTAGCAAGCAGTTTGCTAACTGTAGCATGGGAGATGGGTGGTCTCGTAGGGTGTCTTGCATTGAAATCTGCTGCAATGACCCGGTTACTGCGTTCACCAGATATCAACACAATTTCGATCCGCTCCTCACGTGTTAACCTCTTCGACATGTCAATGGCTGTGAACAAAGAGAAACTTGTAAATAACTCATGAAAGAATAAAGTTACGTTGAAACCAAGCACACCATTGTTTTTCTTGTGACATTACCAATAAGTTTGATGTGTCACATGGCCCTCTTCCTATTGAAAAAAACAAAAGTTGTATCCAAGATGGCCGACTTCTAAATGGCCACCATGGTCACCACCCATCTTGAGGAGTTTGCCCCCTCACATATACTAATGTGCCACAAACAGGACTTTAATATCACCAACCATTCCCATGTTATTACGGTGTATCCATATAAATGGCCCACCCTGTATAATACAACAACTCCAGGTCTGCATGGATGCACTTTTCTCTTTCCTCTGGAGCATTATTTGTCCTGAAGCGTCATACACACACACAATGTCATTCCCAGGTACCCTCTATGCTCTGAGCTATTGTCGTGAAAAGAGCTGAACTCATCTGTCAATTATGGTAAGCTCCATTGGGCGATTGTCTAAACTGTTTTCTCACTCTCTGGATTCACTCTGCTGAATCCTGTGATTTATTTTCAACTGCCTAAGCATCAATACACAATTGGGAGACACTAAGCTGTGATGTCTGAACACAAACTATTGTCAGAGTATCAGCATAGCTCACATTAAGTGCCATTTAGATTATTCATTGCACTGGGCTGTGTGAAAACTGCTTGTAAAGAGAAGAGAAGGCCATTATCCCATATGCTGGGATTCCTGTGCTATGGATCTAAGCTTCTGTTTACTTCAGATTCACTCTCCAACTGAATGAACGGTGTCAAGGCTGAGCCAAAAACAGGCACAGATTTTGTGCCCCGCCTTGAAGTCCATAAGGTCAACTGGATATGAATGTCAGTGCTATTTTGTAGAACTGACATGCATTTTATCTCTTTTAAAATATAAAAGGGGCCCTAGGTTACAGGAAGTAGTGGGTTTTATGGTTTGCACAGGCTTCAACATCTCAGCTCAACCAGAATGAAAAGAGCAGGGTCACTGAAATGCTAGGAAGTCCAAAACAACCTTTTAATCTGTCACATTCATTTTCTTATTAGGTCCCTTTAAACAGACAGAGCAGGTTTCCCTGTCATTGTAATATGAGCGGACAAGTTATTTCACCATCATAATTAGATTTGTCGATAGTTTCTGGCATGTTACGTCGCTGCATTGCAAGATGATTGGATTGACTGTTTTTTTTTCCAGACACATACATTTATCCCAGATTGTTGCACAGCTTCATCCCTATCGTAAAGGATAAACATGTACTCAAACCTAAACCTTCAAACCACACCGAATATGATGAAAAAAATATTTTTGGTTTTGTGTATTTGCTGAAATTATGAACTGCTATAATGCAGCAGAATGTCAATAAACTGATTGAAAACGCTGAAAGCATGAATAAACAGGAGCTATTTTTTGTGCATGTGAGTGTTTAGTGCCTGGAGAGCTTCTAAAGAAAGCAAAAATATGTCTCACAATTTGACACCATTAGCAAGTGTTAACGCATAACCTTTGGCAACACTGGCCAGCCGCTCTGTACCATTTTAGGCATCTTCTGCAGGAGCGGTTCTGAGCTAAGGACTTGGACAGCTGGATAACTGAGATGGGGTGGAGGGCATGCTGCTGGATAAAGTGAAACAAACATATCTGGCGGTCTGATTCTATGTTTGCATGTTTCCACTGTGACCCTGACATGCAGTGTCTCAGAGCTAGCCAACTGTTTGTTTTTTGCCCTTTGGTCTATGTTTTACTGAAATAACTAGCCCCTCCCCCCCTTGTTCTCCTTAAATTATAATCTCCCTGTAAATAATAGTGGCCACTATTTTCAAGTGAAAAGAGAACATTTTGAACCATCACCCAGATTAGTGTTTTTCTGTTATATAGCAGGCAGTAGATTGTAATAAGAGAGCCGAAAAGATGATATTAAGATAACCTTGGGAGAGAAGCGATAGCACAGCCATCAGCATCTGTCCTTCCTGCCGTCACTAACCCACGGTGACATTTTGGCTCAGGAGCAGCTCGAGCAACAGCACTTTATTGGCACTTTGTATACAATAGTTGAAGGGGTGCAGTATAGCTTTTTATTATTGTTATTATTGTACTGTTGTAGGGATCGCTTCCACAGTCTGATTCTATTGTGATGTGTTGTTACCCATTAGTGTATGGCGAGGTAATCCTGACAAATACAGTGAACAAATCAAGGACATTAGTGCCGTGATGTGCAGTCGATAATATTTGGCTTCATTAATTCCTATGCCCTGAGATGACATCCCACTCCTATTAGGTTTGAAATCTCATCCCCTTCTCCTCTATACCTCAGCTGTGGCTCAACCAAGCAGCCAAGCAGATAATACGCTCTGAGCTCTGAAACATGTACCATTATAATTAGCTTTGTCAGGTCCTAGCCCCTACAACCCTCATGCAGATAATATGATAATATGTCTTCATAACCAGCTGACCTTACATGCTCAATATTTCTCCCCTTATGAAGATTACATGTCAATAAAGTAATTGAGTCCCGGGGTGTGTGGCAAGTGAAGATTTAGGTTATAGGACTTTTTCGGGGCAGTGATGTACGAGCGTTATTATTTTACCTGTCAGGAGATGTGCAGGGGCTGAGGACAGTCCGAGGGTGTCAGGGGGGAAGGAGAGGTGAGGAGGGAGACAGAGAGAGAGAGAGGGGAGACAGAGAGACACAGATAAGAGGAAACAGAAAGAGAGGGGAGGGTGCAGAAAGAAATGAAGTGAGCCAAAGAGGAGCACGGACAAGGCAGCGTAAGGAAGACAGAAATGAAGAGAGGAGGGGGGAAGACTGGGAAGAGCAGAAGAGATCATTTCTCAAAAGGACGGACAGATCCACAGTTAATCATTCCCTCATACCTTCATCTCTCTGTCCCCCTGCCTCACTCTCTGCATATGAGCAGGGGATATGTCATATTAATTAAAAGAAATAGAGTTGCAGTGGAGCCATCCATCTGCATAAGGCATAGGGAGGCCAGAGGGGCATGAAGAATCTCACAAAACACAAACGTATCATCACCACAGCCTCAAATCTGATTGGCTACCCTGGGTTCATCAGTTGTAATTCTGGCAGGAAATGACGGCATGTAATTTGACACTGCTATAAGCTGAATGTGATGTCACCAAGTGCACATTTTTCATCCTTTTAACCTTAAATTTACAGTATCTGTTGGGTGCTTTTCTTTGTACTCGCATTTTGTACTCCCATAATCACCTATAACTCACACAATGTCTGGCTCTAAAATACTCTTAAATACATATCAGAGCAGCATGATTATGGCCAAAATGATTAAAGCGATAATTCTGATCAATACTCCCATCAGAACCTGTCACAATTATTCATTGATTTTAGTGACAAAAATGGTTTTATTTCACCTCATGTAAACGAAACAGCGATTTAACGTCCGTGCTGTGCTTCTTTCCTGATAATGTACAAAACTTACACTGTGCTACATTCCTGACACGGTCAGGCACTGCTTTAGGGGGCACTAAATTTGCTTTTGCTTTGCGTTCTACAGTTAGGTCTATAAATATTTGGACAGAAATTCTTTTCTAGTTTTAGTTCTGTAGTTCAAAAAGATTGCATAAAAGTTTGAGGAACTAAAACTTTTTTTTAAACACAATCCCTTCATATCAGGAGCTCAAAAGTAATTGGATAAATTAAATAACTGAAAATAAAATGTTCATTTCTAACACTTGGTTAAAAAACCCTTTGCTTGCAATGGCAGCCTGAAGTCTTGAACTCATGGACATCACCAGATGCTGGGTTTCCACCTTTTTAATGCTCTGCCAGGCTTTTACTGCAGCGGCTTTTAGTTGCTGTTTGTTTGTGGACCTTTCTGTCTGAAGTTTAGCCTTCAAATGAAATGTATGCTCAACGTGGTTAAGATCGGGTGGATGACTTAGCCATTCAAGAGTATTCCTCTTCTTTTCTTTAATAAACTTCTGGGTTGCTTTGGCTGTATGTTTTGGGTCATTGACCATCTGTATTATGAAACACTGCTCAAACAATTTGACTGCATTTAGCTGGATTTGATCAGACAGTATATCTCTGAACCCCTCAGAGTTCATTCAGCTGCTTCTGTCCTGTGTCACATCGTCAATAAACACTAGTGTCCCAGTGCCACTGGCAGCCATGCCTGCCCAAGCCATCACACTACCTCCGCCGTGTTTTACAGATGATGTGGCATGCTTTGGATCATTAGCTGTTCCATACTTTTTTCTTGCTAACATTCTGGTAGAGGTTGATCTTGGATTTATCTGTCCAAAGAATGTTTTTGCCAGAACTATGCTGGAGTTTTTTAGATGTTTTTTTTAGCAAAGTCCAATCTAGCCTTTCTATTCTTGAGGCTTTTGAGTGGCTTGCACTTTGCAGCGAACCCTCTGTATTTACTTGGATGCATTTTCCTCTTTATGGTAGACTTGGATATTGATACGCCTACTTCCTTAAGAGTGTTGTTCATTTGGTTGGCTGTTGTGAAGGTGTTTCTCTTCACCATGGAGATGATTCTGCGATCATACACCACTTTTGTCTTACATGGACATCCAGGTGTTTTTGCGTTGCCGATTTCACCAGTGCTTTCTTTCTTTCTTACCAAAATTTTGCCACTCCCACTATTGTACCAGTTTCTCTGATGGGCTTAAGGATGGCTTGTTTCAGCTGCTTTGACCACATGTTGGCTGTTCACAGCAAAATCTTCCAAATGCAACACCGCACCTTAAATCAATTCCAGGCCTTTTATCTGCTTAATTGATAATGACATTACAAAGGAATTGCCCACAGCTGCCCGTAAAATAGCCTTTGGTGCCTTTAAAAAGAGGGGCACATGTTAAGGAGCTGAAACTCCTAAACCCTTCATCCAATTTGAATGCGGATGCTCTCAAATAAAAACTGAAAATCTACACATTATTTCCATGCCCATTATGTATCTAATTAAAATATTTTTTAGTAAACAGGTTTGTCTCAGTGTCCAAATATATATGGACCTAACTATATTTTAGGAACAGACATTTTCAATATTCTTCGATCATATACATTTAATTGTAGAAAGCCAAAATTGTAATTGAAATTAAAATTTGATTAATTGTGCAGATCTAATACATACTATATGCATGTACAATTCTGTTAGGCAGACTTTGCAAGTACTGCATTGGATTCTTTTTGCCTTCAACAACTCTTCATTTTTAATGATACAGATTTAGCGAGGTATTGGAAACATTCCTCTGAGCTTTTGGTCCATATTGAGATGATAACATCACACATTTGCTGTAGATTTGTAGGCTTTCATCCATGATGTGAATCTCATGTTGCTCCACATCCCAAAGGTGCTCTATTGAATTGAAATGAGGCCATTTCAGTACAGTGAACTCATTGTTATGTTCAAGAAACCAGTTTAAGATGATTTGAGCTTTGGGATGGATGGATGGATGGATGGATGGATGTGTGTGTATATATGTGCATCATTTTCTATTTCAGTAGATATAATAAGTATCAATAATGCTGTCAATGACTTTGTTTAGCCAGCCACCTAATTTTCAACTTTAGTTCTTTAGTGAGAAGATCTAAACTGTATACATTACAGTGGTGAAAAGTTGCAAAGCAGATTAGCAAACTCAACTTTTTGAAGTGATGGGGATACCAAACTAAATGAATAAATAGGTGGACATATCATATAAGCTTGTCAGTTCTTGGACATGAATAGCATACCCCTTCAAGGTAAATGGCACAGATTGCATATGCACAATTGCAAGTGCATTAACCAATATTAGATACTCTATATGTGTGTCACTTTTTGCAATTATTTCTGAATAATTCAATTCTGAAAAGCAAATCTTAAGTACTGGGGTTTCACTCTTATCTTGACAACATTTCTACCTTTTCGCATGAGTAACATGCATGCTTAGCTAAAAAAAACCCTGTGATGTCACCAAAGTTTAACCACGCCATCACTAGAAAAATGTTGGTTTTCCTCAAATCTCTGATTTAAAACATCTCAGCAGTTCACATATGTAAGTAATCCTTTCTCTTTTTTTCTTTCTGTATTTAGTGGCTAAATGCCATTTGTCAAGGTACCATTTTGCTCATCATTTTGCCCCTCATAATTTGACTGTCAGTGCTAGAGACAGAGGAAATGGGATGTGAAAATGAGTGTGGTCGATTGAGGTCCAACGACGAAGGTTACACACATTTTCATCTGCTACAGAAGCAGGGGACACACAAAGACAGGGTGGAAGAGCAATGTTAAAGGATATTTTACCATGTCCTTTTGGATTAGGCCTGGAGATTGATATCTTCCAGTCAGATGAAGCTCTGATGTGAGTGATCCAGCTCTTCCATCATTGTGACATGCGGCTCTTGGCTAACGCTCATCCGTGTTGATGGGCACACCCTACGCCACAAGGGCTCTGGCTAGCATACCCACCTTCCTCTTTCCCATCTCTGTCTGCCTCACTCTGCCATCTCTGTTCTTTTATTTCCATTGCCCTTCTCCCCTGTTTTCTGTCACCATGTCATGTTCAATCACTGTTTGGCTGGCCAGGCACTCAGTCGGGCAGGCAGGGAGCAGGGAGCCCCAGGTAGAGAGCTGCCTAACAGGCGTCAGGATGGGCACTGAAATGACTCTAATAATGGGGTCCCCGTGTGGCCCAGACTGGCCAGTCAGTTAGCAGGCCTAGGATGGGGACTAATAAGTGTTTGATGTCTGCAGGGGAAGGAAGTGTGAAGGAGTACAGCCAACCCTGGACACTCCAGTCAGGCAGGTGCAGCCAGGCAGGAACTGAGGGGGTCGACTGTGGAACAAGACGTCAGATCAGTATTGATATGTGTCACGCTGGAGGTTGCCACGCTGTTTGTTTAAGAGAGTGTCTCAGAGTAGTACTAGCAGCCATGCAGTAATTGATGTCTAGATCAAAAGTGGAGCTAGAGGACAAGCTGATGCGCCTAATGCTCAGTGAAACCAAATTTGTCGATTTTTATAGCGCGGCGAAGAAGGAAAATACTGCACAATGTGTACCTAAATTATCAGTGCATGTGTAAAACTCCGGCAGCAGTTACACTCATGGCTAAATTTGCTGGCCATCCTTGATTTGATGGAAATTACCACTGACAGGCAGTGAGGTGCCATTTTGTCCACTGATGCGTGAAGTCCATCATTGTCTGTGTAGTTGAGTTTAGTTAACATGGCACTTAGCGACTGACATTGCTTTAGAGCCAGCAAAACATTGTCATTGTCATGTCATTTATCTCTTGCTAGACAATTTTCGATGTGGTCTTCACTGAACGCCTCACTGATGTTTCTAGCTTTTTACAGTAGGCATGTGCAGCCAGACAGAGTTTCGGTGCCCTCTAAGAATAAACTGTATGTCAACCCCCTCCGCACATTTTAGGCCCTGATATGGGAGCGAATGGCTTGCCCAGCACCTTGCACTGATAAAGCCACAGCTGTCCTTTCAAGTATGGCCATCTAGTAACAAGCTACTTCCCTTTGAACAGTTTTATGTGGTTGTAATTGACCTGACAATGGGGTTCATTATGCAGTCCCTTTCATGCTGTTTTGCCTGATAATTATTATTTAATGTGTTCGGATGGAGTGCATCATTAATTCATCCCTTCCTCCAATGTCAAAGAGATGAACAGTGAAGTTATCACTCTCTGGTGATTAATATTATGCTCTTTTGTTATTGAATCCTGTCCCAGTGATTAAACCTTCATTGAGCGACTCACCAGCCGCTCTTATTAACGGCGTCATTAACAAACACAGTCAAATCTCTAATTGTGATTTTCGCTTTTTCTTTCGTGTTTTTGGTCAAAGGTTTGAACCACTTATCTGGGCTTTTCTTTTAATTAGAAGTCCCGAGCGTAATGAAGAACACAATCGATCAGTGTCAGGCTATGTGGCGTGCAGAAAATGAGCGCTTATGATTACTTGCGTCATTAGTGCTTTCACGTGCCTTTAAGAGCAGATGAACTGTAGGAGTAAATAACCAGCCTGTCATTAATGTGCTTGCGGTTGGGTTTCTGTTGGTTACATGATAATGTATGCTTTGCAAAAGACCCTCAAAAGGGGGACGTGAGACCTTCTGTCCTCCACCTTAAACAACCTTCCTGTTATCTGCAGCCTCCAGAGCTACTGTAACTACTTTTCTCTTCTGGCTCTATATGGAATAAACGTCACTGAAATTAATTTCCTTTTTTCTTCTTCTTCTTTTTTTTTTTTTACTAGACCCCTCAGAATGGTAATCTCGTCTTCAGTCAAAATTTATGTGCCCCCGAATTCAATTTCCTTCTCGTCCTCATAAGTTGAAGGTGCAAAGATGGATAACTGACAGGCATTTACCTGTATATATGATTATAAATTTAAAGTGTTCAATTAGAGTCTTTAATTTAAAGTGTTTGTCAGCTGTAAGGGTTCAGTCATGCCTGCTAATGCACAGGTTATGCCAGGGGTTTTAAACATATGGCCCCAGGGCCGGAACTGGACAGCTTTGAAAAAATGTGAGGAGGTGCATAGATTTTTGCACTTTCAAGTTTTACACCTTTTCCTATTGATAAAGATCCCCCCCCCCCAATTCATATTACACATACTACAACATAATTAAGTAATATAAAAACAATAAAATGACAAAAACGTTCCTGTTTTTTCATGTAATTTTCTTTAAATTGATGAAAACTTTAGATTTTATAATTACAGAACAGTCTGAGCAATGAACTGCCGAACTGCCAGAACTTTTATTCTACACACCTAAGATCACAGAATCCTTGTTCTTTGAAACACACTATATAAAATGAGTTTGACAATCCTGAGTTATGTGCACTGCATGTCGTTTTAGGAAAGGGTGTTATCCTACCTTTTGTTTGCATATATGCTATTGTAAATCATAATCCTTCAGTCACACAGCCAGCCTTCAGCGTCTGAATGTGCTATTTGTCTACCTCAAGGAGAATCATGTAGAAAAAGCTACCTAGTATTGATCAGCGCTGTTTGAGCCATGACCCAGCAACTTTCCTCTGAAAGCCCATCAGGATGTGGCAGTAGCAAATATTTCAACTCTCCATCTGTCACACTTGCGCCAGCCATTTTTTTTTTATTCTTTGCTGGCCTTCGGTGTGTGTTGTTATAGCATCTGAATCATGTAGAAAGTTTCTACATCTGTCTCTGTGTTGGTCAGGGTCTCTGTTTAATACCTCACACCCAAAGAAAAAGAAATAAGGCCCTAATGAAAGCTTGTGCAGCAACAATAAAAGTAAAAGTATAATACATCACCGTATTTTATATAATATTATGAAACGGCACCATGTGCCATGTCTTAGCATCCTACATGGCTTGCTATTCACTGTTATGTTGTAGGCTTTTTAATCCCCTCCTTCCTGTCTCCCCTACACAGTTTCTCTTCCCTCCTTTTCCTCTCCCTTCTCCCCAGCCTCTGCCTTGGTGAAAAATGGGGCGCATTTCCCTGATAGCCTGTGTGAATGTGGAGAGTATAAATGGCTAATGAATTACAGATGAACATTGACGCAAATTAATCTTCCTGATGTCCCAGGGTTATATGGCAGCTATTTAAAAGTTTAATCAATACGCTGAAGTTGAGAACATGCAGGCGCTGCAGTTGTTTGGCCGCAGTAAACGGCCAGGAGGGGAACAGGGAAGGCATAAGCCCAGGGCATGCATCATGATGACAGCTATTTATGTTTAATGGACTAAATATTTTTTACTGATGGAGGACAAATGTCACTTTAATTCTTAAAGTTACAAGCAGGAGATTTGTTTGGGACTGGTGAAAGATGGGTGACACCTCAGCTGTTTAAAAAGGCTAACTAATGGACATAAGAGTCTATTAGTTAAGACTGAATAGGAATGGATTTTGTTCGAACATGCCATTTTAAAGCTTTTCTGAGAACCGCACATCAAAAATAAAAAAGGAGAGGTTTTACCTAAATAACAAGTGTTTAAATATATAGACTGGCTTAAGTGTGATTCCAAATTGTTCATAGGTGTGGACGTATTAGTGGTTTTCTGTGTCTTTGATTTAACCCTGTGACGTACCGGAAGTCTGTCTAAGGGGTAGCTCTACTTACAACCACTGTGTGGAAATGTCATTTTATTCTATATGGCATCTTTTTTTTTTTTTTTTCAAACTGGATCCAGCTTCTGTTACGTCGTTCATTTCATCTTATTCACTCATTCATCTTATTTATATGAAATCAAGAAAGAGAAAGTATGTGCTGCATTTCCACATTCAGTACTGTGCTGGCTTTCGAGTTGCTTGTTGCTGCTGCTGTTTATCTCTGGCAATATTTAAGTGGCACTCAAAAGAAAAATATACTTAGTTCATACTGCCACACATAGCCAGCACACCAGTACTAAGTGAAACAATTCAATTTCTCTCCATGGCAATGTGCTGTGTGTGCCAGCTGACCTCTCAGTGGGCTGAATCACAGTCTACTGCCTGTTAGTTTATGGGACGCAGAGGGGTTATCTATCTACCGGCTTCCCTATAGAGAGAAGGTGGCGACTCCATCTCATGACGTTGGGCTGAACTGATAAAAGGACAGCCGGAGATGGATTGTGTCCACAATAATAGCCCTGGCTCACAGCAGCCTCCGCCCCAAGCCCATAAGTCACTTGCACCAATTCTTATAGAAGCCAGCGATGAACAACATCTGACCCCATCCCCCACCTGCCCAGTGTTATTTCAGCCCTTGGAGATAATACGGAGAGTGTAATTGTGTTGTTAATTGGATTCTTCAAGTTATATTTTTTCCCCCCTGATGGATTGAAACACACAAATTGTTGGCTAAGTCACTAAAAAGGAGAGTGTGGTTACAAAAAAAAATCAGTGAATAATCAGAAAGCAGAAGAGTGCATAAAGGAGGAGAAAGACAAAGTGGAAGCAGTTAAGACAAGAGGGGAGAATAGATGTGGAGAGGGGACAGGGCAAGAAACTAGGAGTGGAGGGAGTGAATTCATGCCAAGAATAGATAACCTTGATGTTAAAAGCTACATCCGTTGGATGTGTCTTTCTGTGACATATTGATGGCCCTTGAAAAGAGTCAAGCTGATTGTATGCAGGGAACAATCATTAAACCCACTCCATCTCCCTCCCCTCTCTGACTCCCTCTGTCTTCCTCTTATAAGTGTGCGCTGATGAAATGCTACAAGACCCACACATGCTATGAGCTAAAAAATTAGTCCAAGTCCTTATTTCTTACACAAACTGTGTCTCTTACACGATCTGCCTTCTTCCATCTGTTAAGTTTTGAGACACCCGAAAGCTATGTCTACTACCTCTCTGTTAATACTATTACTAATATTATTTTACATCAGATTTGGTTCCACATTTCTCTTGATGTCTCTTGTTAGGTCACAGCATCTTTAACAGGTGAGGAGTTAATGTAGTAAAATTGCTGGAGATTAGCCCACTTTTCAGGCATTACCAACAGAAGACAATGACTGTTCAGGTATAATCTAAAACCACACTTCAGATTGATGCATTTTATTATTTGCTGTACAATCATATTTCATGTATTACCGCTATCTTGCCAAGTTAATACTCTTAGGCGGCGCCTCTTTGGTATTACAATTTAATAATTACAGCATAAATCTCAAACAAAGGACTAGCTAATGCTCTCCTAAATATCCACATAAAAAAGAATGACATTCATCTCTGCAGGTTATACCAGAAAATTATCTGAAAGAAACATAAAAGCATACTCTGAACTACAAAGGACAATGAAACTTGATTAGGAATACATTATTGTCTTTCTATTCAAATGTTTATTGATGACTTTTTGTTGTGTTAATCTTATGCAGCAAAACAATAAAACACCCTTGATTGCTTTGTCAGTTCTGTCTGCTGGGATTGCTTTACCCCTTTGGTTATACTGTACTTTATTATTACTAAGAAATTCTGTGTTCAACAGCAACTGTTGATGCTGTATGTGTTGATTTGGTGTTAGAGCACTGTAAACATGACGCTTGCACAGTTAGCTTACTCACACTGTGGGAGAATGGCCCATCAAGCCCCTGTGGGGAGGACACATGCTTTGGGTAATCAGCTCGCAAAAGACCAGACTTTTCTGACGATGAACCCACACTGCAGCAATCACCAAGCAGGAGATGCAAAAAACCAATTGTGCAAGCTTTTAATAAAGACAAGAGGGTTTGCGTCTAACTTGGGGCTGTGTGACATACAGTATGTAGTATAAAGGGCTGACTGTTGCTCCACCAGGGCATGATGGAAACGTTAGCCTCCGCGTCACTTTGTTAATCTGTCACTTTAATGGCTGCTCCCACCGTTCTCCCTGTGTGCTCGAGATGAAAGGGGGTATGAGTTTGTGATAATGTGTACATGGTTGAGAGTGTGGGTGTTGATTCGAGTGTGCTCATCCATGTCTCAGGGTACACAGAGGATATTGTACACTAGCACGTTTGGCACTGTAACACTTTTTATTAAGTATCAGTTCATCAGGCAGAGCCCCACCGGCGTGACTGTGGCCTCAGAGGGCATTATGTAAGACCAAGTTTGGCTTAGTTATTCCCTTTCCTGTCTCCAGCCACCCCATCTTTCTCCTGGTTTCTCTTGTAATAAGAGCAAACACTTGCTGTGAAGGGAATGCAGTGAACTGGAATGTGTTTATGCACCAAACACACCGCTTAATGTAGTGCTGAAATGTAGAGCTTTCAACGTTCATGCACTTTTTCACCCACTGGGAGACGGACCTCTTGCCTGTTCTTTGTTCTTCCCTTTTTTCCTTAATTTAAACTCCCACTTCTCCTATGATCGCACACAAGTGTATATATTAGCGCTGTTGTGGAGTTACAGGTCACACATTTTCCAGTGCTTTCTGATTGGTACTGGAGAATCACAGAATGTGGTCCCTCCAATCCTTCTCAGTCCCCACAAGCTAGTGACGAGCTCAGCGGAGTGTGAAGGTTCGAGGGGCCTTTGGCTTTAGTTCTTTCATCTGTGAAGGTTATCTCTGAAAGGCTTTGGTTGCAACTTACAAATATATCCCCTCTAGGTAAGCTCTTATTGGGAGCCTTGGTTCTGGTCATTTCTCCCCATCGCCCTACTCCTGGAGAGCGCGAGCTATCTCGCTGGGTAAGCTGTGAATATGTGAAAGGCCCCGGTACCCATGTGATCAGAGCACTGTGAGACACCCCGATTCCAGTGGTGTCAAGCCCACTCTCCAGCCGTGGCACCTATATCCCCAGGCAAATCACGGCAGCTGGAATTCATCCCCCCCGCCCCAGCCTCCTGACTGTCAGAGAAGCACATGCACACACACGTACAAACACACGTGTGTATGTACCCCCCGTACACCGGGGGAGCAGGCAGGCACGGAGCTGGTCCTGGATTTTATCGGAGGTGACAGCTTCTCACACTTCAGTGTTTGGATCACCTCAAGTAGCTGGGCTATGAGGGGAAATGAGCACTGCTCCACTACAAAGTCCAGATTTAGATTGACTGAGCTTGTCCTCGGGCCTGTGGGCTTCTGCTGCTGCTGTACAGCTCCGCCGCCTGACAGAACACCCACTACTGCTGCCAGGGACTGTGTGTGTGTGTGTGTGTGTGTGTGTGTGTGTGTGTGTGTGTGTGTGTGTGTGTGTGTG
>NW_024582368.1:2099844-2208139 GCF_018398535.1 Haplochromis burtoni | reverse complement strand
TGTGTGTGTGTGTGTGTGTGTGTGTGTGTGTGTGTGTGTGTGTGTGTGTTTGTCTCTCCGTGCTCTATATGTGTGCATATGTGTGTGTCACTCGGTAGAGCCTACTTTGAAGAGTCGGAGAGAGTGGGGGAAAGAGAGCGATGTGTCAGGTTTGGTTAGAATTGAGGGTGGCATCAGAATATGCTTGGCACTAATATGGCACCAGTATCTCTGTCCCCGTCTCTGCTTTCTGTCACTTAGTTGCCATTCTCTCCTCGCCCTTGACAATGTCTCTTTGGATTATGTGATTGGACTTACCACTTGGAGCACCCCTCATCCCTCTGCGACACTGCCTCTCCAATGAGTCTCTCCTTTTCTGCCTTGCATCTGGCCTGCCCCTCCCTCCTCCCGTAATGCACTTGATGTCTATTTAGAAAAAAAAATGGTGAAAGCTTTATCTGTTCTCCTGTCAGATGATCATTGACAGCGCTAATGCCACTTGTCCTTGCCTCATTTGGCGAGAGGTGACACCTAGGTACAGCCCGCCACATTCATCAAGTGGCAGTGGAAGCGATGTGACATCAACGTCTGCAAACCAAATACGGAGCTCGGGGCAGCTCTCTGCATGGACAGCACCGCCTCGCAATAAAGCAAGAAAAGCACTGCAGACCATCATCCCCCTTTGATGTGGCTTTAATTTTATTACTTGGTTTTACTGATTTTCCTGATTGTTATTCCGGTAGATTACGTTTCTCTCCATTGTTTTTTTTTTTTTTAAATAGCTAATATCTAAATTAACTGTTTTAATAATATAGAATAGACAGATATATGTATAGGTATATATATAAACCTCTTTGATAAAGTAATTCTGCCTATCTTCTATGAAATAATAGCACAGAAGTTCAGCTTGTTTTGACTAGTACTGTAGTTCCATCTACAAGAACTGCTGATTAAGTATAAATATGATACCTTAATGAAAAGTAATATATGCACATAAATGCGGTAGAGATTATGAAAAGCAGGATGCCCTCTTATTTGGAAGACCCATGTAAAGAATATTTGGAAATGTTTCACATTTTATGCCATAAAGTTTTAATTTGTAATGAAAATAATCATTAAATCCTGCAGTTAATTTAATCCATAATTAGTAAAGTAACCTTAGGATAAAGTAAATAATCTTGTGTCTGCATTGAGTTATTTAAATACGTTTCTGTAATGCAGTAAATACACCTTCCTGATTAAACTTGCATGCTGCATCTATTGGAAGCAAATGCAAATATTCAGGTCTCTCTCTGAAACTGCCTCTTTCACCCGCCTGCAAGAAGTAGAGACGCACACCCAGTTCAGTCCTGCCATTTAAAACTGCACGACTACAGTAAACAAAACAGTTTTGTGTACTTTCAGTGTTTCTCATTTAGAAACTCAGCCAGGCTTATTTTATGTGTCTTTAAAGTCAAACAGATAAACTGAATTTATTACCTAGATTTTGAAGATGCCTGAAGATGCCTTCAATAATATTAATACATCTGCATAGTTTCATGATATTTCAAAGTAGAATGGGAGGCAGAGCCTTCAGCTTTCAGGCCCCTTTTCTGTGGAACCAGCTCCTAGTTTGGATTCAGGTTTCCCTTTAAACAGGTTTCTTCCTGTTTAAAGGGAGTTTTTCCTTCCCACTGTTGCCAAGTGCTCGTTCAGATGGGATCGTTTTATAGTTAGGGTTTTCGTGCACCTTGAGGTGACTGCTTTGTGATTTGGTGCAATATAAATCAAATTGAATTGAATTAAATGTAATTAAAAATGAACTTACAAGTTTGCTATTTCCTGGTTTCCTGTCATTCTTATAAACAAACCACATCAGAGACGTGCTCTGAGGGTCTTGCCAACAGGTTGAAAGCTGCTGCTGTTAATCTGCGAATGACACTGCAAATGCACTGCAGTTATTATACTACAACCTAGAAACTGCTGATTGTTTAGTTTTGACACTAAAATGTTTACGGCAGTTCAGTCCAGTTAGAAACAGTGGTTGCATTTCAATGTGAAAAGTATATACAGGTACTAAAGCAAACTGACTGAACTCTCCTCTTTCTGTTTTTAGGAGTGTTCGCCAAGTGTCGCTACATCTACTATGGCAAGCACTCAGAGGGCAACAGATTCATCAGAAACGATCAGCTCTGATGGACAGCCGCTCAACCGTAGACTAAGAGACGGACATGGAAGGCAGCAGATGCTAACAGAAGGACGGGAGGATCAAGTCAGTCTTATTTATTGAATCCAGTGGTGATATTTGGTTCACCTGATCACCTGATCTGGAAAAGAAAAGATTTAAATTCCTGGAAAATATGTTCCTATATAAAAGGAAGGTTTCCTTTAAAAAAAAAAAAATTCTTGTGTTTTTAAAGATCATATTGCAGCCCCATAGTTAGAGCCTCTTTTGCTTCTGCTTCCCTGCATGCAGCTCAGCCGGAGATGACACTCTGAATGACATGATTGCCTCTAAGCATTTGCAACTGCAAAACTCGAGACTCAAAACACAAACACAAGAGCACAAGCCTCTCTCTCTCTCACACACACACACTCTCACACACACACACACACACACACACACACAGAGTCAGTGACAAACATACCCAGCCAATTGCGTCCTCTTCCTTGACAGCCATGATGGATCACTTGTCCACTACCACCACTAATCAAGGGTGAAGAGGTTATGGTCACACACCTGGGGCCTGACACGGACTCATCTCTTTCACCGTGTGTATCATTCGCTCACACACACTCACATCTTCTTTAAAACATTAAGACAAGGCTTTGACAGAACAGCGTTTCTACAGCTTCATTAAACATTGCTGTGATTTTCAGTCGACACCCAAGGCATGATCAGTGTGTCTTGTTTAGTTTGAGGCAGAATTTTTTTTTTTTTTTGGGGAGTAGTGTTTTTTGTGCTCATGTGATTTTTATTTGGTTATTTTTGTCTTTTGGATCTTTTGGTGTCTAAAAAAGAGAAAATCTCTTCTTGAAAGTCAAAAATCTGATAACTGAGAAGATTCAGTGAGTTTCTTCTACAGTGTGAACATTTTTGTTTGTTTGAAACAAAAGAAGCCGAACAAAATGCAGCTTAATCATAAAAATAAAACATTCCAGCACCTGCTTTAATGAAGAATAGGATTGCTCTTTCCAGGTTCATGTCTGAAATGTTGCTCTCTTTTATTGCTTTACAATTTTCAGAATATCCAAGCCAATGTAATAACCAGTGTTGCTGCATGAGAAATGTTTACATTTTGTTATTCTCTTTATAATTGTTGTGGCTTACCATTGTTGTATTGATCCGTTTAATGCCCTCTCACAGCAGCAGGTCAAATTTCTGAGGCAACAAATTGAAATTTTAATGTAAAGGATGTGATAAATCTGATCTGATGTGAAATTGTATTAACAGGATTTAATTAAATGGGTTGAACTAACACATGTCTCTTGTCAATTTGATGTGGAGTTTAAGGTACTGTGATGCTTTCGCATTTAATTCCCTCTGCCGGCACTTTAAACTGTTTCCTAATGAGGAACTGTCCATCACATAGATATTTTTTTCCTGCATAAAGCTTATTAAAGATGTCAGTGACTGACAAAACTCATCTGTCATCAAATCATAAGGCTTGATTACTTACACTTTAGAAGTGATGGAGGTGAATAAACCACAGTGATGAGATAGAGGCTTTATTTATTTGGGACTTGAAAGAAACCATGTTGAGCTTCAGTACAGTGTGTCACTCATCCACAAACGGATGAAGAAAAGGTCAGAGATAGCCTGATGCAATGTTTGTTCACTGTGTCTCTTTCAGTTCGTCTCATATTTCTATTAGCTTAAACATTTGCACTAGTATACTATAGTGTGTGTGTGTGTCTGCTTGCTCGTTCACTTCACAACTTTCAACAGGACTGTGTGACCATATTCCAGATGACATGCCGTTCAGGAGCCTGGTCACTAGTGCTGGCGTTTCAAAATGACAAGGTTTATTTGTCTGTGTTTTGATATGTTCAGAGGAAACTGGGGCTGACAGCCGGAGGAGGCAGGAAGAGGGGAGCCACAACAAGTTCCCCCCGCACGACACAAAATGTCATCCTTCCCCTGGCTGCGGCGCACGCCCAGCCATCCTGCTGAAAAGAGCAGACATTTAAAACTTTGTGACATGTGTCACAGGCACTGCCATTGAGCCAGTGCCACTGACGGAGCTGGAATTGACAGGCCCCGAGCCACCGGAGCTGGCTGGGGGACACACCGAGTTTGGTGCGTGTCACTTCCCATCCTCGTCAGGGATGCATCCCGAGCTGCCACACCAACACAAACTGCATTATGGGGTGGGCAGGGAGTGCCAGATTGGGTTGACATATGCTTGACGTGTGCCTTTGTGCATGCGGTGGGATGAATGGGATGCTTGGCATCACGGACAGTAGATTAATTAAGGTATGAGGCACAGATCTACCTGTAGGCGGTGCCCTCCTTGACCCTCGGCTCTGTCACTGAGGCTGCTCCTTGGGAACTTCTTGGCTGAACAAATGGCACGCCACTTCATCACAGCAGATCAGTGACATTCTGCTATAGTGGCCCTGCAGGCTCCTCTACTAGCCGCAGTGTGCATGTGTGTGTCTGTGCGTAGGCACACGCATAGGAAGTGTAACTCTGAATGTGCATATTTTTATGTGAATCCATATCTGCGTGAGCATCATCTGGGTCTTTGTGCACAGTTTGCGTAGACAATTTTTGCTGTTTTTGTACTAGAAAGGAAACGTTACACAATGAAACCTTAATACTAACAATACGGCACGTGCATTTTGTAAAAAAAATAAATAAAACTTGATTTGGGCCTATTATAAGTATTCCAAGTAACTGCTCTTTTTGCTTGAGTTTTGATGTGCTCTTAATAGCCACAAAATACAGATGACCATGTGATAGCTCTTCCTGTATCCATATTTAATATGAGAAAGTTTAATTTAAGTTCATCCTTTTGCACAGTCTTCAATAATACTGTGCATACTTTCACTGCAACTGTTGCACAATATTGGAAGGCTTTCAGACTGTAGGTATATTAAAATGTATTTGCATATTGTATGAGCTCAGATTTTTCCTACATTGTTGGCACAGCGCAATTCTCCTCCCCAAAGGCACACGAGTGTGTGACTTGCTGTCAAGAAAACTAAGGACCAATCGCCCCATCACTAGATATCAGCTCACAGCCTGATGACTGATTGGCATGAGCTAATGCAAATTTACAAGGAGGCGGAGAAAGGAAAAAGGACTTGTCTGTATGAGTGACAAGTGGCCACTGATAGAGCAGCAGACAGGATGGGGCGAGATTTAGATTTAACTGTCCTCCTGGCTCTAGAAATCTCTTTCCCCCCTTTTTCCTTTCCTACCCCACTTTTTCTCTGTCTGTGTCTGACATGCAAACCCCTTCCCTCCTGCTACTGAAGACATCTGGCAGCACACTGCTGTCTCACTTGATCCAGAGGAGCTGAAAGGGGGGGCGGGAGAGTGGCCCTTATTTCCGGGCCGGTCTTAGATGAGTAACATTTGTCACTCAGGGTTGTGCTGTAGTAATTAGCTTGTCAGTGGGCACCGGGCTGAGCTGGCTCTTTCTGCTAAGAAAGATGGACAGACTGACACAGGAGCTGACAGCCAGTCGATAATGTGGCAATTAATGTCATAAATAATTCCACTGCCAATTATATCAAAATGGACCCCGTTCTTTCAAAGGGCCTGGTACTCCCTTATCATTCCCTCTGATAAGGGGAACAACCATCCCCCCATAATTATGGGGCTTTTTATATGGAAATATAACATGGCCTTGCTCTCTCACATGTTTATAGCACAGGGGTGAAAAGTAGAACAAGGTGGACAGAGCAATAAATGTAATATGCTAATAAATGTGTTTCGTGCCCTTTAGCTTAGGTACTCCGACAGGTCGTGTGGCAGGACTGTGAGGCATTTCAAATGTCACTGGCATGTACAAAACGGGGCGTGGGGGGTGGGAGACTTGATTTGAAAATGTAGGCAATTATGTGAGAGAGATCGATTGGAGTTGATATTTTAAAGGTTGCAAAAGCTTAACCAACAGTGAGAATATTGATCTTGACGCCCCATAGCTTGGTGGGAAAAATCATATCTATTCTGTCTTCAAGATGCAGGTCAATCAATCGCAGTAAGCGTGAATACTTGAGGAGCTGGAATCCACATGGGTTCACTGAATAGTAAATGTGCTGTATATTGGAGGGAAGTAAAAGTGGGAAAGCGGGAATTTGCTTTGAAATGCTTATTATCCAGCGCCTCGGCCTGTTTCCGCGGGCTCATTTGTCTCGACAAGTGACTCAGTCACTGTGAACGGTCCCCATCAGCCTGACACTAAACTCTTCCTGTGAAATGTATGAGCAAATAAAGTGAGCTCAGCACATGTAAAGCCCTCCTAATGCATTGTAAAACAGCCTTAAACACATCAGATGTATCTTCGGGATGGGAAGGTCGCTCTGATGGTAATATATGGTCTGCGCTCAGAAGTCTCAAGGTCGTGTCAAATTCGCCTACATAATGCATGATTTCCCGTTACTCTTACAGACTCCAATCATGCCTCTCAAGCCTTGAGATGAAAATTTTAATAAGTAAATCAGCCACCTTGCTGGCATTTCTATTACCCCTCAATGTGCACTGACAGAGAAAATGAATAATTCCAAATAATAACACATAGTAACAAATCAAATTTACTACTCTGAGAGAGAAAGTGCTGCCGTGGATGTAAAACTGTTAGCCGGCTTTAGTTATTCTTTCATCTCGCCTGTATGGATTTTACTTCTGTTTTGTATTTGTTTTGCGCTGCTGTGTAAATGTCTTCTTTGTACTTTATGAAGATGAGCGTGTCGCTCCTCCACTTGTCACTGTCCTCTCGTTAGATTGTGTGTAATTATTGTGTCACTTATTGCACGAGAATTGCTTTGCTTTGAATAAAGCAGTTAAATGACCCTGTTAGCATAATTAATTTAACTATCCTGAGGGTCTGCAAAGTCGCAGCCTCATGAATATTAATCGCTGTCAGTGTCGTGCTAAATATTGTACGACAACAACGCAACGTGTTTCTGTTTCGTGTTTGTTTTGAAGTGATTCATCGTTTGATGCAATTTTTGGAGCAAAATTTGGAGTCTTTGTTCCTCGTTCTTAGGCGCTCTATTTGTTTGGTTTTTTTGATTAACAATAACACATTTAATACAATCGGCCACATGTAATCAGATAAATATTTGATCAGACACTTTGATATTTTTTTTTCTGCATCATTAAAACAAAAACAAAAAAACACATTGATTTGGCAGAAAACATACAGTAATTATACACACTAGTATGGCAGAGGGGCATGTAAAGTTTGCATTTTAATGTTCACACCCCAGGGCTCTACAGCTGTACATTGTATGACACAAAGCATCATTGCCATTGATTTTACATGCTTGCAGGCTTGGTTCAATGCATTACATCCTCACTTGAAATTTGAATAATAAATGGGAGTTCCAAATTATTTGGAAACCAGAGTGTAATAACCTTGTTTTATATGGTTATTACAACCTAGTTTCCACAAACTGGCAGCCCAAATAAAGACATAAACAGATACTGTCTAACATCAAGAAATAAGTAGTACTACATATAGTATCCCCTATAGTTACATTATTGTCATTGATAATTATACTTTAGAAGAAAGATGCTTTTTGGTTTATTATATGCAATTACAAATAATATTAAAATGTCACAAAGACACATCTTTTCTATTATAACAGATGGGAATAAAAGTATTTTCCCCTACATGTTATGGCTGTTTGATTGAGATAAAATGAGTATGATATGCACATGAACTGGCCAATAACAATCTTTTTGGCAGACAACAATCACTTCAATGTGTCTAGAGTTCTGCGCCTATGCTCATTTCAGATGCTAGACCTTACATGCTTGAATAGAACAATCAAACATTGCAAAGGAAATTCCTGGAAATATTGGCATTTACTTCTTCTATCAGGTCCCGAGGGTGGAAGTGCTGATTGTGTTGAATCGCGTCTGTGTTTATCTAACAAGTGGACGTGAAAAGGAACCAGGAAAAAAAAAAAGCCCCCAGGAGAAATGGCTGGTTTTCTCACATGGCCAATTCTGTATGACTCCATTGAGGCACAAGAGAATACTTAAACAAGCAGTGTACTGTACAATGAAGTGATGTGTACCTACAGTATCCGTGGCATCATGCTCTTTCACTCAAATGGCTGCTTCGGATGGATGCAGGAATTATTCTCTCAGATTTTGATTTTTTGGGGGGAGGGTTATTTCCCATGAACGTGTTTTGAACTGTAAACAATGCTCATACATTACATATGAATACACATATTATGGGACCCATGGTGGTGTGACCTGAGGGACAAGTGTGCCGTGCTGTATGTCAGACTCTGTGGTATTTCCTGCGGCACTCTTAGCCTATCTCTGGGGTCCTCTGGAGGGCAGCCTCTAAAATGGCTCGACTTGGCCTTGGCCGATGACAGTGACATACAGAGGCAGTCGAATTTTGACACACGGCTGTGAGTAATTGTGAGGAAAAGGTGAGGGAAATCCGTTTGTGGGTGAGTCTTAAAGACATGGAGATCCAGCCAGCCTCCTTGGGGTATGGCGTAGCACAAATGAAATCCTTGAATCATGAATACTCTGGAGGTGAGGCACTATTTACTGCAGCCAGTCTTGCTTTTATGGAAACCATAATGGTGGTCAGTAGCTGGGAGCTCAGGTTTTAAGTAGCCCATGTTTTTCTTTTTCTTCTTTTTGGATTGCCAATATGTAGATTTCTATTTATTTATTTTGTTTTTATTAATGTTTTATTTCAACTAACCATTTCTAATAAGTTAATTTAATGATTTTTTAATTATTTTTTAAAGGAAGCACATTTAAAGAACAGTGATAAAAATGCTAAAACGGTTGAATATACCAAACTACAAACTAACCAAATCCTAATCATACTGAGAGATTTAGTCAAATCAAATAAATCATTTAAGGAGGGGTTAAAGTTAATTTTGGTAATCATTTTTCATAAACATTTTTAAAATAAATCAAAAAGAATGTACAAAAACATATCCACACAATAACAGGCTAGCACCATTACAGCAACCAGAGATCAATCCATTTAACAAATTTTACCAATTAGAAACTATACCTGTACTAATGTGATGATTTGTTTTTTGTTGAGACCAATGTCTGCATGAAAAGACAGAAAACATTATGTCAATAATTCATGTGTAGTAATTATATTCTAGAATGAAAGCACAATGCCACAGCTACTTCTGATGGCTAACTACTGATAGCTAACTACTGCCCTTAGCTAGCTAGCAAGGGTTAATTCGCAGATAAGCTTACAAAACACACATAATTTAAATCGGTGAGATAGACATGACTTAGCTGCTATGTTAAAATAATGTGTCCACTATCATATTGTTAGTAAACATTAAGCCTATATGTTAAATATACTATTTTTGTTGTCCTAGTTTTGCATGTTAGCATGCTGACTTTTCTCAGTTAGCATCAACCATGTAGTAGGTTGAAATTATAGTTTGCAGGTATTTGGTCATTAAGTTAGCAATGCGAGATTAAAAGTCAAGTAACTGTAAAATTATGTTGGCCACACCAAATATAGTTTCATGATACTGTGATGCATCACATATCTATAGCCTCACATTC
This sequence comes from Haplochromis burtoni, assembly GCF_018398535.1. Taxonomy (NCBI): domain Eukaryota; kingdom Metazoa; phylum Chordata; class Actinopteri; order Cichliformes; family Cichlidae; genus Haplochromis; species Haplochromis burtoni. Next base: position 2,198,427 of record NW_024582368.1, on the reverse strand, counting down.
AAGAAGACAAGAACCAAAAAGGAAAATGGCAGGAGTTGTATATTTATTCACTGCAGTGTCATTCTGTCATTCAGCTGTTCGTTTTTTTTTCCTCCTGCAAGTGCAGGTTGTTTAATTTATTTCTAGTTTGCTCTCATTTGTTTGATAAGCACAACTCCAAGGGGTTATGAAGCACTTACTACAGTCGATCAACTTGTTGGAGCAAATTCTTTGCAGTTCTTACACGGGCTTTTGTAAAGCTCAAGTTCACCTCCATCACTGCATGATCATGGATACCTGTAAAAAATGTAATGCTCTCCTGTCCTGGTTGCTGAGATTCTTATTTCTGGATCGCACACATTTTTGCCATGAAGGTGAAGTAAGAGTCAGGCAAAGTTGAGGTGTTCTCACAACAAACAATACAAATCCTACACTATTTGAGATATGCATATGGTGATTAAATGCCAATAGCACAAAACATTGATCCATTTACAAGAGCTGGTTCAAGTATCCTTGAGCTAAAGGTTTATTAGTTGTGATTCTCTTCTATGTCTGGGTAAACTTCAGCTGTGAACCTGCGCATTTGGGTATCAGCAATGCTTTCTCTCTGTATGTCAAACTGGCTGATAGGCCTAACCTTGTCTGTCTTTCCAAACATATTGATTAGTCTGTGAGAAAAGATATGCTGAGTGCAGAGGCTAAACTTGAAGTAATTCACTTCCTACTAATATAATCCTCTTTTATTACAATGAGGGAAAAGTTTGGAACTACGAGTACACAGCTGAAGACAACAGTGCTCAAGTTTTCCACTTTTGCCTAATAAGAAAATAATCAAATGTATGCCAGTCTATTATTAATAATATCAAAATGCAAGTCTTTAACACTGAAAAACAAGCTGACTTGACAACACAGTCTTGATTTCATTGGACGTCATGTAATGACAGCCAACCACATATCTGAGTCTGTTATTGTTTGTGTGTCAGATAGAAAAACCAACCATCCATGACAGGCTTAGAGAGGAAGATTCGCCAAGTTTTCCAGAAGAGGACATTCAACACAAATTACAAATGGCAGTGGCAGCCGGGGAAAAAAGAAGAGAAACGCCAACCCCTGTGCCTTTGTTGTTCTCCTTTAATTCTGTTAATCGCCCCCAGGTAAAGATTAGCTGCTCTTGCCAATTTAATTCAGCCTCAAATGATGCCGCTACAAGGTCACTTTTTCTATTCCTCCTCTCTCTTCTGCGTTCCCTTCATTCACCCTTCCTTGCCTCACCCCCCCCTCACTTTCCATCCCAACAAACTCTCTCCCCCATTTCTCTTTCCGTGAGCAGGATTGAGTTGTCATGTAGTTCTAATAGGCAGCACAGGGAATCATTAGTCCACCTCGCCTCCCTGACTGATGGGTATTTCACTCCAATCATCTGAGTACTGTGCGTGTATTTGTGTAGGTGTGTGTGTGGAAGGAGAAAGCTGGAATATCCCCCACCTCACCAACCCCCCTTCCGCACATACACACTCTCTCCGCCATAGACTATCACCAACACCCCCAACCCCCTAACCCCCCTCCGTCACAGCATTGTGCGCCTGCTGCTATTGACGCAGTGTCAGAGCTGAGGGGAGATGTCTTAATCAACTTGGACACACTGGGCATTGATTTGACAAGCTGCTGTAATGACCTTCTTGTTTTTGTAAAGGATCACTGTTTATCTGGGCCACAAGTGATGTGCTGAGCATGCCTCATCGTCATGGAAACTATTATCACAGTAGAATTGGGACAGGGCTCGGTCTTTGGATCTTTTCCTTTTCTTTCTCTGTCACACAAACAAACACACACACACACACACACACGTAGCCACACTTATCGATATCGATATGTTTGAGGTGCCCTACTATAACCAGATGTTTGGATACTGTAAAACATTGACCGTGATGTTAAACGGTTCAGGGGTCAAAAGGTAGAAGCTCTAAATGGTGTTGACAGCCTTTGTGTCAATGTTATGGAAATTGTTACACAGTGGTTGGATTGACTGAGATGGCTCAATAATCCCACGACAGCTGTTTCATGTGCTTGCCTTCCAGCTCTTTTTAGAAAATTATTTTAAACCTGCAGGTCACTGATTTGCTAAACGGCTCATTATGACAAGGGGATAATGATATATATATCTAAAGATATATGAATATATCTTCTATTAGTCAATGAATGTTTAAAAGAAGTAGCTAAAAGAAGCATAAACAGCATCGGTGTGGTGCTCCATCGTCTGGTTCACGTCTAAAGGCACACCCTGCTTCCTTAAAAAGAAGAAGAAGGTGAAAAAAACGACACTGCTGAGTTTATTTGCAGGGATCTCAGGTTCAGGGTGCTGTCAGCTTCTGTCAGGGCAATCAGCAACACTCAGCCTCCCTTGAATAGCCTGCACACCAGACGGTAAATATTATTGGCATTCTGACACCCTCTCGCTGCGACGAAGTGTGTAAAATTGTTAATAAGGAACATGATGGGGCCACCACACGTCGTCCTGAGAATGGAAAAGCTTGCTCTTGTTGGCAATTATCCAAATAACAGGATGAGGCGTGCGAGGACAGGTGATTTAAGTCCTTAGCTGGCTGGTGGAGAGGTTTGTTTTGGCAAAGAGGAAGTAAAGAAAAGTCACAGAGGTCACATGGTAAACATTGTCCTTGTGATTTATCCATCAGTAAAACTCCTTATAAAATGTACACGGAGACCCTTGTATGTGCCGTTTGGAAAAATTGCCATATACGAGGCACTTTAACACTTGAGGGCTGTTCTACATTATGTATGACAGGCATGTGAGTGTAGGTAGGCTAAAGGTTGCTGGTGTGTCAGCTTTAAGTATGGCTGAGAATGTGCTGCTTGTTTACTGAAATCCACTGTTATTAGTTATTTCTATGCCTCCCTCTGAAAGTCTCAATGTGACACTGAGATAAGGCAAACAGTATTCCCTCCCTTTGCATAGAGCAGGTAAGTCATTATTTTTAAAGGCATAGTATCTCCAAGTCACAGAAGGACACGTTGATAGGAGAATAAAGTACACAATCGTAAACGTTTATGCCAGTATTTCTCACTGTATGATTACATTTTTATGGTTCATATTCTGATAGGGCTTGTATTTGCTGCCACCTCCAGAGAAATGAGACAGGCCCAGAGGTGGCATTTCTCCTCTGCTTTATGGAGAGTTGGGTGGGGGTGGAGAGGGGGGAGCTGGGAGGAGAGTCCTGCTCGTTTTTGTTCAGTAAACACACTGCCAACCTAAATGGCTGATCAATCAATTTCAGCGGGATCGATCTGCATCAGTTCTGCCTGCATGCACACACCCGGAGCCACTTTATTGTAAATCAATCATTTTGAAAACATCTCACAGAGGGGCCCGTCCTCACTAACAAGCCATCAATTCCAGCTGCCTGTGTAGCACCCTTATCAGGCCACAAATCAGCAGCCGCACAAACATCTGCTCCATTTCCATCGCTTTCCCTCCTGCCTCACTCTGTCTTTTATCCCCGCTCTGTCCGTACCGCTCGTCGTGTTTTGATGTCTGGGTGTCTGGCATGGAGAAGAGAGGAGAGAGGCCGGGATTCTTCACCACACCACTTAAGATAACCCAAGGGTAATAGTGTTTGCACATTTGAGAGAGAAATGAGGACAAATGCCAGGGTGGGTCATACGTTCTCTTTCTGACCGCCTGTTTGACGTTGGAGTGTGAAATTGCACACTTCAGCTGAGGAGGAGGAGGAGGAGGAGGGGAAGGAGGGCAGGGCTCGGAGACTTATGAGATGTCCACTGATTTCTAGCTATGAGATAAGAGTGGCTCGTTGTCTGAGAAGTCATCCTGACACATCATAACACCTCAGAATTGGTGCTGCTCGTGATGTTTGAAGGATTCTCGGGAGATATCTCCGTACCCTTGACACGGGCAGCACAGTGTTCACTGCAGTGTATATCTAAACAGATTATTGGAGTTGGAAAATTACTGCATTACAGAAAGGTTAAAAATCCTCCAACGTTAGCGCTGTTTAATGACATGCTCGTCAAGGTGCGGGCTTCGCTTTGACATGTCGTAGCTCTAACGGCGAGAAAGAGGATTACTCCCTCAATAAATCAGTCGCTTCTATAATAACTGTATCTGCAAGCCAAATCCACATTAAGATGCTACACATCCTGATGTGGCGCACATCCACAGCGCTGACATGACAGCACAGCGAGATACCTGGTATGATGTCCTTTACTCATCCACTGTCACTGTCCTGGCGGAGATATACGAGCTACTGTGGACAGAATGCTATTCCCACCCATCACTGTGTGGATCCTCATTGATTGACAGTGTGACAGGTGAAAGTGATGGAGCAGCTAATAGCGTGTCAGTAAATGTAAATCAAGACTAATGCCAGACTCAGAGGATACGCGATTGGTGGTGGGACTTGGACGGCAGGGTCACAGACCCCTTGGCAGGGTGAGGATTGGTAAAATACAGTTTGTATTCATCTCAGGTGTCTCCTGTTCATGGTCAAGGTCAGGGGCTGGGTCTTTTTCAACTGTACTGTACATGTTTAGAGAGATAATTTGGCATGTGGGTAGACTGATGGTGGTCATATTTGATGTTGTGCACGAACATGAACGCTCCATGTTGTTGGCTGGAGTGATGTTGGTTTGGTCTGCGCATTTTTTTTTATTTGCAAACAGAGTTGTGCAAACACTGCACCGAATGGACACCTATCAGACAAATACGAGATTTCGGTGTATCTAATAGAAAGCACTTTCAATCACCTCCAGAAGCTTTATAATGTAAGGTAAAGACTCTGCAGTAACAGACAGAAAGTCCCAACAATCAGATGCTGATGAGCAAATGCTTAGTGACGGTGGTAACACGAAGAAACTTCCAGCAGAACCAGACTAAAGGAGGAGAAGCAAAAGACACATTGTGGAAAAGAGCCAAAGATTAATTAATATATGGTAAAAAATTAGAGGGATGTTTGCTTATGTTATCTGTCAATTATTGCTTAAATCAGATCAAAACACCCAAACACAGCCCCGATGAAGCAGGCTAGCTGAGTTTCGGAGCCTGCTACTAAAATAAACTCAGCAGCTCCTTTGTTAGGTACACCTGACAAACTGGTTTAACTGCTTGTTAACACAGAATTTAATCAGACAATCAAATTGAACCTGTGTATCTACACATGGTCAAGATGACTTGTTGAAGTTCAAACTGGCCAACAGAATGGGGACAAACAGGTGATTTAAGTGACTTTGAACACAATACGGTTGTTAGTGCTATTTTGAATATTTCAGAAACTCTTGAGCTACTGGGAATTTCCCAAATAACCACATCTGAGAATGGTCCAAGCAGCAGTTCTCTGGAAGAAAATGCCTTGTCAGAGAAGGTCAGAGAAAAATGTCTGGACTGCTTCAAACTGATAGGAAGGCAACAGTATCTCAAATACCCACACACAGCAACCAAGCTATGGAGAAGAGTGTCTCCAAATGCTCAACATGTTGAACCCTGAAGCAGATGGGCTCCACTAGCAGAAGACAACAATGGGTACCACTCTTGTTAACTAAGAACAGGAAATTGAGGCTACAGTTCACATAGGATCTAAATCTATGCTATGAAGAGTTAAAACAGTACTGAAGGCAAAAGGTGGCCGAGCACTACCAAGGTGTACCTAATAAAGTGTTCGCAAGTGTATAACATTATTTAACGTATGGACATTGTTTACAAGTATAAACTACATGTAATAGTTGTGTATGTACTGTATCACTTTCTATTTATGGTCATTCCAAATATATAATTGTATAGTTCATAACTGAGAACTGCTGTTTGTAGCTGGAATTTTTCTAAACAATTAGGAGAATGTCCAGGTTTAGAACACAAATACATCCATTTTAATTTGAGAAAAAATACAAAAAGAAACCATGTACAATCTATGTACAATTTTTTTGTACAAGACAGTATATTTATCAGCAGATTATATTTGACAGAGTCAGGTAGATCAACTCAGCACCATCAAATAATCCATTTATCCATCACATCTTGAACGCATCCAAACTAATTAGACTGCTGTGTCAAACTTCCGTTTGCTTCAATGATGATGTACTAAGAAATCCTATCTGTGATAAACAAGAGCAATATCTTGAATTCTTCCTGAACTGATAGGCAGCCAAAAAAAGCAAGTTTTCTTTAAAAGAAAATGCTGAATGCAGTTTTCATGTATTATTAAGACTTGAGACCCACCTCCTATCCCCATAAGTATTTTATGTTCTATTATATATCTAGTACATTTCCCAGCAAATAAGTTTCTATTTCCATCCTTTACAGCAAAAAAATAGATTAACAAAATTAATGCAACATACTGTAACAGTAACATATGACGTGTCAGTCTTTTGATTTGTTCAGTGGATAACAACACATCTGTGCATCTTTCAGTCATCCATATCTCATTACACTGTATGACACAACCTGCTAACCTTTAACAAAGCATGTGGCAGATAGGACATGTGTGATTTATTGACTGAAGCTTGTATCCATCTGCCCCATCAGCCCCTCGGGCCTCCTGTATGCCACTTTTCGCTTTAGTGGGACTTAATATGGGCCCTCCTCTTGACCTCCTGCACTGCCTGGCACTATACTGGCATGGAGGCATTGATGGCTTGGATGTTCTCCATGTCAGTACAAGACTTTATTCTCACAGTGGAAAACACGTGGACTCCCTTAAAGGAAGCCTGTGTCCCTGAATGACTGAAGGATGCCTGCTCAACTGAACTCTTCATGGCACTTTAAAAAAAAAACACTCCAAAAACTTTAGAGGTATACAATGCAAAGAACATCTGAAAAGATGTAGGAAGGAGAGAAATCTCAGTCCAGTGTTGTGAGTAATGCCAGCCTGAATGAGTTGTGCAATGAGGGCTCAGGTCTAAAAAAAAAAAAAAAAAAAAAAAAGCACAGTAATCAAGTATAATGAAAGTAAATGGTGCATTACTTTTCGAGTTTATGCCGGTTTGCAGCATGTACCACTTTGCTATGTTTAAGTGCCTCAAAAATATTCTGTAAACAAATAAGAAGCAGTTGTGACAGTTTGTGATAGATAATGATGAGCTGACAAAATGGAATGTAAACCCTGATACAAAGCAAAGTAATAGAAACAGGAAAACGAAGGATGTCCTGTCTTTCGATAATTGCTGAATTGGTGCTACCTTTCATCTTCGTGATGGCTGATCAAATTCTGCCTAACCTATCCATGTGCCACATACAGTACTTGAATAGTCTCCGCATTCCTACAATAAACCAAGATCTTTTATTTTTTTGAGATACATATTCATCTTTTTTTTTTTTCTCAACAGAACAATCAGTTTGTCGATTTTTATGTAGAGTGAGCGACCGACGTTACCAAATATTAATTCCTTAAAGTTCAGGCTAGAAAGTATGGCGTTAACAACCCAATTATACGTACATTTTACTCACATATTTTTCCAAAAAGAAACCTATTTGCTACAATGTGTGACAACGATGTAATCACAGGTCAAAAGTTCACTTCAGGACAATGTGTATGAGGCTTCAGCATAGTTGTACCACACCCAAAAGACGGACACTGAGGCTCAGATCATTTTGATTGAGAAAGAAATGTCATCTATATCATGGGTTGAGTTTACACAAACATATTTAGCACAGTATCATCTTTTCCATTTTCCAAAATTGTTTTCTATTTTCAGAATGACGTTCTCTTTACAATCTATAGAGCAGGATCGCTGCAATAAACAAACAGCGTCTCCCGGTCATATTCTGTGGAAAATACCAGCACACTTTGTGGTAGTGTACACACTCCTACTCCATGCTAGGGACCTAATTTAGGTCACAGTCATCTAATAAAGGTCGTTCGGTTCTGGTCTGCAGACAGTGGGAGAAACTTTCTATTCATCCCGTCATTATTAACCATTCTAATCCACTGCTTAGTTAAGTACATTTACCCCCTCCCCCAAAACACAACTCCTTTACGCCTTTCTTCCCTTTATGCATGTTCTCAGCAAGGGACGCTTAGTAGTAGACACATTATTTAGTAGACACTGCATCTGTGCAACCAAAGGAGGCTTCCGATTAGCCTAAATTTATTTCTACAAGCACTCAACAGAGCTGAGCTGCCAAGCTGAAGATGTTTTCACAATGCAAGCTAGTCTAAGCTATGTTAGCTCCAGAGTGATGCAGTCTGTCAGAGAGGGGCTAGGGTGATTAAAAAAATAATCATTTGTTTTAGTATACGTGACAAAGTGACAGTCCAACATAAAATCTTTTGATATGTAGTTGTAATTAAATATATCAATTCAGTCTTCTCCTAAAGTACTTTTAACTTTGCTCTTGACTAGAAAAATAAGTACAAATTGATTATGTTTATGGATATAAAATAATTATGCTGAAATGTATAAATCCCACTACTTTTTTTTTTTCTTGGACAAGGTTGACCATTAGGAGTACGAGGCTACCGGGTCAATCCTCCGTCCATGCAGCAGCCTCATTTGGATATATAGGCGCGTTAGCATACAGAAAATACACTCATGTTGCACCCGAGCACGTTCCACTTCCTTGTCCTTATGCCTGTGGCATTTGTTGCATTTCCACCAACTATGCTTGAGCATTTCCTCGTGTTCGAGGACTGAACACAGCAGCTTGGCGTGCAACATCTGGGTTGGCAACAGAGAACATCCAAGCTCTTTACTGCCTCTGTGCCAACCCCGTGCCAGGCAGTTGCTCCGATCAAAGGAGGACCCACTGATGCCCACTATTACGCAATATGTGGCATTTCTTTCCTCATATATTAACTTTATGTTACAGGCAATACACCACTTTGCTGAGTGATCCCAGTGCTGTTACAGTTATAACGCCATGCAGCTGCTGTTCATGTTAGATACGCTCAATCATAGTTGGCTATTTTGGTTTGGTTTTGGATGCAACTCAATGCCTTTGTTAGAATATCCAAGTGATTTATGATCTCCTACTGTTTGTGTCTATTATGACTCTTTTTTTTTTTTTTTTTTCCAAACATGCTGTTCCCTCAAAGGTGCTTCATCACATACAAATCAGTGTTGGTGGGGAGTGACAGTGCAGCATCAGAAGGACAAGTGGCTGTAATACGACACACACATACACACAGTTTATACATAAACCTGAATGCATGAAGGACAGAGCAGGTTTTGTTGTTGTTGGGTTTTTTTTTTTATCCTTTTCATGTATTCAGGCTGATTAACCGCGATATCTACTGGGCTCAAGCACAGGTATCTGACACATCAGCAGAAGACTCGGGCTCTCCTTCCAGCCAGCATGCACCAACACTGCACCATTGTCTCGAGTTTTTAGATTACCAATTTGCAATATTTGATTTCCTTTTCTTTTGTTTTTTGTTTTCAGGCCTGGATTGATCTCACTCAACATGGCGAGTCAAGGTGAAACAGAAAAACCTTAAAGCAATGACACGATGAGTAACAAACTGAGAACAAAATTAGTATGCCTCCAAAGCCGAGCAGCCCTTCCTCCGTCATCTCCTCAATGACTCTTTACTCAGAGGTGGCGTGGGGAGGTGGGGGGTGTTGATGTTTCCAGTTGTTCTGTGGAAAGAAACTTGTTCAGTTTTAGTGCAAATAGAACAGAAGCAGACGGGAGATATGACGGCGATGAACCCAGCCGGTTTGATGTGACGCAACTGAGTTAATCTTTGGGAGATGATATGATCAGTTTATCGCTGCAACCCTCATCCTCCAATAACCAGTCACCTCAGCCATGGAGTCTGGTCACATGAAGAGGTGAACTATTGCAAAGAATTACAGGAAGTACTCTTCTTTTTTTTTTTCCATCAACTCTCAAAATAATTCCAAAAAGTGCTAGAGGGAAGGAGCTGTACAATCCTTATTTGATTGTCATTATGTACATTTCTATGGACACATAAATAAATAAAACAAATGTCCAAGAGCATGGAAGTAACATTAAACATATACACATAGGAGGTCCCTTCCCAGTCTGGGTTCCTGTCCAACCCTCAATTAGAAGAATGAGTGAGGAGAAATGTGTCAATCTTCACCACCTCTGTCATCATCATCATCATCATCATCCCTCCTTTGGTGATCTCTTCCAATCTCTTTCGTAAAGAGCGTACAGATGTCTGGTGAGTCAGCAAGAAAGCCTGGTGTTCAGCATTCATCTTCAACTTCTCTGATTGGTGGAATCAGACTACTAGTGGATTTGTATTGGTTGACTTGGTTGGCCATGTGAGTGCTCATGGGCTTGATCTGAATGTTCCTTGGGTAGGCATTTTCTGGTTCATCTGTAAACCATTTCTTTTCTAAAGGGGAAAACGTGAGAGAGGAAGAAAACAAGGGTTTAGTTAGAAAAAGTATGCAATGCTGGTTTAGTTACAACCATACTGCCTCAGTTTAAGTGAGATTAAGATTTGCATGGCATTCTTTGTCGTACGCAAGGTCCACTTTCAGTTTGGTTTCTGGTGACCTGAGCCAATCTGAAGTTGATATGGTGGCATTGTCCATAACTGACTTTGTATTTATGTGGGTATGTTATATCAGATTTCTAATTAATTGTGTGAAGACTGATAAGACAAAAGAAAAAAGAAGAACAGACTAGTATGCTATACAGTACATACTAAAGCATATTTCAGGATCTGCTCACCCAAATTACAAAACAGAAAACAATGTTTTGTTTTGTTTTTTTAACCATTTCTCCTGTTTTTGGATAGTTTTGGTTTTATTTCCAGATTTTGAGACATCCATTCCAGAGATTTCTGCTGTCACCACAATACAGAGTCAATGTCAGTTGACTCTGTGTTGTCAATTCTTAAAAAATAGTCTAAATAAAGACTATTTTTTTAAGAATCTCTTTATAGCAAAGAAATAGTCTGTATAAAACCTCCAATGAGTGTATTCCTCTGACCAGCCAGACTCAAGATGTGGAACGGGTGGATTCAAATTCAACATAAATACCCTCAAATTGCCAAGGGCAGTGTGACTGGAAGCAAATGTGGGACTTTTTTTTTTTTCAATTAAAGGAAAAAAAATCTGGGTGAATTTAAATATCAAGCCTTTACAATATTAAAGTATAGCAATAGATTTAGAAATCTTGGTATTATCATTAAAACTATGTAGATGCATTGCCATTTACAAGAATACACATTTGACACATTTTTACAGGGGCTCATTTACCATTCTAAGAAATATGGTGTGTAAAATATATACACACACTATATATACATAAATTTGCAAGTCATTTAAACATTATTTACATAAAAGTAATAAAGACAAAATATTAAGTGCTGGTGCTAAGAAAAAAGTTGGGAAGGGAACAAAAAAGCATCTCTCCATCTGTACTAAACTGGCCTTCCTGTCGGCCTGTCCCATCACCCATTGAAAATATTTGATAATTTCCCTTAACAACAATAGTGGATTATTATGAATTATTTAAAAGCTGAAATTCAATATAAGCAAAAATGAGGAAACATTTTGCCTTGAAAGCAGCAGAATCTCCTCAATTCACACCCAGAAAAATGAAGGATTAGAGTATTAAAAGAAGAGGGAATGCAACATAGCTTTTAGTAAGTCTGTGTCCCGATTTTTTTAAGTGTGAAATCAAGTTTAGAAAACAAAAAGAAACCAAAGAAAATTATTTTTAAAATATTTAACCGGTTATTTGTTTTTTGATTTTTTAATTTTTGTATGCTGTTTTCCTGCTACACAGCTTGCTCATCAAAGATTGGCCACACTCATGATAATAGTATAAAAGATGATATAAAAGGTACCAACCCTAACCCTACTGATCATAGTTTAAAAGACAGATTTTAGCACTGAGATTTAACACAATGATTAAATTAGTCCCCTTATGAAACCTGTTCTTCATGTAGTGAAACTGAATGCAATGTGCAAGGACCTGACTGAGAAATGGGCTAACTTGTGAATGACAAGTTGCTAGCTGATGAGCATGTCCCCTTGAACTGGTTCATTGCTTTTTCATGTAAAAAGTGGCATAAGCACATGTGTGCACAAATGTGCTGGTACATGGTAAATGGCCTGTATTTATATAGCGCTTTACTAGTCCCTAAGGACCCCAAAGCGCTTTACATATCCAGTCATCCACCCATTCACGCACACATTCACACACTGGTGATGGCAAGCTACATTGTAGCCACAGCCACCCTGGGGCGCACTGACAGAGGCGAGGCTGCCGGACACTGGCGCCACCGGGCCCTCTGACCACCATCAGTAGGCAACGGGTGAAGTGTCTTGCCCAAGGACACAACGACCGAGACTGTCCAAGCCGGGGCTCGAACCGGCAACCTTCCGATTACAAGGCGAACTCCCAACAGCCACGATCGCCCCATAAGATGGAACCATCAAACATCAGTGAAGCAAACATCAGTGAAGCAAAAGCATCTCACCGAATCATAGATACAGTTTGCAGATTTTTCTTATTAATTCAATTTTCAATTCAATTCAGTTTAATTTTCTTTATACAGCGCCAAATCACAACAACAGTCACCTCAAGGCGCTTTATATTGTAAGGTAGACCCTACAATGATACATACAGAGAAAAATCCAACAATAATATGACCTCCTATGAGCAAGCACTTTGGCAACAGTGGGAAGGAAAAACTCCCCTTTTAACAGGAAGAAACCTCCGACAGAACCAGGCTCAGGGAGGGGCAGCCATCTATTAAAGCTTTTTTCAAATGGATGTTACCCAAGCGTTTGCTACTTGAAGCTATGCCATGTTCTACCATTAAGCCACTTAAAAATTGAGCAGGATTTCAAAAGGTAAAGGAGAGGACTGGTTCTGCACCAGCACTACATTGGTGGAAAAGAGGTAAAAGGTCCTAGCTGTGAGCAGGGATGCAGTATTTCTTGTTTGGTAAAACTGGGGTTCTGTTATTAAACTGTTATTATCCAGAGAGGTCCCACTGTCTGTGCTTTTCAGATGCAGCATCTGAACATTTTCAGCACACACAATAAACCTGAATTACTCCAACTAAACGAAAACCAAATAAATAGCTCATCTCCTCTGGAAAAACAAACAAATAATAGTGGATTAGGATTGACAGAATAACAGGTAACCAGAGGATGATCCACAACTGAACCAGTACTTTGTACTTGTGAACACTGAATTTAATTAATCTTTTCAAATATCGACAGGAAAATGTGCCTTTTGTGGTGAACTCTAAATTGTTAGTGCTGTGAAATTCTATTCACTTGTGTTGTATTTGGATGGTCGCAGAAATCAAAGAAATAGATACCATGCAATAAAACCAGAACTTTTTGTAGGACCATTTACCGATAGTGGAATTATAGAAAATGTGTCTTTTGCGATTTGGGTGATCTGGTTGTTTAGCTAATAATTTTAAAAAGTGCACCATACCCTAAACAGTCGCATTTCGGAGTGAGCTCTTAAAATCACTGTCAGCATGAGAGCAGGAAGGAGATTTGAGAGGGTTGGATGTGTCATCTAGGAGAGAATCTCTTCATGTTTAAGTAGGCTATGAGAGCAGTGTTTCTGAGGAAAGGGAAGTGTGTATGCCAGCTGTCAGAAGTTTGTAAACTCACTCCCAGCACTTCACAGGCGACTGCAACGCCATTCAAGATGTCACTTCCTTTTGGGTGAAGTTGTAATATCAAATTTTAACTTTGCAATGTGGAGCACACCCTGTGCACGCATCCGTGCGTGTGTGTGTGCGTGTGTGAAAGTGCTCGTCTACATGCAGGACTGCATGTGCAGAGATTCATTTGTGTGGGCTTGAGTGTGTGTGTGTGTGTGTGTCAGCAAGCTTGAGGCTGCAGGGCTGTGTGTTACAGCAAAGACATTTGATGTGTAGAATTGTGCCTGAGGTGAAGCAAGATGTCTGCCATCTCTCTCCGGAGTCTACTGCTGATACGGTGAACTTAGTGATGTCGCCTCAAACCACCATATCAGGCGTGCAGGGTTACAAGGAGGAGACTTACAGACTCATATTCCCCCTTCAATTTAAACTCTAAATTGGTCACACCTCCCACTTTTGCAGTGTGACCGATGGCACAGGGCTGGACACACTTTCTTAAAGTTCTGTGAAGAAGTAAGCAATTTGGCTGCATCAGGGGGATTTGAATCAGTCTGACCTACATGTGAGCTATGGTACATGTATGTACAGTATTACAACACGTAGTTGCTCTGCGGTACATGCCGATGCTGTTACAATAACATAGTTGCTGTGCTAAATGAGAGGATAAATTTTACATCTGAAAGTCTGCTACAGTCGTCTCATAGCATTCAATAGGAGGGAAGATGCGCAAACACACAGACCTCTCACACAATGCAAACCATCTCAAGTTCAAATAAACCGTAAGAAGGCATGATAGATAATGAGAAAAAAATGTGGAAGATGATTTTGTCTGTAGGAGAGAGGAAAAAAAATCATATCATGAAATAAATAACTGAGGTAGAGGCACAAAGGAGGGGGAGGGCAGGGTGGGGCAGGGTGGGGTGGGGTGGTAGGGTGTAGGGGTTGTCTCAACCTCATGCAGTGTGGAAATGGTCCTGATCATGGCAGGGAGGCAGGAGCAGCAGCAGACATTTTGCTTTCCAGATGAAAGCAAAACTTAAACTGAGGCATGGTTTACTTAACGTCTGAAGAACGTAAGAAATAAAACAAACTCCCCTCATCATAACAATATCCACAGAGGACATAGTTATGATCAGAACCCCAGGTAAAAAGGTTGCTAAGTCATGCAGAATCGTTAACTTGCATACCTTGGCCCATTCTATTCATCCTTGTTGCACTTCAGAAAGAGAGGTAAGTAATCTACTGTAAGTGAGGCGTATTTACAGTTAATACACAACTAACAAATGGCTACCAGTCTATCTTATGCGTACATGTTGTCATTACAGCATTCGGTTGATATAATACATCTACGTTTCAAGATGTATTCAGGACTTTTCCTTTACTCCTTAACAGCTCTGGAGTACGATTGTAACAAATCTGCATGCTTTTAGAATATGTCACGCTTCAAAAATGACTTTATTCTCCCAAGTCAAAAGAAAATTACGCTCATTTTTGGGAGAAAATATGGAATAAACACCAAGTATTGTCAAAAATATTTCACCAAATTTGAAAATAATCTTATAAGTGAATAATAAAGTACAGGAAATAATAGCCTGCTCAAAAGGGCTACCAACATGGACATGCAATAAAGCAGTACAGATGCACCATGATTAACAAAATATCAACACTGCTAATGAGGGATGATCTTATGAGTATCTGTAATGTCAACTTAATAATAAATATCAGCTACAGTAGCCAAATCACAGTACGTTACATCCATGATCCAGGTGTGCTGATCATGTGCACAAATATCCAACACATAACAGTTACTTACTCCACAAATACTACAAGATAAACACAAAACAACTAACTATTAAGACAAATACAACAGGTAGACCAAACAACATATTGAAAGTGAGTTGTGGTTGGGGCTTTTTACTGTAATCTTCTTTCCAACCACAATGGCCGTTTAATCCAAACAAATGGCCTTACTGTTTACAAAAGAGGCTCGAGTCTTTGAGGCAAATAAATGAACCCAGTTCTCCACAAAGTGAGTTTACCAATTTGCTTATGCCATGTTATGACTGCAGTGATGTCAGAGTGAAGACCACATGCAGATGATTATGAACAAAACACACAAACACAGGGCATGGACGCAAAGCACAAACACATAATACACAGTAATCATCAGTGCATGTGTCATCACCGTCTACACACACAAACACACACACACACGCACGCACACACCTATAGCATACTGTACAGGTTGGGTATAAAACACTAATCAGGCAGATTGCAGGACATGTGCGTATGCGTACTTCTGTTTTTCGCGGGACTCCCGGGTCTTGCTGCTGCGGTTCTGCCGGTTCGATGGGGGGATGGAGTGCACGGATGAGCTCTTTTTGCTGGAGGAATGGGAGGAGTGGGAAGAGTGGGACAAACTTGTCCGGGACTGGCCGGCGTTGTGGTCGAACTGCATTAGGCAGAAGATCAGGTCGGTGGGCACCAGTTCAAATTCGTATGGAGGGTTTGTGATCACATACCTAGCCGGAAAACACATGTTACAGACAATAAGACTCAGATACATCAATGAAAGAGCAGCAAAGCATTTACTGCAACATTTAAAACTTAAACATAAAAGTCATGTTAAAAATAAAGTTTCCACAGGCCTCTAAGTACACCCTTACCTTTTCTAGAGGGATTAAATTAATAAGTAGCAGCCAGGCGCTTCTAATCAAATGCAACTGAAAATCAGCAAGCGTGATCAACTCTGTAAAAGCATGGGTTTTGGCAGTTTGCAGTCTGGAGCATTCAGGTAAATGTTAACACAATAGCACAATCTTCCCAGGAGTGGAGCTCCCAGCAAATTCACCCCAAGATCAGAGAAAACGATCAGAGAAACTCTGACATAAAATTGCATAAAACCCAAGAGCTACATCTCAGACTCTACAGGCTCTGGCTAGTGTTTTAAATGTTAAAGTTCATGACTGCACAATTAGAAAAAGACTGAATAAAAATGGCTCATTTGGAGGGGATGCAGGATACCAGAATATGAGCACAAAGACATCGACGAACTGTCAAGCATGGTGGTGGAGTGGTGATGATTTGGGCTTGCTATGCAGTCACAAGACCTGAACACCTTGTAGTCACTGAGTTTAATACAAATGCCTCTGTATACAACAGTACTCTGGAGTCTACAAGAGTAATCATTCATTCTATTACATCAAGATATTCATTTTGGCAATGAGCAAAAGCTTGTATCATACCGTTTTGTACATTGGCTTGGTGCACCGAGATGTGCATCTCTTAATCTGTAGATTCCGAAACACAGCATGTTGTATGTCTTCAGTGCTTTGCAGAATAAATCTCCGTAGCAGCCGCCATCCTGGTGAACAACAGAACAAAGAAACCATGATTGTGTGTTAGGTCAGTCAGGTTAGGACAATAAATGGAATTGTTAAGTTGTGAGATTCATGCGCTCTGTACCAGTCTTTTGCTTGCCAGTAAACACCAACTTTTGGCAGAGGAGACTGCAATAAAAACTGGCAGTGTTGTAAAATTATGCCAGAGTTCATCCAAGAAAAAAACAAAACAAAAAAAACTTCATTACTCATAGTTCACAAGATTAAGAAAACCTGTTAAAAACAAGGTTGGAACCAATTAGAACCAACACCATGTTGGTTCATTGTTCTCTTCAAAGCGATCTTCCCTTTCCACCCACTAAGGCTTGCTTTGCACAATCACTGTTCTTCACATCAGATTAAGGCCCGGGAGCAGCAGAGGTGGGCAGATGTGTGCTGCTGGGTAGTGGCAAAATGTGTCATCTGCACTTAAACATCCACTTACCCCTAAGTCAGCAAATGGCCCGTCGTAGAGGGCTAGCTGGGCGACGCGACACCTGTCTCTGTTGGCCAGAGTTTGCGGTGTGCTGTAGCCTCCTCTGAGAGCATTCTCTTCAGCCAGCAGGCCCTCCAGCTCTGGCGTGGCTCCCCCTGTTACCAGCGTTCGAATCAGCGTGAGGATATTATCATTAAAGTATGTCTGGACAGAGAAAAAAAGGTATATGTATAAGCAGATGTCATTAGAGTCACCAGTAGAGCTGTAGCAGACATAAGCAAAAAGTGCTTAGACCTTACTACCTCTCACTACTCATTAGTTATTGAAAACATATTTTCTTCCTTACCTCTTGTGATATTTCACTGTAGGTAGTTTGGACTTTATTTATTGAAGTTATTAATCTTTAGGTTTCTGATAATAAATGAATTTATTTGAAAAGTCAACAGAAACACATCTTTGTAGAAACCACTTTGCTGTTATGGTCAATAACCCACAGATCTCAACACTGACATTTTTCACTGTGCCCGTTTCTTATAAAATATACACTTTTTTAAATGCTGATCTTTTTATGCAATAGTTAAAAAAAACGATATTTTAAAATCTTTCTTTTCATGCGCCATTCACCAAGATGAATACATTAAAATATTTTTTTAAAAACTGACTTTGAAAACAGAACCATATACATGAATAAATACAACTAGATATAAGTGCAAACATGCTTTTTTGGCTTTTTTGGGGGGGGTTAGTTGGTGAACCAGCCCTTTAAGTATTCAGTATGAGAAATGTTGCATTAGGTTGCACTAAAATATACATAAAATTCAAGATACATAAATCTATCAAATTTTAGAGCTACATGGTCAAGGACATTTTGCTAACCATAGTACATGTGGGATCATTGCATTAAATAAAACACTAGTACTTCCACAAAACATAATTCTTTCCTCTACGCACCCCACAAGGTCTGCTTTGACTTTCGAAACAACAATTTGACTGCGATCTGCAAGTGTCAGGTTCTCCTGTCCTTCAAGCCGATCAGAACCTGCTTTTGCTAAGAGTGAAGACAGCTGATGTCACCAGGCAGACGGGCCGTAGTGGCAGCGCCCCTCACTGGGACCCTGACAGGCCTGCAGAGCCTCATGATGGATGAGCAGTGTCCATTAGCTGGCTTCACCTCTGACCAGTGCCAGACTACAGCTGACGCCCGCTATACTCCCTGCACAGCTCAGCTTTGCACGCTACTCTAAGCCCTTATTCGCAGAGAGAACTGCTGGAATTAAGCCATCACAGCACCAAAGGGAAACAACACACTTGGTCATCGGGAGAGGGAGAATTTTTCTGTAGCTTGTTTTCTGCCCATTTCATTTTTTTTCTTATCTCTGGCTCAGTGATCACAAATGACAAAACAGCGTTTCTTTGGCCCCTTTCTAGCTGCACATATATCACCACTACTACACTAACTTTTAGTTTACTTTGTTAAAATAAAACTCCTGAAAGTTAAACAGTCAACACTTAGGGTGAGTGATGCCAACTATTTCTCTTCTGATGTCAGTGGAGTTGGCAGGCATATGTGATCAATGTACTGTGCCATTTCATTTACCAACTTCTGCCTACTTGAAATGCCAAAACTGCGCATCTACTTAAATTTATGTCAACACATCACCTCAGGATGTGTTTTTTTAATTATATACACCAGCTGAGTTTGTAACTTATAGGTAAGTACAGGTACATCTGAAAATTTATTGTTCTAAAGCAATTTAATTGTAAATAAGGAAAATAAGGAAATGATCTGGGTTTATTAACATAATGCAATGTCTTAACTCTACCTTAATCTACAGTCTCTACCTGAGCAACAGCATCCAGTTAAGTCTTTATGTACTTTATTTGAAACTCTTCTCTAATGAATATAGCTATTAAAGCATGCAGATGGAGAATTTCAAAAATAAAAATTGTAAAATTTAAAACAAGCACAGTGGGTTTTCAGTCTGTTTAGGAACTCACCGCACTCATCAGGGAGTCGAGTACACTGACAGCGAAGGCGGTGCCGCAGGCGAAGGGCTGAGTGAGGTACAGCTCTGTGTCTGGGTCGTCATCATCATCTTGGTCCAGGAACTGAACGTTTGAGTCGTTCACTGAGAGAGGGGACACAGCCGAGTTAGAGACGGGCAGAGTGAAGTGCACACCTGAGAGTTTAATAGCATACGATACACTTCTTCTTTTTTTTTTTTAAATGCTGAGTTACATTTTAAAAGATTAGGACACATCTTAGTAATGGAAGAAGAAGGTCTCAGGCATATAGGTATTGCGGTATGGTTGGAGCTTCCAATATAATGCAACATCAGATGCACATTATATCTCACTGCATATATACACCACTGCACTTACTTTAAAACACAAGAAAAAAAATAAAATTCATTTCTTCTCCAAACAATTGACATGTTTTCCACTGATCATGAAATCAATAATTATTGTAAAATTGATGCCCAAGTTAAAAAATACTCTTCTTTTGTCCTCATATGTTTAATTGTTTGGAATGTGACAAAAATGTGTTGCTGAATAAAATACCTTTTTCATTTTTTAATGTGTATATTGTAATATATGTAATTCTATGTACTGTATATAACATGCAGGGTGCGTTTCATACATTTAGGCAAACCACAACTTTAGATAACCATTGAAGAAGTCCCCAATCTTAGCATCTCTGTAGCTACTATATACTCATTTTGGTTTTTCTTTTATTATTTATTATATTGCTATCCAAGGTACATAACTGCACAGAATTTCAAAATACAGTGACAGTAGCATACATAAAAACAAAAACAGATATGTATTTTAAAAAAAAGCATATATCTATATATTTATAAGGGTTCATTAAAAAGTAAAATTTGAGACTTCAACAATGGCTACTATCTCACATGAGAAAACCATGCACTTAATGACATGCTATGTTTTTTTTTTTGTTTTTTTTGTTTTTTAGGAAATTCCTTCTTGATGGATGTGTTTGTCACATCATCACCATTGTGGAGATACATCTCACATATTTACCTGTGCCCCGAAAGTCAAATTAAAACCAGATAACAACACACTTTTTATATTATGATGAAGAAAAACATGATCTGCACAGTGTAAATGAAACTAGCCTGATAATAAATGGATTTTTTAAAAAACCTCTTAAGTGTAATAAAAGAATGAGTTCTTGCTGCAAATCTTTTTCCCTATAATGTATTTCTAGCAGCAATGGACAGCGATGAATCTATGAGCCAACGTTACTCTAAAAGAGAGCATCACACAAGTTTTCTGTTTGACTTGTGCAGTATCTGTGCCTCAGAGTTATGGCATGAGGGAAAGAAAAAAAAGAAAAATACATTTTAAAAATAAACAAACAGCTTAAAAGATTTTGTTCGTTGTTGTTATTTTTGAAATTTGATTTCTTCCCTTGTTTCCTGTGAGCTGTGGAACAAAAATGTCAGTCAAAGAGAGAAGGGGGCTGATGCAAACGGGCCTGGGCCAATGGAGTGAAGGGGGGGAAAGCGGGAGTTAGTGTGTGTGTGGAGGTGGCAAGGAGGGGAGGTAGGGGTGGTGAGAGGCCGAGGGGGTGTTGCTATGAAAACAGCCACAAGGACAGACTGAACATGATCAAAGACCTAGCGAAGCTCTGCAAAAACCCAACTGGAAGAAAGAAAAAAAAAATGCCCCAAAATAAATAAGAAAAATAAAAAAATCAGTAAAAAGAGGGCCAAAACAAGACAGTCAATTTCAGCCAGAACGAAGGATAAAAATGTGTTCAAAGTGAAGCCATGGGAGCGGCGAGAGCCTTGACTGCAGCCAGATAAATCAAGACAAGCTGATGAGGAGCGGAGCGACGGAGCGAGGGGGAACGAACGGCAGCAGAGGACAAAGGCTCAGCTTACCCAGCTCTGTTATCATTTGTATGCTGGTTCCACTTTTTTTTTCCTGACTGAGTGAAACCAATGGCAGTAGTTTGCCAGGTTTAGCTAATGGTGATGAGACAGTGCAGAGAGAGGGAGAAATTGTGTCGTTATTGAAACAGTTTCAAAGACTGCAGTAAAGGCATTCGGGTGTCTCGAGACTGCTCGCGTCAACTTCGGAATTACTCTGAAATATTCACGGCTGTCCGGTGTCTAAAAGTGAAGCACCCCGGATTAGAGTGCACAGTAGATACGAAGCCCGAGCTGTCACAGCACCGTGCCGCTTCAACAACAATAAATAATTTCATGGTAAAGCAGTGAGACGGATAAAGAAAAGGATCTTATCCATAAACACACCTACTTCACACGCCATGCAAACAAAATTGATCACGAAACTCAGATGAAGCATGTTTTTTAGGTTTGAAAGTGACTTTAATATGCTTCTGGCACTGTAACCTGAACATATGACAATGTAAGTACAGCATATATTTGGCGTAAGACATGCAGCCACTCTTCCCTTTGTATTCTCTTACTTCTTCCTTTCCTAAAAGACAATGTTATCACATCTAGTGATGCTGCAGCTTTAAAATTTTCTAAGCAAAGACCATGCAGAGAGGCAACTCCAGAGCCATGAACAGGTCCAGGACAGAAGCCTTTGGCTCTAACGTGGACTATCTAGTTTTGATGATTACATATGCGGTTAGGAGTGTAATGGGAGAGGCTCAATTCAGGTAATGGCTGTGCTGGTTACAAGTAATATTAGGCAGCTTCTTTCTCTTTCTGGCCTTTTCTTAGCTGGCCTCATGCTCCATTGCTCCCTAATTGGGTCAGAGGAGACAGAGTAGCTAGTCTCTAGTGCTTTAGAAGGCCCCTCGGAGATCTGAAAGTTTCATGAGTCCCCATCACCATTGGGAATACAACCGGTGGTATTGTGATTAATAAATGGACCCATTTTGCAACCAAGGCACTTTTCCTCTTCTACCTTTTCTCTTCCCTTTTCTCCCTCTCTCACTCTCTCCATCAGGCTGAGTTTCTCTTGTCCATTAGTGGACAAATGGCAGGAGATGTGGCTTTTGTCCCGAAAGTGCGTGTTTGATACCTTTAAGTTGAGTCACCACTTGACAAAAAAAAAATAACAACAAAAAAAACCCAAAACCTTGCAGGATCCAGTAACCCACATCCGAATATGAAGTTGAGTTGGGCAAAGCTATCAACAACATGAAAGTGGACAAAAATTCCACACCGTGCATTCTTTAGTCTGTTTGACCTCGAATGAGTTGGAACTTTTGATAGCAGAATGATGCCTGAGATTATTAGCTCTGTGTGTCTACATCTGGAAATGAATAATGAGTTGACTGGTAGTTACTGGATGTAACATGCAATGTTTGCAACTGAGGTGGGTGTTTTACCTAGTTCTGTGATGATGGGGATGTTGGATCCGGTGGTGACAGATGCCTGACGCACGAAGCCATGTACTGGACTGCTGTCTGGAGATGACCTGTCCATTCCAGGAGGCGTGAAACCTTTACACATTCGGAAACAAAGACATAGGCTGAATACATCAGCAGATAAAACAGCGTTACGGATCAAGTATTCAGGCTGGTCAGCAAACTTTATAGCAGATGTAAAGGGTTTAAATCTTAATATCTACTTAATACAAATAAAGTCATGTGAAAAAGAAAGTTTTCAGTTCAATGCCACCCTCACTGCTTCCACAGGCATTAAAGCCAGCCAGGTGCTGCTAATCAAATGTACCTGATTAACTGACCACCTCTATAAAAACACAATTTTTGACAGTGTGCTGGTCTGGAACATTTGGGTGTGCGTTAACACAATGCCACAATATTCCCAATAGTGGACATCCCAGCATCACCCCAAGTTTAGACCACGCAAAGCTAAAAAAAACTGCATAAAACCCAAGAGCTACAGGTTTGACCCTATAGGCATCAATTAGCATGTTAAAGGTTAATGTTCACGACAATGTAATTAGAAACAGACAGAATAAGTATGGCTTGTTTGGAGGTGCTGCCAGCAGAAAACCTCTTTTTACTATATAACAGCATAACTTCAGTTTAAGAAAGTTAAATTTAAAAAAAAAAAAACCCAATGCTTATGGAAACTGTCCTCTGGAAGGACAAGACCAAAGATGAGAGGTTTGGCCATAGTGTATAGCACAGAGGCAAATCTACAACAGAATGGCTGAGAATAAAATGAATCGAGGTGCAGCGACGGCCAGTTAAAGCCCAAACTGATAATAAGGAATCTATGGCAGGACCTTAAGAGACACGTGCATAAATGAATGCCTGCAAACTTCAGTGAACTGAAGCAACATTGTAAAGAAGCCTGGGTCAAACTTTTTCCACAAAGATGTAAGAGATGGATAAAGTCATGCAGAAAAAAATTACTTTAAGTTATTGGAGTTAAGATGGTTCAATAAGCTACTGAATTCACACGCCTGGGCATTTAAAGAAAAAACTGTTGCTTCAGCTTCAATTTATACTAAAAAATAACTACATGATTTTGATAGGTTTCTATTATTACTATTTACATTTGAATAAATAAAATATAATAAAACAATAAAAAATTATTAAAGTTATAGCAATATGTTACTTTTAACTAATGTTTTCCTACTAATTTACTAATTATTTATTCTTTGAGCCCTAACTTACATTTTGTGGTGTTTTTTGAATTTAATTTAATTTTGTTTCACCTCAAACATATAATGCTATTACCAATGCGACTACTCTTTATGAGGCATAATAATTTAATAAACATAAAAAAATCTGATTCCAACTTAAATGTCGTCACTGTGTATCGGCTTAATGTGGGTCTTACTCTTTATGGCAAATAGCAAAACAAAAATGTGCAGTCTGTATGTTTTATTGTAGAAGTATCACCGGCATGAGGGCATGACCTAAAACTCTGCATCAGTACAATTACAGATGCATTCTATCTTACCCAGCATGAAGTTTTTGATGTGCACTTTATGTGCGATTCAAATGTGTGGATTGAAGAACACACACGGACACAAAGAAGGCAGCTAAGTGAAGCAGGCGCCTGCCTAAAAACTGCAATAGTGATACTGTGCTTTTAGGGGTCAGCCAAGACATATTTAGCATTCACATCCCTCCATCAACTGGCAGACATAAATTTTATATGTTGTTCATTTTGTTACAATAAAATTGGTGAAGTGGATCCTGAAAACCTTTTATCGAAAATGGTGTGGCACAGAACCATGAAATACAAGTGCAAGTGACAGGAGTATGAATTCACATGACTTCACATTTTTGCATTTCCTCAAAGTGACAAGTAAACACCTTAAATCTGTAATGCTATATGCATAATGCATCAACTGTGTTTTGACATCCATCATTTAATGCTGACTACAGCAAAATGTCAGCTTATAGTGCCACCACCAAGGAAACATAATGCAGGGAATATATTCAGGTCACAAAGTTTTAAAAGGCTTGCAAATTCTCTCTGTGTGCGAGTGTGTGCGTGCCTTTCTGTCAAGAAACTCAATGAGCTGCTTACATTACAAAAGAGATCTTTCAGCCCTTTGCAACGGAAAAGGCACCAAATAGTTTAGTACACAGCGGGAAGCACACACTGAACTGAAGCATGGATAATCATAACTTTTGTTACACCAATTATTGAACTAGGAGATAGCAGCGGTTTGACACTTCAACCAGGGAGCACAGCTCAGATAGTGCAAGCATCATTTTGTCGATGTCCATAAAGGATGATGTTTACTCCACTGGAGAGTGACAGCAAGTTTTTTGGATTCTGCCTCTAAAACGCCGCGCTTATTGTATCATAGTGAACATGAAGACTGTGGGAAGACGTAGGAGAGCGCCTTCCACTCTGCGCAGCGCAACCCCAGAAAGTGGCGTTGGTGAGAACAGGGATACATGAGGCCTGCTGTAGAGCTGCTTTCAAAACCTGTTAGGTTACAAACAGCTCAAAAGTCGTTATGCAGTGTGAGCTGGCAAAATCCAAACAGAGAGCTGAGCCTCTACTGAGCACTGAAAAACAGAAGAGCTCAAATGTGTTTATCTGCCCGATTGCCTTAATCTATTTCTGAGATTATTCATCAGACATTCACATACACCCCATATGAAAAACACTGTTTATCTCTAAAGAAAGACACTGTTTCTCTTTATAGACTAATCTTGTGTCCTTGTGATTGAAATAACACTATGCTTCTTGAATTGCCTAATTATACTTAAAACAGTCAATTTTTCTCTTTTTTTATATGTTTTATATTAATGCTAACTTTTTTTTTTTTTTAATGAAAAATGAAAATGATGCCCCAAAGCAAAGACGCTGGCTTTTGCTTTTGTTAGACTGTAACTTAGTTTATTCAGCTACAATCTACAATAGATGAGTGAGATCTGGGTTACATGCCCCCTTATCCCTGTAGCCCTGCGGGCACAGCTATGCTCTGTGGTTGACTACATGCTACAGCAGCCGGGAGAAGCTCTCCCCCAGGAAAGCGCATGTTTACTTATTCATTTGCACCTCTAAATTCCACAGACAGCGTCTGAATGAGAGCATCGCTAGGAGGAAGGAATCCTCACAGCAATACCCATGATACAATAGCAGCGCCTGGTTATATGCGTGTATTTTCTTATGTATGCATGATTGCATGTCACTGTGTTTTCTTAAATGGGCCGTTAAAGTAAGACCCGGTTATTGATAACGCCAGTCTCAAACCATTGGTTTGGGTTAGAAGACATAAACCTGCGAGCTTCTGGATGGACGTGGCTTTCTGCAAGTAGTGCTCCCCAGAGTGGTCGCGCTCTCAGATTTACTCCTGCCGATTGTTGCTTGCTGGCACTATTATCGACAGCGTATCGCTCACACAGGCTGGAGAAGTAACTGCATCGGCATTCTAATAAAAATGTGGATATGCCCTCCATTACGAAAAGAAAAAAAAGGCCTCTTGAACCTTCACTTTGATTTGTATTTACAACAGTCGCTGTGGTGGCACTAACTGCTTACCTCAAGGCATGTAGAACCTTTCAAGCTAATCAGAAACTGAGGATCACCTGTTTGTGAATGTTTGTGGATAGGATGCCTTGGCATGAGTAACCGAGTGTGTTACGCACGCAAACGCGTGCGCACGCTATGAAGCACTGAGGTGTGTGCGTGCATGTGTTGCTGTTTTGTTGTGACTAATGAGTAGCAGCTGAATTGGCCTGCCTGGTGATTTGTACTAGCTGCTTAATGATGATGAGGCCTGATGGGATGCCTGGTTCGTATGTTTGTCTGCAAACATCAACAATCTGTTCCAGACGATCTGCCAGACTCCAGATCAGGGGGAACAACATCAAATGACACAGTCATGTTGATTACATCATTAAAAAGTATTATCAAAGGTTTAGCAGCATCTAATTGCCAGGGACAAGACTGAAACCATCAGAAAATTGCGCGGAGTAAACACTCTTCAAAGGCTTGATGAAGGTATAAACACAATGTTTCTGTGTGTGCACATCTTCAGTTAGAGTTACAGTAATGTCAGTTTACAGACGAGACTCAAAGCAGACTTTCAGAGAATTTCAGTTATGAGCGCTTAGCAGACTCTGTGCTCGACAAACTACATCTATCCTTCCTGTGTGGCCTTCTCACTGCCCTCCAGTCTTTTCCTCTTTTCCTTTTCCATTTTTTGACTACTCTCCTTTCCTCCCTCCCATAACCTGTCCCCTTTGGCCAGGAGTGTACATGGAGTCTAATGGGACACTTCTTACCTTGGGAATTAGCCTGTAAGACCCCAATGCTGTCATCAAACTGCATAGATTTGATGTTGAGTGTTGCCAAGATGCATTCCTTATCCTGCAGAGACGCATCTTCGATATTGTTCTGATTGGCTGACAGTATTACACACATGTCGCAGAGGTTGATGTTGACAGCCCTTAAATCTGCCCGACTTAATGGTGTACCCTTCAGGGCGAGGGGAACACAGAGAAAGAGCAAGACAGCGAGAGAGAGAAAGCAAAACACAGAGAACAGACAGACATGGGGGAGAGAAAAATAAATTTAAGAAGTGAGCAGAGTGGGGCTGTGGGAAATTAGTTAACAAGTATTCTTGTTTTGAGGCGATGACATTCCACTGATCTAACCGGGCGTTGGAGATTCAGAGACACGGACTAATCTAAAGGCTAGCCTGCGCTGAGGGCTGTGTTTGTGATTCTCCTCTGATCATCAGTCAAACCAGGCCTAACAAGCTCTAAGGCAGCAAGCCACGCCATCTGTGATGGGCACTGCAGCTGCAACGCTCATAAACTCCACTTTGGATATGCAGGATGTGTCACTGCTAGGGATGAGGGAGGCTCACTGAGCTCTCATGAAGTAATCATTCAACTGAGAAATGCGCGATCAAACTCAAAATGACAATCGCTTGAAAGATTTCAGTATGAGTGCAACTTAAAATGTCAGCGCCTTCTAGTTGGACAGATATTCAACATGCAGGTGAAGTAGTACACTCACAGGTAAGATGGAGACCTTGGGGAAGTTGTGTAAAGTTTCCCACTCTCTCCGAAGGTAATCCAGCGAGCCCACAAAAACTATAGGCTTTAGCTCGTGGTAATGGAAGTTGCTGGCTCTTAAAGGCATCACCAAGTTTCGCAGCCCCACTAAAGCGGACGTGACATCCCCAAATATACAGACCACTACATGGCCGCTTAGCACTGTCATGGAGGCTTCACTCCGGGTCTGTAGGGAAGAGAGGGACACGGGGAAGGGGGGAGAGAAAAGCAGAGAATGAGGAAAAAAAGCGAAGGCAGAAAAGAAATGAGGAGGCACATAGAGACAAACACAGGTTTACAGAATAAAAATGAGTGCCGATAACAGAAAACTGGGTCAGGTGCATGAAGTTAAAACCCCCCCCAACATATCTAGAGTTTAAATGTGCTTAAAGGCATCACATAAACTGTTATATATCCACATGTAATCATTTATTAACCATGTATTTGGTTTTATTATTAGCTCTTCATTAGACAAATTAAACACGAATGTAAGCTGTAAACTGTTACATTCATAAAAAAGTACAGCTGCAAATTGTATCATATTTTCAGCTGGCGGCAAATGATGTTTATCTGTGTATCTGAAACATTTTGGTGAAGCAGCCTTCATATTCCCTTGAGTTGAGTGAAAACAGCACCTGGGTCACTCGAGTCTTAGACAAAGCAAAGATATGTCGTATCTTTACTATGCACAGTAGGTGACTGCGCCTCCTACTTGATCCTACACAAACAATTTATGCACTAACATAAATGCTTTAAACCGTCTCGTTAAAGCATCTGAGCAAAGTCATGCACCGAGTGTTGAAATGCTGCTCACTCATTCCTTGGTGGATATACACATATACTGTATATATAAATATAAAAACAAACTCACCTTGAAACAACAGAGAGGCAGTGAGAGAAATTTCAATACACATTAGTATGTGATTGTGTTACTGCAGTACTGAGGGGAAACATTTGCTCCTGAGCATACTTACTAGTACCTTCTTTTTTTATATACACTATTTTTCCCCTCACTGGGTAGCAGTTACAGAACTTTTGCCCCACTTACCAGGATGACTTTTTCGATGTCTTTTGAAGGGCACCAGTGAAACATCCCTGTCGAGTCATACCTCTTCACGTTCATGTCCATATTCTCAATTTGTTCATTTCCAGGAATTAGAAGGGGATCGTGTCGACTGGAAAAGAGAAAATATTTACGTTAGGCTGTGGCAGAAGCCAGGCAGGGTTTCTTGATATCTGTGCTGTCTGATCGTTAAAAGTCCATCTCATTCTCAGAGTATGAAACTTTCTACTGCACTGCATAACTAGAATATCTTTCCCTCCAATCTGTCTCATCCCCTATTTAGAGGCATCAGAAAAGTCAATGACCCTTGTGCTCACTGTGGTACAGAGGAGAACAGCAAGATGTGAGTACTACTGACTGAATGGCATGACAACACAAGGCCAATTACCAGCTTTTACCCTCTCTTCCAGTTCCTGACGCCATGTGGCGCAAACAGTAAAAGCTCCAACAGGCTCGCACTTTAAATATTTCAGGAATTTGCCCAATCACATTTTGCTTTCCCAGCTGATGGTCATTAATGTTTCAGCAGCATGTCACAACCAAACAGGCTAATCCACAGCAGTGGGCTGCTGAGTTTTATCTGCTGTAACACTGACCATGAAAGGGTTCCTGTCAGTGTTGTTACGCTGCCTCTCCTGTTCTTGAACTTATTCTACAAGACATGTTCTCACAGCCCCTCTGAACACGGTCCAGAAAATGTGATCAAAAACACAGAGTCAAGATAAACGGTGGAAGTGCTGTTTTCCCACAAAGGCCCCTTGTTTTGCAGCAATGTAAATGTAGTTTATTGACAATTTAAGAAAAATTATGAAAATTCAATACTGCTGATACTCCTAAAAAAAGGGGGGGGAAACTGCAGAGATAGACATGTGAGTAATATGGGAGAAAATATCTCAAGAATTTGACATACATCTCTCTCAGTATCACTCTCTCTATCCTCTATCAACACTGTCATTCACTGACAAGGCTTTGATGTTGTTTCTTCCTTCAACCTGCATTTGGATTGCATGCCATCGCAGGCAAAAGTTAAAGTTAAAGAAAAAAAAAGCTGTCAATTAGCCACCCTCTCTCTCTCCACCTCTCTTTCCCCCCCCTCTCCCCTCTATCAGTTAGAGCAGGTGATAATAACACTGACAGCATTTAGTGTTTTTACACTCAGCCTGAATCTTTCATCCAGAGCCGCGTGTTGCGCCAATCAACTCCACGGAGCACCCCGTCACTTCAATCTGCTCAGCTCTGCTCGCCTCCACACAGGGGCTGACTGGCGCATGCAGACGGGCTGCCGCTCCACCTCTCACTGCCAAGACAGCTATCTTTCACAGAGCTGTCAGCGGTGTGACTGGCAGCCTGTCACAGGCTCCGCACACCTCCTTCCTCTTCCTTCTCCGCGCCTCGGGTTGAACCTACCACAAGGCTCAGGCAGAGCAGACATGACGTCTGTGCTACGGGGCCACGCCCAAGGGATATCAGCTGCAGATGATACTGTGACATCTTCTGCAAATGGATGCGTGTTGTCAGTCATGACCCATCGTGAATGTTTGTGTGGGTGTGGGGTGGGATGGGATGGTGTTAGCGCCACGGCAGGAATGCGGTTCATTAGGAAATTTACAAGCTGGATTGGCTACTAATAAATTATTTAACACAGGGCTCCTAAATGTCACCCAAATAGCGAGCAAAGTGACAGATAAATGCAGATATTCTCTGCTGAGAATTTTCAGTCCTGAACAAGTAGATGCAGAATTACGTGAACTTTGCTTAATTTCTAGCATTGTACCAGAATGCAAACTAAATGTTGTGCTCGGTGAAATACAATATTTTATCAGATGCACTTTTATGGAGGACAAACAGTATTTCCCTTACAGCATGTCTCACTCCGGTGCCTCCCTCCCTCCCTCTCTGTCTCTTTCTTTCTCTCGTACCCTATCCCTCAGTATATTTCAAACAGAGTTGAATTATTCCAGTGTATCACTCTGCAGTCACAAAGCTGGGGATGGGCGTGCTCCCCCAATCCCTCTCTGCCAGACTACGAAGGCAGCTTCTTGCTTTGAAAATTTTTCCCATCATGCAAACTGACAAAGGCATGCTTTTCAAAAGCCCACAGCCAATCTGTTGATCATTATTTATTTACAAAGGCCTTCAGGCTGCGAGTCCTGTAAAAACCATACTTGATACGTATGTTCGCTCTCTTGCTAGCTCTCCACTGTGTTTTCCCCCTTCTTGCTTGTTGAATAAAGTATCCCTAAGGCTACCTCAAACAATCACTTTTCATTCTGCATAAAATCCACCTCGCAAAGCACAACGGTTTATATAATATATATGGTCTTATATGTTGACAGGGGCAGCTGTGAAGGGGTGGAGGGAGGGAGTGTGGACTGCGATGGGTAATTTGATGTTCTGCTAAAGGCTAATACTTGGAGGGAAAAAAAAAGAAAAAGCTACACCTATAACAGAGGACCTGTCATCCCAGCACCCAAGAGCCAGCAGAATACAGAAGCAACCCTAAAGCAGAGAAAACTTTGACACCGCTTTGAAGCGTTTTCAAAACTGAGTAAATAACTCGCAAGGATTATTATCACTGCGAGATCAAAGCGCAGATGCATATATTACATGGCAAACGGGGACCGTCTTCTAAGCAGAAAAGGAAGAGAAGAAAAGGTTTTGTGCTTTAAGTTAGGCAAACTAAAGAACCTTTTAAAACAAGCAGTTATCTGGAAATGTGCCAGTGTCTCGTTGTTTTTGTAGCAGTTTGCTCCCTCTGAGCAAGGGCATCTGAGCTGATGCTCTGCTGCGAACTAGACTGAAGGGTATGACTCTGTGTTGGGCTAATGGTTTGGCAAGTGTGAAGGCTTATTAAGTGCTTGTTTTGTTGTGAGGGGGAGGCCGACAACTATACTGGACAAAAATCACATAGGCATGCCAGTGCAGTAGGAGGATTGCTGCCTAAGGGAAACTAGCAGGGCTAACGTACACGGCACTCAACCAGAATGGTACAGTAATAAGTGAAAACATTATGCAGTGTATGAAAGAGAACAAAACAGAACTACTTTGTATAATAGCTCATATTTATATTGATTTTATTTGGAAATGTTAACTATTCCTCCTTAGAGTTTGTTTATTTTTTAAAGGGTTTAAATTCTATAAATAAGATTAAGATTATATATATTACGAGGTCTCTCTTTAGAGTTCCTTAATGTAAACCCTCGCTCTCATTAGGAGACAAGCAGTGTAGCTATGAGTGTTTCTGTCCTGTTAGATCTTCGCCACCGTGCCTTCATCCCGCCGTCCCAACCCGCACAGCTCGGCCTCCCTGCATTTTCCTCTCAGTCGTGCGTCTAACCCCGCCTTGCAGTCAGAGGAGCACAAAAACCTACCCTTTTTATCTTTCAAAATCAATTAACAGCAGTTTAATTCCAAAGGACAGGATAAAAGGAAGGTAATATTTGAATTCATATTTGATTGTGACGATACATCTCGCATATGGCCTTAAGTACCAGATACACTACTCACAGGGGTTCCCACAATAGACGAGTAGCCCGAGGGCAAAGTAACCATGCAGGTCTCTCTGATTGGTTGGTGGTGTCATTAGTGCCAGCATTGTTTAAGGAGTACATGTGGACCAGAACGGAGGAGGTGACAGCTGGGTCTTTAAAGCCAGAGGAGTTTTCAAACGGCTCCTCACAGCCGCTTTTCATGACAGAAATATTATTTCAGCTCTGTCATTAACAGCTGACAGCATGCCATCCTAAACAGCCAGCACCTAACAGGGCATTTCTCTTCTCTTTTTCACTCACAGAGTTTCTTACCTCCCTCTTCTGCCACCCCTAATTTGCCCCCTCCCATCCATCCAAACTCCCACCATCTCACCATCAGCAGCATACGCCTCTGAAGTATCTCTCAGACACATACCCCCCCCCCTCCCCATGCTCCCTCCCATCTTCCTTATATCTGTCTTCCTCTCACTCCCAGTTTGAAGGCTGGAAGAAGAATAAAATCAGCATCTCTTACCTCATCATTTTGGGCGAGCAGTTGGGTGAGTTTCGCATCCCTCCGTTGCGCTGCTTTTTTTTGGGCGAGAGCGTTGACGGATGCTCGTCTTCGACTGAAAACACATGCGCACAATGTCAGAGCAGAGACAAACGGTTCAGAAAGAGAGCTGGACCTGACATGAAAATAGGCAACAATCAATCAATCATTCAATGCAAACCACAAAAAAAGAAACTGAACGCAAGAAAAGGAAAATTAATAATTCAATGTGTCAAAATGGAAGGGAAATAAAAATAGAGAGAGAAAATATTAGTAATGGACAAATGATTAAATCTGAAAAAAGCCAGAGGAAACCATGGAGAAAAAACAATTCATGACCTAAAAGGAAGGTTTATTTAAAAAATAAGAATTTTTTTTTAAAATGTCCCCCATGTTGTGGCTATACTAAGGTGCAATATTGCACATCCTCCACTGACACTTCACTGCGTCTGTTCACCCACCGAACTCTGCAGGCGGTTGGACCTCTAGCAGTTTACATCCAAGTAACCATGCTTACCTAAAGCATTAATTGCAATGTGATGCTACAGACTGTTATTGTCACTGGGGCATGGGCAAAAGCAATGACAATGATATAAATACAGGTTATGGAGATGAATTTTGAGTGCGTAGTTGACTTCCTAATGAAACTACTTGAACCCCAACACTTGTGAAAACTTGTGTCGGATTAAATATACAGCGTCTTTGTTTCATGTTTTGCTGAACAATGCTGTGTTATTTTATAGTCCTCTTTTGTTTGTTTTTTTAAAGATTATTTGATCACATTTGAGCTCGGTTTTCTGTCAGCCATGCTTCGCTAGGTTGAAAAAAAAAATCATCTAAAAACAAAAACACTGTTTCTCAAACTTTACTTGAGTCCCAGCCAGACAGAGAGAATGAGAAAGAGCAGCCGGAGTGAGTCCGGGCCCAGCTGTCTGAAGATTTCAGTCAAGCTAACAGTAGTCTGATCTTCTCCACTGTCTGTGAGTTTCAAGAGCTTTCAGACAGGCACCCAGATACTCTTATCCAATCTACGCTCTCCCAGCGCAAATGTCAAGTGCACCGTCACTTCAAACCCGCATTAGTCCTTTGGTTAGAAATCAATAACACAGCATGATATTAGTGCAAATCAATGTGCGCGCTGCAAGCCGCGGTTATTCCAAGCATGTTGAATTTCATTATTCTCTGAGCACCCATTCTATGCTGTCACCTAATTCTGCTAATAAAAGATAAGAAATATGGCTTTGCCTTCTAATAAAATGTCATTCTCTGACATTTCTTTTATGCAATTGGGCAATCAGAATAGCTAATATCACAAGCATTTTACACTTTACAAATAATTCTCTCTCTGATGTACTTTGAAAATACCACACAGCAGAAAGTATGCTTTCCTTGCTATACCATTTGACAAACTCCTCTTGGTTTAAACTTAATTTTTTAACATTAAAACAATTGAACTTTTTGCTTTCACGGACACCACGCTGCATTTCCCCACTACATAATGATATTAGTGCAAAATCCCTGAGCTCACAGCACCTAGCGCCACTTCTGAAATAGCACGTTGTCTACAGTAAATTCACCTGTTTTATCCCGGCGCTTAAAAGTTATCTCATATAGACAGTAGCAGCCACTGCACTAGCAGCCAGATCTGTGCAAAGCAGCAGGAGAAACAACAGCAGCAGCTCCAGCAGAGTGAGCCGTCATGCAGCAAACAAGACAAAATGAAGAGACGGGACAGCATTACTGACTGATGCATCCCGCTAAGGGGCCAACCTACAGTGCCTACTGTGACTGAGCAGCATGGCATTACTGGGGTGGCAGCGGTATTTCACTGGCAGACTGCGGGCCCGGTTCAGTCGACTTTCAGCCAGGGATCTGGTCGCCACGTCTCCTGGACCCGAGATACTGAAGCGCAATTGCGAGGGGTCGTCCCCGGGCCCCAGCCGCATGTGGAGCAGGCATCCTTTACGGTTATTAACGAGAGGGATGTTGACTGTGCCAGGGCTGACCAGGGGGTCCTGGCTGGGGTGCAGGGCATTGGGAAGGAATACATTTGAGGTGATGGAGGTGGAGATGCAGCCGGTGGTTTTAAGTGTTCTGTTTTGAAAAGGCGGTCTAACTTCATCCGTTACTGTCAAATAGTGGAGAACAAAGAGTGTGAAAACGCCTGCTTTAAATGCTCAGAAATGACTGAGTAAAGAAGTGTTATTGTATTTCAAATTAGATTTTGTTAAATAGATATTTCAGGGTAAATTCCATAAAACAATCATTATTTCACAGTATGTTAAAATGAATATCTCATCACTATTTAAGAAAAAATGCAACTTAAGTTTTGACTGAACCAGCTTAAAGCAAAAATATATTAATAATAATGTTAATAAATAAAGGCAGGAACCATGTAGAATTTCCTAAAAATAGTTGAAGCCTTCTTAATTTGCTTTTCATTTGTGTTAAATTCATTAGAAGCCTCTTAACTTTACTTCTCATTTGTGCTGCGCTCGGGTAGAACAAAGCAGAGGCATGGCTTGGCTAAAGCCAGTCAAAACCAATTAGATATTGTCACTTCAAGTGAGCGTGGCACACCACAATAATGTCAACAAATAGAACTAAATATTTATAATATTATAAATTCAAAACATCTAATCATTTTACATGTATTGGATTCCTTTTGGATTATGTACACAAGTGTGATTTAATTCCGCATGAAAAATGTTGAAAAACAGAGCATTTGGAATTTTCACTATTACACTAAATCGCTTGAGTATGAGAATAAATACTCGCATATGTACCAAATATGTTCAGCATGTCGTTTCACCAAACTCACAGAAACACACACTCACACACAGTCCATCTGTGGCTGCAGAGTCAACCCGCATGTTTGTATGTACTGAAAGGGTCATGGCACACTGTAGGAAGACAGCAGTGGGAGATGAGTAAAATATCTGGTTGCAAAGTTGACTTGGAGAGGCGGAGCCCTTTTCCTCCCTTTGGTTGAAGGGTGGTTGGTTGGTTGTTTGGAGGAGAGAGCATGCTTGGGTGGCCCTGGGCGATAAACAGACGTTTATCCCAGCCGTCAGCTGCCTCCTTGATTTACAGGGCGCCACCGATAGCTCCTGGATTCATCTGGCCCTTGTCAAACACGTGCAGCGTTACAGAGTGTTCACCCGCCCTGGCAGGTCCACTGTGCATCCTGAACAACCCAGACGGCAACTGTCCCTTCTCGAAATGATAATCACATGACGGTACTGTCCTGCATGCAAGCCTTATCAGATCGCCGTGACCCAATGTAAACTGGATGATGAGGCGGAGGAATAACAAGTAAAAATGTTTACTTTACTATGTGAGCTAAGCTGGCTTTGCCTTTACAGTGTTTGCTGCATGAGCGAGCTTTGTTCTTCAGCTGCATTGCAACTGCATGAAAGAGCTTTTTAAAGCCATGCATTGTGGTCTATTGAGTTAAAAAAGGGAAGAAAAAAAAACTTATGATTACTGCGCTTCCTTTTAGTTTGCTTAACAGGTGAGGCAGCCATTATTTAATAAAGGAAACCAAAAAAAAGCCTTTATTGTCAGTATGCCTAATAATAACAAATACATCTAAAATGTAGACACAAAGTGTTAGAGGTGACAAATAACATTTCAAAAGTGAAATGTATTCTTAACCAGTAAAATAAAGGAGGGGGGGGGGAAGTCATTTAACAATTATTTACCAAAGATTTACCTATATTGCAATCAGCTTTGAATCGAACGCCAGCCTCTTTATGGCTTCCACTGTTTCCTGGTGTTGTAGCGCCATCTGCTGCTACATGCAGCACAATACAAAAAGAATATTTCATGGATCTACATAGTGTTATCAAACACAAAATGATCTCAGTACTTTAGTTTGCTATCAAAATATGTTAAAATGATTTTATCATATTTAAGTTAAATATAAATAAACTGGATATTTTAAAAGAAACACTGAAAGTTTTTCAAAAGTTGGTTTCCTTTTTTTTTTTTTTACAGTAAAAATACAAAAATACTTAAGCAGAGCATCGCTACTAAGAATGTTATATGACATGCTGAGGGAGCTATACTCTATACACAAAGCTATGGCAGAAGGACAGGGAAACACACTTACGTGATCTGACAAATCCGTTATACTTATATTTGGCTGGGGAGGATGCAAAGACAAGTGGCAGGTCACACACAAGGAGAGAGGGTGTAATGAAAGAGACACATTAGGAAAGACATCAACATAAGAGCCGTAGATGGAAATTAAATCAAATGTAAATCTGATGTTGTCTCACCAAAAGGTATGAGGGCACAAACCAAAAAATGAAAGTATAAATAATTAAAAATCACTGTAAAACCCTAATGGTGGCACTGATTACAGTATGATGTGATGGCACATAAAAGGCAGACAGATGAATGAAAGAACTGTCCATTCACAGAGTGAGCCATGCTTTTAGGAAAGTGTACTACACCTGTAATGAGATGTAATGACGGTCTAATGGCTGGTTTTAATACATTTGAAAAAAAAAAAGAAAGAACTACATTACATGTCACATCATTTCCGTGTAGATTTAGCAATTCCATTTTTTCCCCATTTTATAATAGAGTTTCGTGGGGGGTTTTTTATATCTAAAAATGATGGGAAGTGTGAGGCGGAACAAATAAAGCCACAATGGGAAATAAAGAAAACGAATACATACTTCAGTGCATGTATAAATCCAAAACAGACAACAGCTGCTCAAAACAGCTGCGCTAACAGAGCACTAATGCATAGATACCTGATTTTCGCATGCAGTCCAGAAGTCTTATACAAATAGAGATTTTAAAAATTAGGGTTTTTTTTTTTCATAACTTGAGCTCAGTGCACGATCTTTGGGGTTGTACTTTTAAAGGGTTCACAAAGGTCTCCACTTTTGCCAGTGCAGTTAATTCTCTGGTAATTACAGTTTTTGACCTTGACCAAGAAGATATTAAAGACCGGTACCACTAGAACTACTAATGTAGTAAGCACTTGAACTCAGAGCTGCTGACACTCCCCACTCTCTTCCAGAGTATCTTCCAGCAGTAAAGGTCACAGTGAGGGCCCAGGGCTGGCCTATGACACAGATCCTCAAAAAGAGACCCACAGTGGCCCTGGCATCTGTCTCTAGCAATCTGCCCGCACCGCAAAGGCGGCAGACTAACTGGCTAGCATCTGGGGCATTGCGAGGCGGCGTAGGACAGGGTGGGAGGGGGAGGGTGGTCGAGGGGGTGGAGGTCTGCCTGGTGGACAGGAGCTGTCAGGGCAAGTTTGGTGATGAACCAGCAGGGCTGGGAAAATGCAAACATAATTTCTGTGTCAGGATGGATAAGGTCCCCAGCAATGAGATGCAGATTCACACACATGCATAGACACCGAGATACAAGTGCATGTTGTTGCGCACACAAGATGTGCACATGCGCACATATACACAGCCCAGAAGGTTGTGGACAAGCCGAAACCATCTCCCTAACCCCAGGCCCACATCCCTTGTCCAGAGCTTAGCAAACCAAGTTGAAACCTCTTAAATGACTAAAGATTTTCTAAAATAGTGAAAGTCAAGTCACAAAAAAGACTTGTTTCATTTACAGACAAAAAAAACTCTTGATGTAGCCAAAGAATTTAGAATAAAGTAATATGTTAACTGCCTATAATAAAAAAGAACAATGGAGAACTACATTTTTCTAACCACTTCATCTGCATACATATCATTACTCATTTAATGAGTTTGTGTTAAAAGTTGCCATAATAAATATTGTATTAGTCGTTAAAGCAGTTTACAGTTGTATACTTCTGCCATCCTAACTTGCTGATAGCTGTCTGTGCTACACACAGACACATGTGGCCCTAATTTGGCACGTGTAGGAACACAGCAGCTTAAACGAAGCAGTGCTATCCAAGAGATCAATAATCAAAGTGCAAGAAAAAAATTAGTTCAGAAGCGTATGAAGTCATCGTGGATAAAGATGTCTTATCCTCTCAGCCTGGTGGAAAAAAAAAACAAAAGAGGAAATAGGGAAAGGAAATCCAACAATCCCTGACTGACAAAGCCCAATGCGCTCCTTCACTAAACTCACTTTGTTCAGATGAAGTCAGGGTTAAAAAGAGAAAGAAATCTAAGACAGAGGAGGCTTTCCTGAAATCCTACAGGGGGTTGAGGGAGAAGTGAGATCAGTAACCATGTAATGGCCAGTAATTGGTACCGAGGGATATCAGCGCAGGCCCAACTACAAGAGGCCAAGCCAAACTCATCATGGCATGTTTGACACTAATCTAGGCTGAGTCGGCAGACGGTGGGAGAATGTTGAGAAGGAAATCAGATCTGTATGTCTGAACCCAAGGCTTTGATAGCTAGGCCTACTGCTGCCATGTCTAATTGACAAACAATTTAGTATTTCCCATCCACTCAAAAGGAAAACAGATTTAAGGCGATCTTCTAGGAGCCTCGGGCCTCTTACCTTTCCTTTATCAAGCCAGAAGCACTTTTTATAGTTTCCTTTTTGATTTTAATTTCTCCTTCTCTTTGCTGTTCCTTTATCTATTTTCTTGTACTCTTCCCAGCTACATAAAGCATTCCTTTTCTCTCATTTGATTTTTTCCTCCTTCCTATTTCACTGCCATGTTCCTACCGTGTAAATGTGACAAACTATCAATGGCTGCAGGACAGATGAAGTACAGGAAATACAAGTCTGAACAATACAATTAATGTGGGGGGGAAATGCATGTATGTTTTCTTAACCGTTGCATAAGTAAAATTTGGTTTCAGTTCCATTATTATCTGTGCCCTGCTCATCATTTTTAAGACCTGGCAAGATGATAGAGGCTTAAATGGTATTTCATTTATGATTCATTTAAAATCCACATGAAAGCAAAGCCAAAATCTTAGTATAGTTTCTCATCAAGGTTAAAAGAAAATGCAGAAAAAAGCAAAACCTACGTCAACTGAAAAGTGTACAAACTTAAAAAAGGGTTAACTCAGAGGTTTGAAGGAGTCTTCAAAGTAAATGTACAAAAGGCACAATTAACAAATGTTATCATTAAAATGCAGAATAAAATCTTTCATTTTTGTGTATTCAGACATCTTACCTGAAACAGTTAAAAAGAGACATAAAACACCACGCTCCAACAGTGACATTATCACACGACTGCATGACTGGTGCTGCATGCGGGAGCCACATGTCTAACATCTACAGTACTTACAGCACCACCACTGAGCCACGTCACCACTTATCAACCACACATACTATAAATCAAAGAAAATCTAACCAGATATAGAGAAAGAGAGAGATAGATACAGAAAAAAAATAAGATCAATATAGAAAAAAAAGTAAAACAACACAGAAACACATAGACCACGGGTACACAAACAATGGGGTCACAATAAACAAATTACACCTCACGCACGCACACACGTACGGTATGGTACACGGTACGATACACAGAGCACGCACCACAGACACGTAACAGCATGTGTTGGGCGGTGTAACTTACAGGCACGTAAAGTGGTTGCGCAATCATGAACAGAGACAGAGGAAAGTGGGTAGGCCCTCTGAAGGGTGTCCATGTTACTATGTACACTGCCTGACATGCAAGAGCAGTCTTGCTCTGAACGGCCGCAATCAAAACAACATGCCAGTTTCATTCGTTTGTAGACGGACATCTTGGCTACAGTCATGTTTTGGGATGAGAGGAGAGGAAAAGCAGCAGGTTAATGGCAAAAGGAGAAATATACATCTAGGGGAAGTCGGAAGGTAACTTCATCAGAAAGTGCAAGCCTTAGTCACCTGCTCCCACAGGCTTGAGCCCCAAGTTATATTAACAAACTCCAAGAGTTACATTTACCTTAACAAGTCAGCCGGCACATTTCATTTTGCCATTTTAAAAGTGTCTCTAAATTGGACACATTATCTATTATTATAATATTATCAATTAAAAATACAACAGTCATAATGCTGGTGATTCTCTTAGGAGTTCAAGCTGTGCGCTAAGGCTGTAACAAGTCAAAAAGGCAAAATTATAACAGTGGGAAAGAGAGGTGGGGAGAAAGGGAAGAGGGTAGGGAGGCATTCGGGGAAGAGAGGCATGAGCAATGTCTTCAGCAGCAAACCTCATACAATGTTTCATACATTTGTACATCCTCTATCCATTTGGCTAAAGGAGTGGATCACGTACCTGTATCCCATCATGCAGCTGTAGCGGTTCTGTCCAAGGCATCACACTAGTCTACTGGCTAGACTGGCTAAATCATGCTATATTCAAAACCTGCAATTTCACTGCTCCACTCCCCAAAGGGACTTCACTCTGATGTGCATGTGCTTAAACGGTGTTATTACACGCTAAAGTGTTAGTTACACAGTTGTTGTTTTGATGTAATTTGAAGTCATGTTTGAAGATACAAATGGGAAGTATAATTCACAAGAAAATGAAGAATTAACCATTGATTTGATCCTCTACTTAATATCCCCAAATTATCAATTGTTTGCAGTGTGCCTGATTTTAAACACTAGTTTGTACCTGGGAAATTCTGAATTTCCGTTTAAAGAATTTATCTAATGTTCTCCGTATACCATAAATTTATAACCATTCACGGGCCATTATAATACATGTAATTTTGTCTTTCAACCAACCAGCAAAACTGGTTCCCAACTAGCATTTCCAAC
This sequence comes from Haplochromis burtoni, assembly GCF_018398535.1. NCBI lineage: Eukaryota > Metazoa > Chordata > Actinopteri > Cichliformes > Cichlidae > Haplochromis > Haplochromis burtoni. Next base: position 2,156,840 of record NW_024582368.1, on the reverse strand, counting down.
ATACAATATAAAAGCATTTGAGCATTTACATACACCTACGTTTTTGTTTTTTTCAAGCTTGCTGTTGTGTGCATCAATTCAGCACATACAGCCCAGTGAATCTTTCAAATGGTTCCAGTCCACTTATGTTTCTTTTCAATTATCGCCCAAGTAGAAAACAGGCAAGATGACGATCTGGTGCGCTAATTAAGTAAAAAAGGATGTAAAAGTAGTATTACGCCAGACAAAAGTTTTAGCTACAAAAGTCAGCCTACAGCCAAGTGTATGTGTGAGTGGTGTGTGAAGCCCTTGAACCCTGAGGGAAGCGGGAGTGAAAGTCCCCAGAGTAGCATCTCTAGATTGCTGTGACTCTGGACAGAAACAGTCCCTGGTCCCCATTCTCTCATTGCCAAGGTGTAAACAGACAGCAGACTAATACTGTCTGGCACCTTTACAAAGATGCTTTCAGCATCTTTGACTCTGACTCACATTGGAAAATAAGACCTTGAATGAAGTAATATGTTTTCAGCTCCTGGCCAAGGAAAGAATGGGAAACACAGATCATATCCCATAAGATGAATGCATCAGGGACTGCTGTATCCTGTGACATGCATATGTGCCTTACTAGCATGTGGAAAGCATGCAGGAAATGAAGCTTAAGTCCTGGCAACAAGGAGAAGTACACAGATAACTGTTCACAGTAATGAAACAGTTTTGGGAACATGGCGGACAAGTGCAGTGAGGCCGTCAGGTCATGCTGAAGTTTCTTTGCTTCGGTGTTTTTGTTTGGGCGCTTGGAACATATTATGTGGGCTCACTGGCAACTTTATTAGGTACACATGTGAAATCTAACATAACCTAATACAACAGCTCTGCTGTAAACTCTGCTTTTACGAGGCTTCTTTATTTTTTAAGTAAACGTGAGTTGTCACGTTCTGGCCTGTAAACATGTTCAGTCTTTAACCCTCTTTGCATGTAATCAAGTGGACAAATGGAGTAAGATGAAGAATTGAAATAAAAGTAGACTCTATGGCAGAGCTGTTGTATTGGTCTGCATTTAGCGTCACAGGTGTACCTAATAACAGCAGCCCATGAGTGTGTATACCACAATGTAGACTTCTGACAAATGGAAGGGGAGCAATGGAAGACAGAAGACACATACACGCACACACGCACACACACAAAGACAATGTATTTTACTTCTGACTTCACAAATACCTAGATTCTGGTTTAGGATGACAAGGTGTCCATTTCAGGGCATTCCTAACTGAAGATTCAACATAACAGCGACCCTGATCAACTGTCTGTGTGGGCTTGATTGGCTACTACTGCCTACAAACCACTAATATTCTGTAAACAGAAGCTATCAGGGTGCTACGTTGAATATGAAGGATGTCCCACAGAAAGCAACATTCTGATATCCACCTAAAGCCTCCTTATTCAGCAACAGTGCAAGGAAAAAGATTACTGCTGGCTCAAGAGGTGAACCTTTGAGCAATAACTAACAGAGAGTGCAGTATCCTGTCAGAGTGGGGCACATAAAAGTGGACAAAACAAATACTTTTTTGCTTGAAAAAGCCAACTTTGTACACAAGTGCACACGCCTCCCCATACCCTGCTTTATATTGTAACATATAGATATAAAAGCAATGTGAAATAACATGTTAAGGATGATAAATCTGTAAAGCCGTACAAACTGATTTATTATCCTAAAACAAAAAGGCACCCATCTGATCCTTGCAATTTTGTTGAACAGGTCTCAGGGGATTAGAGTTTCCTCTACAGACATCACCATTTAACTATGGATATCTATTACCGCACAAGACTCTGGCACGGCACTACCATCTAGTGGGAACTGAAAATTATGACAATGCCGCGTATTAATCCTAGACTTGTCTCCCAGTAAAGCGAGTTAAACAAAATGGCCCAACGACGGTCTGTGTTTGAAAGGCACAAGGCTCGTGCAGTTCTGAAAAGAACCAGTGATCTCTGAAACATCAGCCCAGGCTGGGCCAGGGCCCGGAGTTTATAAAGGGGCTGAGATCACAGCAAAGGGGGGTAAAAGGGGAGACCAGATTGTTTTGATTGTGTTTTGGCAACGTAGCTTGACAGGATTTGAAGAACATCCCGGAAGGACGTTTTCTGCTCTCTGCCACACAAAACTACCTTTGACAGAAAGCAGATCATTTTAAATAGCAGTAGATCTTTCCCCCGTGTGTTAGTTCCTCTAAATCTGTTTTTAATGTACGACATCTCAGATTTTTATTCTTCTGTTCTTTCTCTGAGCAAATACACTATAAAGAGGTTAATCACATGTAATGACACAAGACTCGCAGCAGATTGGCTTTTAAATGCCAAATACGTGTTTGGTTTGATGATCAAAGAGTGAGCAAAAACTGCACACCTCATCGGCCGCATCCAATCGTGTAGCGCTTTATTTAATTGTCATCTCCAACAAATCAGATCATCAGCCGGCTGAGCCTCTGAGGAGCAGAGGCCTGATGCTGGTGCGAGTTCAATATCTGCTGTTTTGGATTCAGTTTGTTCTGAGCACGGTGTAGAAATGGGAGGCGAGGAGAGGGATGCAGAAGCTACACCGGTAACATGCAACATAGATACAATATACTATTTGCTGAAAAGGAAGAGAAATAAAAAAATAATAAAAAAAAAACACTTGCACTGCACTCTGGGTAATTAGACACCCATTTTCATTTTACTCACAATAAATCACTACCAGTGAGTAGTTAAAATAAAGTGGTGTTTTCCAGTGGCAGCAGGGAAGGAAATACATCAAAAGTGTGTCACTGGTCATAAAGAAACATGGGAAAAAAACAACAGAAGAGAACAAAACATGACAGAACAGAACATACAGTTGGACAGAATCCCATTACAGTAATGGAACTGTCATCTTTTTAATGCAACTCTCTTGTCAGCAACAAATGTAATAGGATAAAACATAACGCCATCAGCTGAGTCTCAGACATGAAGATAGTAGGAAAGCAAACAGAGGTAAATAGTTGTGGTAAATAAAACTAGAGTGTGAAAAACCTGTTGATTCTATTGAGTTGACAGAGCAGAAAGCGTCTGAATAATTGAAATGGCACAGACAAAAGAAGGAACTGGAGGGTACCTATTTTAAAACCAGGCTATGTCTGTAACGGACTGCTCACCGTAACAGCCTGTGACCTTTTATGGAAACATAGAATATTAACCTGAATTATTTATCCATCAGCTAACACATTCTGACAAGTATCGCCTGCACATAGGTCAGGATGTATTTGCGTGCATTTCCTGCCTTAATGGTAATGTTGTATCTGCATAAAACATTCACTGATTTGATGTGGGTGTTTGCATAGCTAAATTAGAAAATTAACAGCTAGCAACCCTATCCATAACATTTGTGACCTATAAAACAATTGAGAAGAATGAAACAGCCTTAAAATATTTCACTGAGAGCATTCATATGTAAGTAAGAGGATATGTTTCCTAATTCCTCCACCAAGCTGAGGCTGAGGCACAGCATGTGATCAGTACTCAGAAACTACCAGGCTGAATTTCATTAAACTAGGTGAAGCAGGTAAAGCACTGGCAGAACCTGAACCCATCCTTTATAATTGCAACATAGGGCACTTGGTGGATCTGCTCTACTTTCTAATGTTTCAAATGCGATACAGAAACAAGCCTGGTTTAGACTCTTACGCTTTCTACTTACATGTTAGCACTTTGCATTTCATTCACTGCAATACAGTCTCAGTTTGTGCAAATAAAGTGGTGATTCAGTGGTTAAAGCAAGATGAATAGACATTTAAAGATGGCAACAGCTACATTTTGACAAAGAAACAAAAGTGCTTTGACTTATGATCATACTATAATGGGGGTTATGGAAGCTCAAATGGGACCAATATCAAACACTTTCCTAAGAGTATAATGGCAATATAATGTTTAAAACACAGATTCAGAGTACAAGAAGAACAACAACACAATGAAAGGCATAATAACCATGTGCACACCTATGAATAAAGAGAAAGACGAGACCCATAGGTTGGTTTTTGGAGTGAGAAGGAAGGGAAGGAAGGGTGCCAGTGGGGCAAAATAGAGGCACAGCTACTCACGTCGCTTGCAGCCGCACTTCTTGATCCGTTTGGGGTCTGTGATGTCATCATGACAAGCTTTGCAGTAGAAAAATGCTCTAAAAGTGACACAGTAAACATGTTTAGCGCTCCTATTCATTTGTCAACTGACACGGTTAGTGACCCCGCCGTTTGGCAGGATGGCCCAATTACCTTTTTACTTCTTTGGCATCACTAGCGATAAAAAATCCCAGTGTTCCCTCCTGCAGCTTGACATGGTTGCCCGGGTTGATGAGAATGCTGGGTAATCAAAGACATACAGACAAATAATGCTCATTAACATCTGGACATACACAAAATGCATGCACACAACATGCTAATCAAGAGGAATGGTACACACACTTGTTGAAGCCCTAAAATTGAATCTGGACTTTGCCGGGCTTCCTTTTTTGCATCATTTTAAACACATTATCCTTCCCTTTGTTACGTGTGTCTTGTAAGTTACCACAAACACACTTGCTCCTTCTGATTTGAGGCAATTTACTGATGCGATACTCACACGGATGGACAAAAATGTACAACAGTAATGATCGCACATTGAATTTTAATTCTTTTCTCTACGAAGTGGCATTGGATTGCCCCGGGGGTGGAAGAGAAGGACAGAGAGATACAAGTAGAGGGACGAGGGCAGAAAGAATTAAAATTATGGCCATGGAGTGGTTTTAGTCTCAGCACTCAAATGCAGTCATCTAGTCAGAACAGATGTTATGATGTCCACTGAGACACGGCTGTCGTACAGAGAATGTCCAGTAGGTGTATCTCAGTTAGTACTTGACAGTGGAATGCAAGGGAATGAACAGCTCTTTCTGTTTATTATACTGAGCTAATTCTTACAGTTGAGTCTGCTCTAGACTCTGCTAGGGGAAAATAAGACTGGTCCAAATGTGTTGCTCCATTACAAATACTTGTAATGCATGTCTAGTTAAGTACAAACTGCTTTAATCATTTTCATTATATTTTGATTTAAAAGAAATGTGTTACTGTAATAAATAATAATTACTCGCTTCTTTTGTGATAAAGTGGGATTTGGTTTAATAGTCAAGGGTACTTTAAGTGATTGGCTGTATCATTCCCCATTAATTAGACTAAGACAAAAAGTAGACGCCACACACAAATATGCACACACGCACACGCACACACACCCCGGTCATTAATGGTTACCTGTGGGCAACAATCATCAATGAAGTGAGTGTGAAGTAAGATATCAAAACACTGTACCCACAAACCTTTAAGGGTCACTCTTTCAAAATACAAGCCCAGGCGAAAGATGATCTTGATTCTTTTTTTTTTGTCTCATTCGCTGCTCTGTTTACATTTTAAGCAACATTGATAAACGAGAAAAGCTCGACTGATTGTGTGTTACCAACTTGATTCACACTTACGCGTGTAATAACTATTCACGGCATTTTAGTCATTCATTTTGAAAGAGTATGTGAGGTCTAGATTCGGGGGAGAAGGGAACAAGTATATTATCGCACAACATCTTTCCTCTGAGCTCTGGAAAAAGGTTACATTAGGGAGGAAATTTAAAAAAAAAAACTATTAAGGGAGCAATTGAATCCATATACATATTGGGATGTGATCAAATTGCACCAGTCATGCAGATCAGAATTTTCTTTCCATACTACAAGAAGTAAAATAGCACCTAACATACACTCAGATTGAATGGCCCCCAGAGAAGTTAACAGGCATTACACCTGGCATGCTTTTTTAGTCAAAAATAAAACAAAGAAACCAATCAAATCAAGACAGTTCCACAAACATTGCTGCCCAAATCTGAGATTTTACAGGTGTAACTATCCAAGACATTTTTCTTGAGTCGTGTGCAAACTGGTGAATAAAAGCCAAGAAGACGCATCAAAACCTCATATTGTGAGCAACAAGGCAAGCATCAAACACTTTATGTGATAGTGTCGTAGCATGCAGTTACCAAACAGTATGAAGAGGACAATAATAAAACAGAAAGGCATAGCCACTGCAGTACAGGTATAGGGACAGGTACGTAGATGCAGACGGTTGCAGTAACTTCTGTGCAGTTGGATTGTTTCTCAAACACCAAACTGACAGGAAGTGACCTCACTTAAGAACATCTACTCGAGAGACGCACGAGCATGACTGTACACGGTGGCTGAGATGCACAAAACTCCGCACTCGCACACGCGCACACACACTCAAAACACAAACTCTCCCTTCCGAGGTGATAGCACATACGCAGACGCGCATACATGCACAGATGGATACACATTTGGGAATGAGGACATGAGAGGGTGATGGGATGCAAGAGTGAAATGTGGGCCACATAAATAAAACTTCAGTTTGGATAAACTCAATGCTATCCAAAATCAACAGCTCCATGCCTTTTCTAGTGTCTTAAAAAAATCATGAAAAAACAAAGATTGGTGAGGTGCTGCTGGTATAATAAAACCATGAAAAACAACAAAAAAAAAACCATGCTGCTATATCAATCACCGCCTACAGCAGTGGCGTGTAATCAGTTATTTTATTTAAAGATTATATCCAAAGTTGTAGGATATCAGTGCCTATCAACACCATATCTGATGTCTGAGATATGCATACAGAAACTCCTCACTGTACTGTTCTGGTGAAGACTTTTAAACACCGATGAGTGGAAAACGTGGCTCGTCAAGGCTAAGAAACAGTAGGGTAACGACTGAGCGACACTGAAAAAGAACTGAAAGTGTGAGAGAAAGAAACTAAAGGAGCAAAGGAGTTTGCTTGAGGACAAAAATGAAAAGATCAAATAAGAGGTAGATATGGAGAGGGTGAGTGTTTGGCCTTGGTACAGCGACAACAGCAAAGACAAAAAGAAAAAAGAAAAGAAAACAGCACTTCTACAAACATGTCCAATTTATCTATCCTCTCTCTGCCTGCAAAGAAGTTAGTGCATTAAGCACAAGGGACACCATAAAAAGGAGTTAGAAAAAGAGGCCTGTGAGATAGTGTTTGGAAAAATATCCTTGGGGAAACTCCCAAAGTCAGAAGCTTTAAAGTGGTGACGATTGGGTGGAACTTTGGAAGTAAGATAAGGTAGAGGGCATACCGCTTTCGGCTTCTGCAAACAACAAGAAAAAATCTCAAATCAAACAGTTATCATGAATATAAAAGAAGAGGAGAATATAGCTGTTGCTAATGCTTCTCTGCCCATTTACAAGCTATGTTTTCATTATATGGCAGCGTGTGATGCAACTTTGTCTTTGTCTGAGGGCCTTGCAACTCAGAGTCATAAAAATGAAGAAAAAACAGTGTTTGAAGTTATTCATCTTTTACAAAAAGTACATAGAGGGCAGAGAATATGTTTTATAAAAGGTTTGAAAGTATAAATAAAATATTCTAGGGTGTCACTATAAAATGTACAAAAAGAAAAAAAACGTAAAAGAAAAAGCTCAACTACCTTGAAAGTGATTGGACCACGGACACAATTTAGCCCACTGGGTTATATAAAGTGTATTCAATTAGTATCAACTAGAATTTACATCATCTTTAATTAATATTAAATCAACCATGCAACCTCGTTAGTACACAAACATTTGACACAGGTGAGTGGGGAAGGGTGAGTGGGATTTGGCAAATTGAGACTACTGAAAAAATGCATTTTGTGTCGTTATTGGTGATAAAACCAGCACTCATGTAGAGTTAGTGATAATCATAAAGACAGAGCAGGAGCACAGTAAAAAGTGCAGGAGACACATTATGCGAAATTTAAACGTGAAGCAAATTTGTTATTTAGGTGTGAAGTTTGTCTCTGAAAAAGGACCGTGAACATGAAGTTAATCCAGTGCAGTACCTAGTACTTCTCTGAAACCAATCACAGTTTAACCACATTTCAAGTTTTTTTTGTCCTGCATACCTGCAAGGTTTACCTAAAAGCTTGTGACCCGAATCCTTGGCCAATATCAATCCCATTTATTTGCTTTTTAAAGAGGATAATAGCTCAGAAAAAAATAAATACTGAATTATTTATTATAGGGAGTACCTCATGGTGACACAATAATGCTCAAGTGTTCACCAAATTGATCTGAAAAATGAATATCAACTGCATAGATAACAAGCTGCAAAGAGGACTTGAGAGGAAAAGAAAAATCGAGATATCTTATTAGAAGATCTACTTTTAGCAAAGTACAGTGCAGTTCACTGTTATCACAGCTGTATCAGATGCTCCGGAAAGATCCGCTATACCAACCTGCTCTCTCTCTGCTCAGACTTGAATTCAATGGCAATAAGCAACAGCTTCAGTTTCACGTAACACAGCCTGTAAAACAAGTGCACACATTAGAGAAGAGCAGGATATAAGCAGATGACTGATGTGTTCAAAAACCGTTAAAATCCACAGCCTTACATCCCAACACTCCTCTTTTTTGTCATTCTTACTTTGCATTATATATTTTTTTAAGCTACCTACCATTGAGAGTGGTCGTGTTGATCAAAGAGTGATACTTACTCGCAGACCATGGGGAAGGAGAGGCCTACAAAGGCACTGGACAAATACTCTGTGTACATCTCATTAGCCACTCCTTCAAGGTAATACTTCTGCCATGTGTCCTCCTCGATCTGATAAAAAAAAAAAAAAATTAAACAGGGAAATGTCACATGTGTTGGTTAAGAAAAAAAGTAAGAAAAAAAAAAAAAAAGAACAGTTTTCCTTTCAAAAGCAGCCTAATCTGGTCAGCAGATGTCCCACTGCACAACATCAGCCTGGTCATTATAAGCTGATCTATCATCTTTATGACATGAGAACAGTTTTTTGATAGAAGCAAGCACCTCTTCAATTCTAAGCCGCAGAGAACACTGAACAGATTCCACATGACATGTCACACAATAAAATATGATGTGCCAGAATGACTGAAAACAGACTAATGGAAGCCCGTCTCTGGACAGAGATGTCAATTTTTGTTAGGGAATGCACTGTTTGACAGACCTAGTCCATGTGTCAGCAGAGAACCTTCTTATTTAGACTATAATCCCTTAATAAATCACCTCATGTGCAAAAAATGCAATGTGAGAAATCATTCGTCAATAGTCCACTCTGTTACCTCAATAAAGGACCTCATGGAGAAGAGGTTGGCTAGCATTGTCGACAGACCCTGGGCCAGACAACTCTGCGCAATGAAGCCTGCCTTCAGCTCTGCCAAGCAGATAGCATCATCACCCTCCTTCCAGTTCCAGCTTGGAATATTCAGTAGATGGGCCTTCATCACATGAAAGTTAGAGAGGTCAGAAACACAGAAAACTGTATATATGAGTCACATTTCTTTTGGAACAGATAACATTAATACAACCCTCATATCTGCTTGAACTGGGAACTGGGTTAGCATAAAAACTGGAAACTGGGGTAAGCTAGCTTGGCTTTATGCGGTGGTATTGAAATCCAACATTCAGGATAACAAAAGTCCACTAATTAACATGATCTACCTCAATTAGTTCAAAGCTGAAATGCAAACATGTGAATGCAAATTAAATTAAACAGTTACAATAAACAGCCAGTTAGCTTAGCATACAATAAAATAAATAAAAACTAACTAGCTTATCCTAGAAATGTAGAGCTGTTCCTTTCCTAAAGTCAGCTAACTACTAGAAAAGTTAGCATCCTGGGTAAATCCCTTACAATGTACAAGTCTCAGTTAGTGTACCAGTTTCCATACATAAAGGGCATCATTCACAGGAATTAAAAATATATATATACATATTTGCATATCTCCTTGCCATGTCATATGACAGATGCAGTGATTCAGACACACAATTATTAAATATAAAAGACACATTTTCAAAAGCTCACATTTTCTCCTGTAATACTATTTACCATGCTAAGTGCTGCTCTATTAATTCTTCATTTAAAAAAGTGAGGTCCATTCTTCAGGAGCATGCACAGCATGTAAGCAGCTGAGCGAGTGAATGCTTTAAAAAGTCACTTATATGTCAAAGTTACCATGAATCCTTAAAAGCACCACATAGCTCTCAAGCTGACAGGATTGCCATTTTACTGCAGCCATAATCTTTCTGTGAGGAAAGGTTGGAGAGCGGCCAAGATGAAGTGAAGCAAACATACACTACACAATGCAGGGCACCGAGACGTCTCACCTTATTGTGATACTGCAGCATCTGTGTGATTATTCTGATCTTGGGGTGATAGTTCTTGATGGAAATGACCCTTTGAAAAACAGGCAGATAAAGTGAGCAAGGAAACATAACACCTCCGCAAGCCAGTTGTTACTGATTGTCCAGAAGAGAGAATACCTCATGATGTTGGAGGCATCTTCAGCATCAGGATCTGCACAATACTTGTTGGCTAGGATTAAGCAGGCATCTGCTGACTCGATCTATGTGTAGAGTACCAAAGAAACAAATATGACAACATTAAAGTGCACGTCTGTATTTAATAAAAAAGTATCCAATATACCAGATGGTTTAAATCTGCTCAACAACAACAAAAAAAGTATTTTCTTTCTTTCTTCTGTCCTGATATATTTTGGCTAAAAAATTGAAATGGATATCATTAGATTATCATTCTTCTGCATTTTTTCTTTACTCTCTTTGTCAGCTGAATTTATACAGTAATAAGTTTACAGCCTGCTAATCAGTGACGCACACAACTGCAGCTAATCTGTGAAAAATGTTTCTACTCTTAAGTTCAACAACAGCTGTCAAAAATGTTAAGGATTTTCATTGCTCCAGGAGTCTCGCCACCAGCCGGTACCTTCACTCGGGCCAGATCATGAGGGTTGAGAACCGATCCCTGGTAGAACTCTACTTGGGTAAAATGGCGTTTGAACAAGGCTTCCAGCTCAAGATTAGGGGAAATACTAAAAAAAAGAAGATGGGTTAGCACATAAATATAGCTCCTATGCAATAGTTCGTTTGTTGCTAAGCTACAAAGGGTGAGAAAGACAAAATTAACTTACTTATGGAGAAAAACAATTTCTACATTGACATCATCCCTGTCCTTGTGTAGGAAGTCTTTGAGGAAGTTGGAGACACTTTCGAGGGTAATATGACCACAGACCACAATGTGCCTGAAAGAGCGAGGGGGGTGAAGAAATCATCTTGAGTGGGCAACATAAATCACTGCAGACACTGGCATGTCTCCCAGAGATAATCAGTCAAACCAAAGCACTCTAACATCTAACTCAAATAAAGACTGAAAAAAATATATATACATGTCAAGAAATGTCTTTTCGAAGCAAACAACTAACCGAATTATCATTTTTGCCATAAAAGTGAATATTTTCCTCGATGCAATGAAAGTGGTTAAATTCTGCACGACAAGTACAATCAAACACTCAACTCGCGACCACTTGAAAAAAAAAAAAATCTAAGATATAATCACACAGCCCACAGTGGTTGGACTGTCATCCGTTCTCAATAAAAAAAAATTGTCCCTTCAGCCAAACCGCCCCTTTGTGAGCTGAATAGATGTTGACAAAGACATGTACATCAATATGCTTGTGCTTTTACACAGAGCATTACTAAAACTCTCAAAATGATTTGGAGGCCTGTGGTTGACAAGAATTGTAAACAGGGCCTCGGAGTTTTTGACAGGTCTCTGGCAAGATTCGGTAGTGCATTACAGCAGAGGGATCTGTCAGAAGCTGTACAGGGCTGATTACAGCCGTAAGGGAGTGAGAAGGGTTTGGAACGGTTTGAGGTTTGAGGTTGTGTCCCTGTTTATCGTCTGACGACAATATAAAGCGATCAAGTTCAGGTCAACTTCATATTTATGCCAACTTTATGGACACTCGGGGCAGTTTGGATGGACATTGTCCCAGCAAATAAACTTGTGGTGCTTCTGTAACTCGAATATTTTAACATCCTAAATCTAAGAATTCAAATATTGGTGTTAATAAAAAAAACATTGCCTTTATTTTACATATTTCCATTGCATTTTATCCTGTTATATTAGGTTATCTTACTACTTTATCTCGTTTTTTCTTCCTAATAAAGTCATAGTCATGGCTGTTGGTATTAAAGGGACTTTAAGCACGAGCATTCAATAATTCTGATTTAATTCAATCACGCTAATGTGGATTTAAAACCCTTCATAAGATTAATTTGCACTATGGTAAGCTGAGCTACTCTGCTGGACTTACTGCTAAATGTCATTTGTGAAGTCTTATTGCCAAGCCTTGCACAGTAAAACCCAGACCTAATACTGACATAGATTAGTGTGGACACTCGGCAGACACCCTAATTACCCTATGGAGACCTGTAAGGCAATCTGTGTAATGACAATGGCCTTATCCACCACTTGATGTGCCAAGAGACAATTGAACCACTTTAGTTTTTGAGTGCCTGGGTACTGGACAGCTTTGCACTTAACACAAGGTGTATTGAGTTACTTTTTCCAAAAATAAAGAAAAAAAAAATTGGTGGTCATATTTGTTTGAAGTCCAAGTTCTTATCATCCATGTACATTTGTAGGAGAGATTTCTATTATCAATCTATTATCAAGCGCTTACACACAAGAAGGGAGTCGTGGTGAACAGACTGGCCTTTAAAGTTGATGTCTAAAGCTGTATAAAGCATTATTGAAACCTGAATCAGTTTGGCAGGTTTAAAGGGAACAAAGATATTTATTGATGTTAGATGAGAACCATAGTCCAGATCATTGAGTGTTCTTCTGCCCTGTACCTGAACTGATGTGGACTTGGCAAAGTAATGCGACGGGCATATTGAGGGAATGACAGTTTGTGGATGTTACAGGATATAATGTTCTTCGCAGATGTTGCGTCTGTCCTTTAAGAGAATCTAATGAGCGGTCGCGATTGCATGGTTGGCCAGAGCTGAGCAAAGGGCCGTGTGGTCTTACAAGCTGATGAGCTGGGATGTCTGTGGGCAGCCAGCAGTATCTGGCACAAGAAGTCTCTCATTTTATGAAATGTTAAAAAAAAAATTTTTAAAAACCCACACACACACAATCAGTCATGTTTTCCTATTCAAGTATCCCGATGCTCGTCCGAGGGTAGAGGAAGTTTAAAGATTTATAAGGCAAATTATTTGATTCATGTGGTTTCAATGGAGGTTGTGGATCTTAAGCACAAACTTGGAAGTGTAAATGCATCTCCGTGACATGTGCATTTTTCTAAATAGGTTTTTAATCAGGGAAGCAAACTTTTCTTCCACATCTTGAACACGCCACTAATTTAGGTCCTTATATTTAAGATGGAAATATTCACTTGATATCCTTAAAGGTTTCCTACTTCTACTTAGTTTCCCTCTCTATCTCTGTGCCAAAAAAGGCATCAAGCTGAATACCAAGATCATAAGCTAGATCATAAGCATAAACAGGACATGGGGGGAAGATATTAAAGATAATTCAACCATTTATAATTATCCAAAAACTAAATATCTCCCTTTTTAGTCAACCTGATTGTGCAGTACATAACCTGATTGTGCAGTACATATACAGAAAGAATCAAAGGAAAACAAATAAACATAGCATTTAGAGGGAACAGGTTTCTTTCTTTTAACAAGGAACCATAGACAACAATTCAGAAACTAAAAAAAGGTGTGGCACAGAGTCACATTAATCAAATCCAATGGGTTTTACAGAGCATGCACACAAGAACATGCAGCCAGGAAACATCTCAGGATGTCACTGGGGATACACTTAATACACAGCGAACAAACACAGAGCTCAAACGTCAGCAACAGAGGTCACTCACTTGGTACTGCTCTAATCCTTAGGGTGATGAAACTTACTGCAAGAATCATCTTTATGAAAATGTTGCAGTTTCAAAATCTGTGTTCCCTTTCTTGTTGTATCACCTTTCAGGGAACTTAAAGAAAGGGAGGAATAAACACCATCTCCTGTGTTTAATGCCAAGAATCAGCTAGGTGAAATGTTACCAACACTAGCCAATCAAATTAAGCTCACAGACATAACGTACTTAGTGCATTTTGTCATTGTGTAATTATATGAAATTGTGTTGGAACCTCAACTAGGTGCATGTTTTGTGAATATGCAAATACGTGTTAATTCCTGACACTGACAGTCTCCGAGTCTGCACGCTTCAAGTTTGTAGCCTCGATGGAGGACTTTCAAAGTTGTGTGTCAGAGTTCAGCCAGGGTTGAAGCCAGTTTTCATGCCAAGTCCTCTCTTGAAGTTGGGGCTAATGGAAACCATAGAGTCATAATGGAAACCACAGAGCCCCGAGTGCAGTGGGCGCCAACAGAACGCAACACTTGTCATTATTATATCAGCACACACAGGCTGAGAGCTGTCATTACGCTCACGGGTGTATGCTACACTACACAGAGTACTATAAGCAACGCTAGCATGAAACAGAAATCCAGTTCAGATCCAATCCAACCTTTCACTTCCAAATAAGTTTTGAAGGCCTGGTTCAAATGACAGCAGCCAGGCCCAGAGATGAAATGAGGGCTACATTTAATAAACTTCACTATGTATCATGACTTCATTGTTTGTGAGCTCTGTAATCAAGCAGATACGTGTAATCCCCTAATCTTATTTCCAAGATTTGGAGGATTGTGGGCTGATAGCTGCGAAGTGATAATGCACTGAAGCCCAATGAAAATCCTAAATCCACATGGCAAACCACTTTTTCATTTGCATTACATCCTATAAGCACATATCCAAATGAGAATGTAAAAGTCTGTAGCTACTCTTGAGTCTTTGATGAATATCTTCCGATTGTTACAATATGTTTGCACTCTAACCAGAAGGAGACATGGAAGGGGGGTGTGGATGGAGAAAATAAAGTGTGTTGGAGAAACTATCCACGATTTTGACAAGGGCTTCTCTCAGCACCCATCTGTGAGCCTGGGTTGAGGTCACTGGCCAAACATAACATTTCATCAATCTTATCTCAATGACAGGCAAACGTTACTGCACAAAGGCTTTTTTTCCCCCCCCTAACGTCTTGTTCTACTGCTGACTCCTCAGAATCTGCTCCGCTGAACAGAATGACTGAAACTGGTGGGGGTGAGATTGGAAAGAGAAACAGAGTGAGAAAGAGTAGACAGCAGATAGTAGCAGATGCTGGCTGCCGTACAAAATTAGAAGAAAAGAGACGGAGGACAATAAAAAGAGCACTTTCCCTGTTCTGTATACGCTCCTTTTGGATTAATTTAAATCTGTGTGCTGAATATTTCAAGGTTTGAGCCACAAGGAGGGAAGAGGAGAAGAGAACTTCACAATAAGTATTGTGGCACGTTCGTACAAACACTATAATAACCACAGTGTCACATATACTTCACAGTGTACTGGAGCCTCGGCTGCGAGAGGGCAGTCGCACATTTACATAAATATGAGAGCCTCCAGAGATAAAGTCCACCATCACCACCACCACACACATATAAGAGCCAGGCGGGCATCAACGAACCAAGCAGGCAAAGCAAGCCAAAAGCAATTGAAAGCCTCCAATGGGAACGAGGCATCCAGCATTCAGGGTGTGGGAGCTGACTGAAGATCAGGGCCAGAGTAATGTCAAGCATTGATGATGCGATGCGCTAGCAATGACAGACAGCAGAAGGATGACTTTATCATCCATTTAGCAATTAATGACAAAGCCACAAGACTGCAGGTCATAGAGAACATGCCCGATATGATGCAGTTAAGGAAAAAAGTAATTGCACAAAGCATGCAAAACGAATTCAAGCAGGGGAAAAAATGCATATAATAATAATAAAAAAAGCAAAAGTAAAGAGAAAAACAAAAAAACAAGAAAAGAAATTGTATCCTGCAATGCTCATTGAGATTGATGATTCTTAAAAAAAAAGACCACCAATAATAATGCACTTGCAGATGTTTAAATCTTTCTATTTTCTTGTGAGAAAATGCTTTAAAAGCGGATAGTAGGGATTTCATGACTGTTTTGTTGCTTTTTGATTTGGATCCTAATTCATCCCTGTAGGCTAGCCTATATTGATGAGACACACTGGGCACACGTTACATTAAATAGAAGCACCACAGGTTAGTTTCCTGTTAGGCTAAAGTGTAATAGTCATGAAAGCTCTATTTTCCAAATTAAATTAAAGCGCAACACAGGATGTTTCAAGGAGGACACAGAAAGAAAATGAAAAGCACACAAATGACTTTAGGAAAGCTTTGAATGGAGGATAGATAAAGGCAGACAGAGGAAGAAGACAGAAAGAGAAAGACTGAAAGAGAGAATTAAAGGGCATGGACATGTGTGTCCTATTGGCCAAGGTCTCCAGTCACGCAGTGTGACTTGACATAATGTACCTTTACTTTAACTGCGTTTAAACTTTACCATTCTAAAAAAGTCAAGTTAACTAACCCCCAGTAACTACCAACTTCTGGAGGTGTACCTTAGTCACACAACCACACCTTGTCTGGATTTCAACTTACTTTCTGCCTCGTGTCGAGTTATAACTCCCTCCGAATTTCTTCCGATTAAGGATGAGAGCAGCAATTTCTGGCACGTAGCGAGCAAACATGGCCTACATGCATGGAATAGAAAAAAAAAAGAAAAAAGCATGCAGAGAGGGTTCTACCGCACACAGAAAAACAGCAGAACCATCTGGAATACTTACTTTCTCCCATTAACCGCACTATAGGAACCACCATATTTCTTGCGGTTTCCTATTAACTCTATGATTTCAGGGACGTAGCTGGCAAACATGGCCTAAGGAGAAGATAGAAGACAGAAGAAGAGACTAAAAAAGAGACTAGTATGGCGCAGAGTGGGTTGTGGAGCGATTGGTGCGTGATTCCAGATTTCTGAGGATATAAAAAAAATATTAGCCTGTAAATCCCATCGCTCTCATTACCTGGAGAGACTCCCTAAAGTTCCCAAAAATCAGTGGAGGGAAAAAAGAAGTAGCCCCAGTGTTTAAAAGTTCAGAACGGGTTTGGTTAGTGGGCAATAATTTTGTTACAGCTGACAGCTAGTCAGTCTGCAATTAACACCCAAAACCTTTCTTTGGAAAAAAGCTGAGGAAGAATAAAAACCTATGTGCCATGTTTTGTCCAACAAACACAGATGACCTGGCAGGTTGATTTGAATAGGCACACCTGATGGTCCACAGCTGCAAAACACATTAAGACTCATTTGTTGGGCTAGAAAATGAGCTGGATGCATTTTGCAAAGGTTGACAGCCTGTCGTCCCAGCACAGAGTTATGTTTAAGCTCACTGCTTACCAGTGGCGTATACTCGCTGGCGTTACTCGCGTAGGCTTGCATCTACAGTTAGCAACACAGAGATGCCCTTGCTCGGTAAAAGCATACTTCACTCGTGCCTGGAAAAAATGTACTGTTACATTACCAGGAATAGTGTGACATTATGTGAGTTTGATTTTATCCTTGGCTTTAGCATACCTTCACCCTGGAGTCATTGCTAAGCCACTGCTGCTGAGAGGAAGCAGGCGGAGGTATTCGCCTAAAGACTTCCAGAACTCGCAGCACTAAGAAAACCTTGCAATCTATCACCATGGTCACAATATGGTACACATCCACACAGCTGTAGGTCATCAGTGCATACTGATAGCTGTCTTTGTACAGAATTTGGCTAAATCCTCCAGTCTTTGCGAGCGAAGACGAAGGGTGTGCGCGCTCTTCTGTATGCGACCGTGTGTTCGAGTGCTTACAGGTGTTTGCGTTCATGCGTGTTTACATGTGAGTTACTGTACTAATGTCAGCCCAACGGGACGTTAGATCAGAGGAAGGTAAGAGGGCAGGTTGTGGGAAGCTGCCGTTGCTATGGTAACATTCAGGCTGGCCTAAGCTTCATCTCCCTGCCCCTGTGTTTGTTGGAATTGTGGGAAGAGACACGGAAGGAGGGGTGTCCTGAAACCGCAACTGCTTTTAAGAGAATAACAACATCATCAGACAAAAGCTTATAATCTAATCAAACAAATATAGGGAGGACACATAGGGGGAAGAAGACAAAGGAGCACAATGATCTGTGACTCCAGGAGACAAGATACAGTAGGCTAAACAGGAGGATACAACTACACTGTGACAAAGATATAGCATGTACTGTCTAGGCAATATAGTTCTAACAATATAAAAACACTACACTAACATGTTATACAGTATAGATCATTCTAAATATTAACATCACATTTTTTTATTTTATTTTTAGACATTTTAGACAGTTCTAAACAGTTTATTGACGGGGGCAGGCAGGAATTTATAGGGAAAATGGGATATAGGGAGAATAAAAAGTCTGATTTTACCAAACCGCCAAGGATGAAGAAGACCATAAAGAGGCGCCCCAAGGTGGTTCTTGCATAGACATCCCCGTAGCCCACTGTAGACATAGTCACCATCAGCAAGTAGACACATTCCCAATATGATAGTGACTGGGAATTTTGGAAGTTTTCCCAAGGATCCCCTGAGTTTTCCACCTAAAATTGACAAGGGAGTGATGCAGAAGGATCATTAGATACAATTCGCACAACCAATTTGTAAACAGAGTTTTTCTAAAAAGAAACAGTTTCCTGAGATTTGATTAAATCCAGCTGCAAGTGTGCCAGCATTCATCTCACTTTGTGACATCGTCTTCATTTAGTGAGCCTTGACTACCATCTAGTGGTAAAATCATTTAATACCTCACGAGTACGGATTTTCACTTTAAAAGCATCTGGCTTAACTGAAACCAACACTTTGATCAGAATAAAGAGAAGGTGAAGGAGGAGGCAGTTTTATGCTCCATTTTATGTGTTTGTAATATTAAATACCACATCCCTAATTTTGGTTCACAGGAAAGTTCCAAGGGTTAAAACCCCTATTTACAATTTACACGCATCCTACATGTGATCAGTATTAAAATGACATATATGCAGAAATCTAATTTAGTAGAAATGATCTCAGGCAGGAATAAAAGCAAGTCATGCAGCGTGATCACATGAAAAAAATCTGCTTTGTTCAACACAACTACTTTTTCCCGCCACTGGAAGTAAGCCTGATAATAACTACACGAAGTGCAAAAAAGAAAAGAGGAACGCTTCACCTGTCCTGGAATGTGACACGTGTCACCAATTTCTCCATTCAGATGGGATTCATGTGAGAGTTTAGCCGAGATAACAAGAGTAGAGTTCAATAACAGGTCTAAATAATAAATCTGAATACAGATCACATGGAAATTCCAGGCATTTAATATAAAAATCTGAGCTGATCTTTCAGAAAATACTGATGATTCACACACATAACATGCTGGTTATTTGCTTTCTGACAGTTAGTTAAAATTTGCCCTACAGAATAAACATAAGCTATTCACACAGATGGGGTTTGGCTTTAATATCCCTGATATATTTTATGTACATTAAAGTTAAAGTCACTAAAATGTCTTTAATTATGCTGCCTCCTAAGTTTTAGTGGCACAGCAGATAGTGCCCTATCCACATATGACATCACAGCAATGTTTTAAACTTGGAGAAATTTAATTTTTTACTAGCAAATACCATTAATTTAGGCTCTTTATTCATACTATCAGACTCACTGAAAGTGCTTGGTGTCACACTTGTTTCAGTGAGGTAGTTACAGTTAGTTCACTACAGTATCATTCTTTCTGGAACATTTAACTCTGGATGCCACTGGCCGTCACATCTGTCCACTTACCAAATGTATGAATCCAGCAGCTGTGAGCCATGTGCTTATGAAGATGGAACACAGGTTCACCAGCTTGATGGAATTGCTGCACAGAGTGAAAAAAAATAAAACTCATTTAAGGCGGCGAGACCAGTGACAGAAAAAAAGAGATTTGTTTTATTCATATATATAACAAAGTTTTTGGGGTTTTTTTACATCTTACAATAGTTGAAAGGAAATCAGGTTGAATAAAAGTGTCAGAATTTTGTTCCCTATTATCTATTGTTTCCTTTTATTTACTCCAAATCAACCACAGTGTTCATCACACACTCATGGTAAAAAGAAAGTCCCCAATCTTTCAGTTCAAGGTTTAACATAATGAAAACAATCATTTAATCCCCACCAGGTTTTAAAATTAGGTTAATGCAACCTCAGATGAAGAACACTTATATTACACTGTGTCGTCATTTATTTCACAAACATCACTGTGCAGAAATTTTGGCCCACTCTTCTTTAAATATTGCTTCAGTTCATTGAGGTTTGGGGTATTTGTTTCTTTTTCAGCCATTCTGTTGCACATTTGCCTCTGTGCTCTGGGATCACCGGCCTGTTGCATAAGCCAGTTTGGGCCAAGTTTTATATGCTGGATAGGTGGCCTCACATTATACTCCAGAATACTTGAGTATACAGATTGCCTAATGTGCCACTCGATGATTGCGAGGTGCTCAGGTCCTGTCCCTGCAGCACAAGCCCGAAGCATCAGCTCTCCTCCACTGTGCTGACAGCTGATGTTTGGTTTTCAAATGTGGCACTGTGCATTATGCCCAAACATGTCCATCTTGCTTTCTGCCCAAAACAAGCCACTCTTGTTCAGTCAGTTGCACTGACATGAACCTCAACATTTAGCAGGCTGTAGAGTCTGAGGTGTAGCTTTTTTATTTATTTTTTTATTTTTTTGCTGAGATGTTCACTCCTGGGATGATTGCCAACTGTCTTGAAAGTCTTCTAGCTGTGAATGACCTTCATCCCCGTAGAATACTGGATTACTTCTTTAAGATCATTGCTGATGTCTTGGCATCGAATGCTCCAGACCAGCAAACTGCCAAAATACGTGCCTTTATAGAGGTCCTCACACTTGCTGATGATTAAGTTGATGAGTTAATCAAGTACATTTGATTAGCGGCAACTGGTCACCACTTACCTTCTTAATATATATATCGAAGTATTTACCTAATTGTTTATACACCGCTTCTGTATTTTGGCCTAATTTGTGTGAACTATGGTATGGCTATATTATTATGTTATACATAATATATGACTTGTTGTTTATCTGAGAAGATATTTACTAAATTTTAAGAACTGATAAGGACCAGATGATTTGTATTATGTCCTGATAAGCAAAGCATATTTATTTAAGACTCTAGGTGATAGGTTGGTCTTAATACTAAAAATTCTATTGTCAGGGTATGTGTGTGTTTTGTAAATGAAAAAAAGAAAAAAAACTTTTCTTACCTTGTTTTCAAGATATTTAAGAATTGCAAAATCTCTGAGAACTGTATCAATCTTAGTGCTCTCAGGAATCTTAAACCTGCGTGAACAGAGAAGAACAGAGAAACGTATCAACATGTAACATGCACTGACAGGAGGGAAATGTAGAGACAACACCTGTGCAGACATCGTCCTGAGTTCAAACAACATGAGGTTCTGCATGTTGGCAGATCAGCTAGTGATGCAGCCCACATGTTACCACAGCATTTAGGCACAGTACAGAGCAACATCATCCAAATCATCAAATGTAGCTTATAACATACAAGAAAACAAAACAAAAATAATACATCAATAAATAAATAAATAGCACATTTTCTGAATAATTATGGTGTCAACCAAGTTAGAAGGAACATTTTAAGCCGTGAGTGTCAGTGCAAAGAGCAGGTCCCTCATGGATTATAGAGCAAAGTGGCAACTGCCTCATTGTCTTTTTATATAACAGGTCCAATCCCATAGAACAAGCATACATGGATTTATGTCAGTGATAAAAATTCCTACGGAAATTATACAATCAGACCCCACGAATATAAGGTTGTCACAGGCACATCAATGATTCTGATGAAGCAATCTCACGTATTACACTTAACCTAAGGCTCTTACCCCAGTTGGAGAGAATGTGTAAACAGGACCAAACAGAATAGTAAAGTCCTGTCTGGCTTCCCTTTTTCTCCTGTCCATGATGGCCCTGCCTCACCCTGTATCCATTCTGAAAAAGATCGCCACAAGACTTCTTTCGCCTCCATGTCTCTTGGAGGGTTTGCAAATTTACATCACTGTGTGTACGACGGTACACAAGCAGTTTAGGAGGAATCATTGTTTCTGGACCAAATCCAGTACTTGGGACTTGACTTCAGGTCAAGAAGTCTGTAATCCTCAAATATTTATGGTCTTTAAGTATTCCTAGTAAAATAACCAAAGAAAAGGCTTTAAAAAGAAAGGCTTCCTTGATAGGACAATGTTGCTTCTGTTGGTGTTAAATCATTGGTGTCCGTGCATTCAGCTGCAGTTGTATAGGTTTTCCATGTCAGTCGCATCAGAGAGTGTCTCTGTGAGCAAAATGTCAGCTCTAATATAATTGTTTTTTTTTCCTCATTTTTTGTTACAGTGCCTTTAATCCCCACAACCCAAACAGATTTACCTTTCTCCTGCCCCTTTTAGTGATTTACTACTAACCCCTATAAAGCCACGTCGCCATCAACACACAGCTGTGTCAAACCTTTCAAAAAAGTCTGAACCATGCCAGGGATTAACAGAGATGAAAATAAAGCAGAACAAAAACAATAATCCGTACATAAAATGAGAGACCTGTTTTCACAACGAAATTTCAAACAACTCCGTCTGACAGTAAAAAAAAAAAAAAGAGTAAAAAAACAAAACCCATCTCTGTCAGATTAGGACTACAGATAAGGAATCTACACTTCCATGTAAACATGTATTTAGGGCATAAATTCCTGAAACTTTTGTTTGTTTTTTTTAAACAGATACAACTGAATCCTCCAGCTCCAGGTATTTTAGCAGAATCAAAGGAAAGACTCCCTCTGGAGCTGGAAGCAACAAAACGACATAAAATCCAGATTATATTGTCATGACCCTCAGTAATCACTTTGTATCTATGGCAACTGAAGCTGTGTTTTTCTCATGTTTATGGCCCAGAATGGGACTGAAATCTGAAAGAGACCTGATATTGTACTTTTGCAAAAACCTGTTTGTTTTTTTTAAACCCAAACAACAACAACAAATTATAAATACACTCACCAGCTCCTTTGTAAAGTACTCTGTGCTAGTACTGAGTTGGACTCGCTTTTCTCTTCATAACTGCCTTAATGCCTCTTGGCACAAATTTAGCAAGGTGCTGGAAAATATTCCTTTTTGAGCCATACAAACATGATAGCATCACACAGTTGAATTTACAGTCATCTGCACAAGATACACATCTTTATTTCCACTAAATCCCAAAGGTGGTCTATTAGACTGAGATCTGGTGACTGCAGAGGCTATTTGAGTACAGTGAACTCACTGCTGTGTTCAAGAAACCTTTGTGACATGGTGCGTTATTCTGCTGGAAGCAGATAAGCAAAAGATGGGTACACCGTGGTCATAAAGGAATGGCCATGTTCACCAACAATACTCAGATAGACTGTGGTGTTTAAATGATGATCAGTTGCTACTAGCAGGTTTTCTTGACCATGTCTAAATGCACCGAGTTACTGTCATGTCGTGTGGCTGATTAGATGTTTGTGATAAGCAGCTGAACGATTATATCAAACAAAATTGCGTTTCTCCTGTCCATGATGGCTCTGCCTCATCCTGTCATGTCGTGCGGCAACACAGATACATGTATATATAAATAATGCTTTTTAGTTTATTTTTAGTTTTCTTTAGTTGTAACAACGACCATCTATAAATAATGTCAATGAATAATAAAACAGTTGAACAAATGTACAATATTAAACTTAATATTAATTAAGAAAAATAAATTAGCAACATAAGTTTAAATTTCATATTTTTTAATGACCACAAATCATGTTTTCATAGACACTGATATCCTATTGAAAAAATGTAATACTCCCCTTGGTGTTATGCTGCTTCCTGTTTTTACTCCACTACATGATGGATGCAATTATTGTAGTTTATTTATTTTAAAGCTTTAGATGTGTATTATTTCGCTGATATATCAAGAAATCTAGCCATATATGGTGTAACAACAGGTCAAACAACAGCTGCAACATTAAATGTATGAATCAATAAATTCATAGGTATTATACTATGATATCATTTATACAGATGATTCTTGAAAGTTTTACTTCAACTACTTTAAATATGTTTTGTTTATATCATTGCTAGCCTACTTAAGTAGTATTCTAATTTTACTTTAGTATATAAAAAAAAATCCAACTGATGGTGTGGATCGTAATTCATACTGCACACATGTAATCCTAACTGACCTCACTGTGTTTTGCCTTTTCGCATTGGCTTTGGATGCAGTGATTCACACCTGTTTAACAATAACAAATGACTACGCTCCACAAACTGAAACTGTATATTTGTTCGACTGGCAAAGACAGAAATGTTGTGTTGCACTTACAACACAAAACATAGCAGCCAGCTTTTTGACATAAAACTGATGTGACAACATCAACAAATACTTTGCAAATTTGGCGTTCAGATTGTAAATATCAGACATGCCACCAAACACACAGTGATGCTGCGATGCAGGTGGCTGCAGAACACATTTTTCTCAATTAGTGTGAAGCATCTGTGTTTGTGTTATGCTGTACATCTGTGCGTGCGGTATTTTGTCTTGCGTTTAACACTTTGTGAGACTTTGTGGAGAAATATCTGTTCACGCTATCACATCTGAGACTTCACCTACACTGAGTGAGAGCAAGAAAAACAGCCCCACAAAGGCCTACAACAATTATAACACACAATAATTTCTTTTCTATTAAAAAAAATGTGTATTATGTAAAAATCATGTTAAAAACAAACCAAAAAAAAAACCTCAATGAAATTCTCTTGCTGTGTTCATGTATGAGAAAATCTCTTTCCCGCACATGCCAAAGCCTCTTGCACACATGTGTCAGCTTGCCAGATGCTCATTCAAAAAAAAAAGGGTTTTCTGTTCTGTGCCCGCTCTTACTTAATTGAGGCTTTGCAAGGCCAAGCACTGCCTCTGTGTCACATGTCCTGGACGGGCAGCTTTCTGGGGCTTTTTATCAATC
The DNA here is from genome assembly GCF_018398535.1 of Haplochromis burtoni. NCBI lineage: Eukaryota > Metazoa > Chordata > Actinopteri > Cichliformes > Cichlidae > Haplochromis > Haplochromis burtoni. Next base: position 2,131,930 of record NW_024582368.1, on the reverse strand, counting down.
GGCAGGCTGGAGCAGTTCATCTGGGATAACACTGACAGTAAACCAAGCCAGGATTAGATTATATGATGCTACGCTAATCTAAACACACAGATCCTCAGCAAGTGTACACAGCACTGACTCTTCCTGCTCATTCATGGAGGATAAACAGTCCATATTTATCAATACATACAAAAAAAATGTTCAAACTGCAACACGCGAGAAGCCTGGCTATACTAAAGAGGCTTAAACTTCCCTCGAAACAGTTTCCCTTCCCTACCATGGGCTGAAGGGCCATATAAAGCGATCATGCCCATATCAGGTACTGTAAGCCTCTTTCAGCAGGAAACCAACAAACTAACCCACCACTAGGAGGCAGTAGCATGTCAGAATATAAGGCATGTCTGAAGGCTACAAACTACTGCACATTCTTCAGGCCAGTGAAGCTTCAATAACATTAGATTGACACCATTTCTTACTGGCTATCCAAAAACAACACACTTTAATCAAATACAATGAAATAGAAATAAAATAGACTTTGCAGTTGTCTTTAGGTATTTTCATGATGCCATTTGTCTTTAAAAAATTGTTTTATTCCTTAAATATTTAAAACTGGGAAGGTAGTCCTCTGTAATGGCTGTGGTGGAAAGGCATGGAGTTAACTTACAGGGTGTGAAAGCTAAGGCTCAGTAGCCACAAGATCTATGAGCATCTTTCAAACGGCAAATCCCACACTGTCAGGACTCTTGGGAGAAATGTTAAATTCAAGTAGTTAAAGGAGATTAATTCCTTTTTCCAAGGAAGAACTCTACATGCACTCTTACATTAGCCTCACATCATTCTCCTCCCCTTAATCAATGTCCATTTTGCAAAGCCAAAGAGAACATGACTTAAAATGTGCACAGCGTATACAGGCACTGCCTTGTGTGCAAAGTGGATGAATACTCTACCACAGAGCACAGGGCAGAGCCCTTATTAGTGGGCTTTTTATTAACCAGGCACACCTCCACTGAATTTCCACTGGTCTTCTCCAGGACTGAAACGAGAGTTAGTATAATTGTGATATATTATGCTGGCTGGTGTGTGGTGTGTATTCCCTACCAGCTAATTGAAGTGAAGATGAACCAATCCAAGGGGATTGAAGAGCACAATACGCACTCTTAACAGCCACCATGGCTTCTAACAAAGCCTGCGTTAAGGAACAGTATGGACACTTAACTAAATGAAAGTAACAGCAGTTGTGCATTAGCTCGTTTTGGCCCTGTTAAGCTGTCTGATGGAAGTGAACAACCACATACACAGCTAAAGCAAAACGGGCAATTTCATTTATTTAACAGTGAATTGCAAAGGTCACCATCAGAAAGCAGATCAGGTACATTTTCCGACTGATACCGTTTAATTGTGCTTATTTTCCTCCCACCACAGAGTTCCATATTAACTCCCTTATTAATACAGGATATAAGCAGTTAATAATGACTGCTATTCTCAGGTTCTCGACCTGAATATGAAGACACTTTCAGCACATCATTGGTATTCTAAAATCGACCGTCACATCCTACTGCAGATCGACGCTCTGTTAATTTTATAACATGGGCTTTGCAGCACTTTATGTTGCTATTAAACACAACGCCTGGTAAAAATAAACCCATCCCAACGCATGACAGAGGGTTTTCTGTTCTTTTACTGTGCTGCTGTTAGACAAGTCCAGCACTAAAATAAAAAATGTCTTCGTTTTTATGAGGTGGAGATGCCACCTCTTGTGTCACCATTGTGAAACTGAAACGCACTGAGTCTCCCCATTTAAAAATAATGAAGAGCCCTGGAATCTAGGGCATCTCTAAATAAAAAAAACATTATAGGCACATTTTGTTTAAGGATAACAGCTCACAGTGAAGCTGGATTATATGTTAAGGTGTTGTTCTTTCCTGCATCAGGTCTACATGCAGGATATTTAATAATCATTACAGAACATCAGCCAGCAGCCAGACCACTATTTCACAATCTTTCATCATCCTCATCAAGGGCCTAACGCCAACAGTCTTCTGGGGAGGAGATGAGGACACCTTGCATCATGAAACCAGACTACTTGGCTTGGCCACGTCTAATTCATTACACAGCTTGTTCCGTGTGAAATTCGCGAACCACTCTGCGCTTCTTAAGAAACCTTCATCAACTCAGAGATCAAACATTCACAGCCTCACATTACTTCACAGAGTCAGTGATTCTGGCGGGCATGTAAAAAAAAAAACCTGAGGAAAACCAGCATTATCGAGTGATTCTTCGTGTTTCTTCTCAAATTTAACAAAAACCTTGCCAATGGCAATATCGATTGCTCTACTCTTTTAAAACTCAGTGAAATCCTTAAAAATGTAGCAGTGAACACCAAGAGCACCCTGAAACGGTCACATTTAATTAATTGTAATATTTGAGCACTCCTACTGTTACTGATAAAGAGTGTTTGAGACAAACTCGACAAAAATGGCAATTTGAAGGAAGGCTAAATGTCAGTATTAGTGTGACTACTGCATTAACATTGTCGCTCTGTGTATTCCAGTGACACAATAAGACCAACGCTGGAATAGTGTTGGCACGAACGAGCTTCTTTTTTGAGGTTTTTAAAAGCAGAGAGGCAGAGCATCCAAAAAAGAACACACCTACAAAGAACTGCAATGTAATTTAGGTCACATCATCTAAACACGGTGGGAAAAAATAGGTCGTTATGTAATGCAGGTTAGGGTATTTTCCAGTCTGCTCATGCGAGAGTGTGTATAAGTGTGTATGGGGATATCACATGCTTTTACATGTGCATTTTTTTGTTCGCATGGATGTGAATGAGTCTAATAGATGGTACAGCACTGTGAGGTACCCCAGGTGCAACGCCTCGACGGACCAAATACTAATGAATGTGAAGCACAAACATGGAGAGTCACCGAGCCACAGCCCTACTCTGAGTCACTTTCACTCCCATTAGTTGATCCACTCTGCTGTGTCTTTGTTCCCTGAAACATCAGAGGAACCCAGCCCTGTCACTTTCAATGATGAGGGAACATTGACTGTAGCCGCAAGCAAGAGAGCCTCCGAGACTTGCTCCCAGTGATGGGGAGACGGTGGGAGTGATAGGAGGAGATAAAAAGGAAGGGTGGCATTCAATGACAGAGGGCAAAAAGGAATAGAAAGACACAAATGTGAGGATGAAAATTATTAAAAATAAGCGGAAAGGAAAAGCAATAGGGTCGATAGAGTGAGAGCTATAAGTTTAAGTTTATGGATATGGAAACTTACCAAGCCAGCTTCTGTTTAAGTAGACAGACACGAACACAGGAGGAACAGTGAAGAAGTCAACCACTGAGTTGACCTCCAGCCAGAACCACAGCTTGTCATTGGCTGCTATAAACTGTCAAAAAGAAAAAAGGTGACAACTGAAGGTTAATTTTGCACAAAACATCCTGACTTTGCCACAGCCCGCTCTTCAAACTGCTGTGTCTTCTTTTGACAATGCTGACTTATTATACACAATGACAAAAGCTTCACCCTACTTGCTGAGTCATGCAGTAATGGTTGTTGGTGTAAGCAGCTTATGAGTTTGTTTGTTTTTTTCATTCATTCAGGATGTCAAGCATCCGGATAGCATTTGCACCGTCGGAATTCTGCTCTTGCATGACAGCCATGCTGGGAACATCGTTACAGCAATGTCAGCTTAAACTAAAGGTACGCTGTTTGAGTAATGGGTGACTAAGGTAAAAGTCTGCACATGCATGTCAGTTGTCCAAAACATTACTCTGTCTCAAAGTAACTGTTTTTTATGCCATCATAAAAATAAAATCAATAAAAAGCAGTAAATGAATGAAGTCAGATGCATTAAAGAGCCTTTTTGAAGATAAAACAACAGCTATATGGCTGTATTTTGTAGTACATTCATTGCACAGCAGATGCATGTAAAAAATGGGTGTGTGCATGTACCAGCTTACCCGCAGGCCAAAGTAAAGAAGGAAGAATACGTTGAAGGCCATATCAATCTGTAACGTGAAATCTTTGTAGAAGTTCTGGCAGGATTCTATAGGACTAGAGACAGAGAGAATTATCAGTTAACAGCAATTATCAGTCAGTAAATGTGAAATCATTTGATCAAAATATGGAGTTATAACCACTGTAATAAAACTGAAATCTCCCGTAATACTGAGCTCAATGCAATGATGGTGTTGTACGTCGACTGAGTCCGAGGAGTGAGTGGGAGGGGCGGGTCATAGAGCAAGATGAAAGACTTATGGCTCTAGCTTAGCTGTAGAGTCAATCGCATCTAGATGAAACGGCCAAAAATATACTGAAAGTGGAGTTTGCTTTGATGTGACAGTACTTTCAACACGCATAAATTATTCCGCGTCTGTCACACACAAATGTTCCAAAAGATAGTCCCTCATTTGAAGAGAATGTGTGGAGACTGCAATCACTGGGCTGGTGATACTCTTCAAAAAGGCAGATGATGATAAATGAGTTATTAACTGTCTGGTCTGTCATATGATCCATTTTCTTATTTACCGCGTGATGATTAACCATTAGCGAGTTGGTGCTCGCAACAAAAGCAATAACAGGCTCTGTGCCCATCCCATTCTTCACTTGGTCATGGGCCTATAGTATTTTGCTCTTGAGTAATGAGGAAATCCCACTGTGGGGATAAGCATGAATATGCATTACGGTGTGGCTGACTATAGGCGACCTTTTGGGAATGTATAGAGCGGTGAGGGAAGACACACTGGGCTATTACCACAGCACACAGTTCAAAGTCAAGTTAAATGTTTAAGTCTACATGTGTATGTAGGGGGCCCATGGGGATGCAGTGTATGAATCAGAATGGAGTTTACCACATAATGAGACCCCCAAAGGTAATGATTAGTGAAACTTAATCATCTTCCAGTTAACATCAGACCCTTGATCACATGATGCTTTTTTTATAATGGCTGACTAAGTAGAGAAGGAAGATTGCTCGAAGAGGATGATCCAACTTCTAATACGTGGCCTTGTTGGGCATATCCTAAAGATTGATGTGATCTTTTAGACACAGTGCCAGGATGATATGGATTAGTCTAATTTATTCAGCAACTGTTTAAAAATCTAATCCTTGGAGCTAAAGTAATGGACCACCAGAAGTATCTCAAATTGAAGCAGCTCACAGATAATAAGTAAATAATAAGTATTTGGCATCCAAAATATTCATCCGCAAATCTTCTAACATCTACACAGTGAAACTCACACAGTGATTTAGAAGTTCAACCTTAGCTAATGTTTGCAGACCTACGCGCAAGTCAGTGTCTTAAAGCACATATGATCATAAGCAAACATTTATACACATGCAGATGGTGCATACTGAAGACACCATTTGGAGCGGTCACTGTGGAGTTTTCCCTTGGGCCCAGCTCTGGCCTAATTCTGAATAACCACTAAAGTCATGTGACTGACTCTTGACAATACAGAGAAAGCATGGCAGCAGCAGCAGGGCTCGTGTGGTTCACTGAATCTGCTGTCTATTCGCTTTAGAAAAACAACACAATGGTTACACAGAGAGCTCGTGTTTAGTCATTTTATAATCATCATTGGAAAGCAAAGCTCATCATTAACTAAAGTAGGGGGAAGACACAGTGAGATGATTTCATCAGTACAACATGGGTACAGTCCAATTATAGAGCGGCTGAATTTTAAACTGCATATTACGGCAATGTGAACTACAAAGGAAGAAAAACAACAACAGGCAGGTGACTTTTTTCAAGTCCACTGTTTTTTCCACCTTCTCCCTGCATTAGATTTGCCAACCTTGGCTGTTCTTTTGTGGACATTTTTAAAAGCACAAATAAAAATGAAGCCACACTCCTAATACAGGTGTGCTAATAAATGGATTCGATGTACTGCAGTCATAGAGTTGAGTGCCATCACACGCGTACAAAGAGTTATCTTTTGTCTGCTAACATTAAAGCAACATTTTTTCAAATAATGTATTCCTTTCATTTAATCTAAAGCTGCACTAAATGCAGCAGAAAGCAGTTCCCAGCCAAAAAAAAAAAAAGCTGACTGTGCACTACAGTACCTGAGCCTCACAGAAAGATACACAAAGCAGGAACTACTTGACAAACTAAGTGGAAGATTTAGAAGCTAAAAGGCCAGAGAGACTGTTTTATGTTGTGAGGCCAGGTTTAATATTCAGACGATGTTAAGTAGAAATATTTGTTCCAGAATTCTGATAGAAAAATGTTATTTATTGAAACGTGCAAATATACATGCAAATATCTCTTTTATGACTGTCTGCTGCCTTTTGTTCTGCTTTCTGTCAAGATGATCCCACACTGCCTCAATAATGTTGGGGTCCAGACTCTAGGGAGGCCAATCCATGACTGACAGTGTTCAATTTTGTGTTTTTCTCTCCAACTATGCTTTTACTGGATTGGCAGTGTGTTTGGGATCATTGTCATGCTGAAAAATGAATTGGATGCTGTCTGCATTCATAATTACATGCATTTTGTCAACACCACTGGATGAAATCTTAATGTTTTTTTTAGTTGTTTTTTTTTAGGCCCGATATTTTGTCTTCCACTTTTCCAGTTTCCTCAGTTTTGTTGTAACCGCACACTGAGCACAATAGTGAGATAGCTGAGCTAATAGCTCTTTAGAAATCATCTTACTTGTACCAAAATACTATTGTACGCCTTTCAAACTGTGTTTTCTTTATACATTCAAGTAAAGAGATGGGAATATATTATGTGTTTTTGCGACTGGCTACTAGTAACAAAGCATGGAGACCATGTTAAAAATTACAAGAAAGTATGAAAGGAAATGGAAAGAAATTACGGCTGACCCAAGAATTTAGCACAGTATGTATTATACATAAACAAGCAATTCATTTGTATTACAATTTTTTGTCTATCCGCCAACCATAGAAAACAAGAATTTGCACAAGACAGATTTTGCGAGAAAAAGATGGCATTACTATTCAGTTTACTCCTGCTAAACTTGGATTTAAGGAACTCAGTAGGTCCTTGGCACAGAAACAGATGCCAGGTCATTATATTCCTACTGGGTGTAGCTCAGGAGGTATAGAGCAGGTCAACTACTGATCAAAAGTTTAGCGGTTCGATCTCTGGCTCCCCTAGTCTGTATGCCAAGTATCCTTGGGTAAGATACTAACCCCAAGTTGCTCTCAGATGCATCCATCGGAGGATGAATGCATGTGAATGTTAGCTAAAAAGCACTGAAAAGCATAGAAAAAAGTGCTGGTGTGAATGGGTGAATGTGGCATGTCGTATAAAGTGCTTTGAGCGCTCCATGAGGGCAGAAAAACGCTATATAAGTCTCCATTTACTGATTCTGATGAGTGAACTCTGAGACACCCCTCCTCAAACTGACCCCTTGCAACTCAACAAAAATTTCTTCAGACATGGCATTTTTAAGTTAGGGGATTTATAAAGGATAACCTAAGGCAAAATTCATTCATAGCATATAATCCTAAGTAAGAGAGCAGTGGGCGACACCTGAGAACAAGCTCCAAGTTACTGTGCCTTGATCAAGGAAAATTAACCCAGCAAGTTTCTTCCTGTGACAGAAGGAAACCAATGAAAGCCTGGAGACAACATGTAAACTTTAAAAGTTGACATTACTGTCACGTTAACACTTTTAGTCACACATACAATCAGAACTGCTCCCAACAAACAGATGTTTACATCTGCGCTGTAACTGCAATAATTTAATCAACCGATTTGCACTACAACCTGGTTTGCCTCTTATCTGTAGTTAATTTTATTTAATTTTAATAACTGTACAGTACTCTGTTTATAGTAACCATTGTCCTTAATGTAAATATGTAAGAAAAATTGTGTATGTTTCTGTTCTGTGTCCTGTTTACTGTTTGTTGTATATGTGTCTTTCTGGCTGCTGTTACAACCAAATTTCCCCTTGTGGGACAATTAAAGGATTATTCTATTCTATCTATTCTTCTATTCTACATCTCCAAAAATTGATTCTGTTCATCTGGACGTAGCGTTTTGTGGGAGAAACGTTTCGTCACTCATCCAAGTGACTTCTTGGATGAGTGTTTTAGTCACACAGCTCAAAAGTAGTCATGAAATAGTTAATGAAGCCTTAAAGTTAAATGTTAAGGACAAAAGCAAATAATTAGCAACAACTGTGGCCTGACAAAATTCAATTCAAAATCCCTTAAAAATGGGTTCATACTTGAGAATTCTGCAGCCATGTCCAGGTGCCACTGCATATGCCTTCGTCAACGTCACATGTTATCAATTTGTCATGGGATAAAAGTGGGTTGCCCATGAATTCACTCATTATTGACCTGAACAACTATTCAAAAAGATGATAAGCCTTTTAATTCTGTTATGCATTGCCCAGCAATAGGATGGGCGCTTCTGTTATTGAACCCCACTATCTGTGTCACCTTCCCACACAAAGAGTGTGTAAGACAAGACAAAATCCAGATTCCTGCTTTCAATGTCATTTCACACTCTGCAATCACAAGGGATTCCTGGCCACATGCTGCCAGTGTCCTGCAGAAAATAGATCTGCCCACCACAGGTCTTATTACTCCTTAAGCTCTGCCACAGCCTGGGGTTACACCATCGTGCCTGACAGGAAGAGGAGACGAGAGAGAGACGGAGCAAGAGGAGGGAGCAGGGGTGGTGGGAGAGAAAGAAAGACAGCAGCAAGACATGTAGAGATTAGACAAGGAGAGAAGAAAGGTTGTGACATAAGAGGGAGAAGAGCCGAAGATGTAAAAGTGACAGCGGAAAAACTCTTCATCCCCACTGTGCTTATTACCTAAACTAGGACTAGATATGCACATGTATACACACGCAGACACACACGCAGAATAACAATTAGGGGCAAAATCTCGCAGGATATTAAAGGTAGAAGCATCAAAATCCTCTGATCCCCACCTAACCCACCGCAAGATGGGCCAGACAGGCAAAAAGTCATTTGCGTCTCAAGGGCAACAGAGTATGTTGATGATGATGATCTAAAAATAGTCCCGAACACCTTCAGTCCGTCAGCAGGACCCAGTCATTCGTTAGCCTGCACATGACCTTGGCTAGCTGCAGGAGCAACAGCAAGGTTTCTCCCTGAGGAAACAACAACAACAACACGCTACTGCTGACATGACTAATGCTTACAATCACCGTGCAACACACACCAAATCTGAGTCACTCTTCATAGACGAGAAATGTCGCACTCTTTGTTTTAGATTATTGCATTTTCTGAGTCTCATTTTTTAAAAGTCATCAGGTGTTAATAAATGTGCTCGGGCTGAAAAATACGGATGTGTCGGGGATAATACCCAAACGTCTAATAGCTTAGGTGCAGCATTTCTCCAGAGGACAGCACATGGAAGCGGCACAGCAGGGAGGGGGTCTGTGAAGCTGAAAGAAGGCCAGGTTGGTACTCTGATTGATTTAGGTCAAGGCACCATTACTAAAATAAGAAATACTTTAGCAACGACAAGGGCAACGGACAAATAAAATCCCTCCAGGGAAGCTAAAAATAGACAACTCAATTTTGTAATGTGAGTGCAAATGACTTGCCTCCTGCTGCAGGCGTATCCTGTATTAAGACTTTATTTTAGTCTCAAGCTGCCTATGAATGAAAATAGCTCACCTTTAAAAGAAAGCACAATTTCATATAATGCAAGCAGCAAAAAGAAAAAGAAAATCAACAGGTGAGTGCATTTTTAATATACTGCAAAGCCACAAAAGCTAAAATACATGAAACAAGCAACTCTGCTTTTGAACACAAACTAATTAAGAGATAATAAACTGTGGTTATTCAGAAAGTGTAAGTCTTTATCAGCTCACTGATGAAAGTCGTCAAGCAATTAAGTCGGCTGTGCTGAGTCCTACTCCTATTTGGTCTCATTTCAGGTCATTTAATCAGGGCATTATCACCTATTCATGTAAAATAACCTTCTTTAAGGACAAAATATTAACTCCTTAATGCCTAGTCAATTTTAATGCACGAGATTTTGTACGTTTTTGAGGCTTCTACATCATCAGTGTGATTTTCTTTCCCCCTGAAAGGGCTAAATAAATTGCACAAAACATTTTGGAGCAATAAATTGTATTAAGAAAAGTGCCAGATATAGCAAATATCACAAAAAAATGAAAATTAATATTTAAAAAATTAATTTGTCACATGGTTATCAAGAATTGTCAGGGAATTATTTCACTGAGTTTATTATATAACACATATATAATATTTATTGCAATATTCTTATCAAAAAGACATTTTGTCTTCTGGGGTATCTCCCATGCTGTGTCTAAAATAGTGCTCACTTATAGAACATCAGGAGAAGAAAAAAGAACATCTTTGTTTATTAGCATCAACATGGCAAGATGTAACCATTTGTAACAGCAGGTTTCCATGGTAACTTTAAGCCTCTTAAGCTCAAATTAAGTTTTTTGTTGCTAATGCACAACCAAGTCCTGCAGTGGTACTTCTGAGTAAAAAAAACTCATAAAACATGTATGTGGGGTAATCAGGTTGTTAGTTTCTAACTGTTGCAAATCAGCATCTTGATGGGAGTCATTTTTCTTTTTACCCTGCAAGTTGTGGATTAAGTCTGAATCCACTTGGGAATGGTGTTAACTATGGCTTAATCATACTCATAGTTACACAGTCCTCGCTGATCCACACAGAAACAAAGCTATTCCACCCAGACACAACAATCAGGTGTTGCAAACACCCAACGTCCTTTAATAGGCTACCCTTCATTGTGACAGTCTCCTGTGCTTGCCTCAGTGCTCAGCCATATTTCTCACCTTACCCTATTAATGAATAATCAGGCACTGCTTCTTTGCGATCACACACACCAATGATAGAGTTACGGGCACCAGATGCTGCTTTTCAAGCCTCTTTGAGGCAAAATTGAGTCTGTATGCTTATACAGACGGGCACCTCTTCACATTAACGTGACTGTGCAAGCATGCGCATGCAGAAGCATGCATGAGTGACATGGAGGGATCGAGAGAGGAGAGAATAGAAACAGAAGTGGAGCAGGAACAAGGGCATTCCTTTAAGAGCAGCCTGCAGAGACTTTGTCCTACATTCCTCTTTGTTTCATGGGAGCACAGAGGAAGGGGAGGAAAAAAAAAGGGATGAAGAACGAGGGATGGGCCAAGGTATTAAAACAGATTCAGATGTGGGCGGGAGAGGACGCAGTATTCTCCCATTGAAAACATCCCCAAAATAGCATCAGTTTGGCAAGTGAAGTCTGCCGCAGAGGAAGAGAAAAGGCATTGCCTTATCATCCATTATTATGTGCACTGTGGTAAACAAGCAGTTTGAGAAAATAAACAGATGGACAATCTTTTTCATTAAAGTTACATTACCATTCATTCGGGGGGGAAAAAAATCATAAGAAGCAATCTGCTTAACAACAACAACATGGTTTCCAAGTCAGTGACAAGTAATATATTTGTTCAACTGGGAGGGCATCCAATTACCAATTCCCAGCTTTGAACTCTGTCTACCTGCTTCCACAGAAGACTTTGCTGTTTTTTTATCTGTGGAGAATACTGGCCAGCATAACTCCTGCCAGGAAAAGTCCCATCTGCAGAAAGGTAGAAGCAACACGGCTCCTAGGAGACTGACCTGGGCGTCCAGAACGCTACATTTTCTTCAGTGTTTTACCCTTATGTGGCCTCACGGGGTTTCCCTACATCACTGAAGTAGATATAAAAGCCCATCGTGCAGCTCCAGCCTCACGAGGTCCAACCCACATGCACTTACTCCACCGCATGTCTCTTTTTGCCATCACCACAGGGAACGAACCATAATCCTTCCCATTACTGTTGCCTTTTTCACAGACAATTTCAGAAGGATGTTCAGTTCATCCCATGGCCAAAATAGCAGATTGGGAAAGCAAGGCACTGAGCCTGAATAGTCCATGAGTCTGGAGTAATTGCTGCCATTAAAAGAGTGACCTATAAATCTGCGCTCATTGATTTCTCAGTCATTAACATTTAGTGGCAGGGATGCTGGTGGGAGAGAAGGTCATATCTGGGGAGCTTTTTTAAACGCAAGCATTTGGAGGAGAAGAATGCGAGTGTCACCATTGCAATGTATGAATTTATTTTTTTATATCCGACATACATGCGTGTGTAACATAAAACAAAGGGTGATAATGAGAGAAAGAATGTGTGTCCACAACTGTGCCCTTGTGTAGAAGCTTGTTGGACTGCGTGGGCTAATCATAGCCAAAAACGGGGAGTAAAATGTAAAGCTTGCGACAGGTGCAAGTGACAGGTAGCGTAGATGCAACGTGTAAATTGCACAATGGCCAGCACGATACACGCCTTGGATTATTTTGAGGTCAGCAGCTGCAACTTTCAGATATTGTTTGCAATTAGATGTTAGAGCAGAGTGGTGCCGAGACAAAGATGTCTTTCTTAGAAGACAGTTGACAAAGAATTAGGATGTGGTCAGCTGACATGTAACAAATGGCGCAGAGCACGCAAGAGGCTTCAGCTGCTGTAGTGAAAGTATGGCCATAACACAAGGCTGGTCCTATTTACGATGTGAAATGCTAAAGCGTCAAGTGGAGCTCCTTGGGGTTGATTAGTAGCCCCCCTCCCTGAGTGGAAGTACACACGTGATAAATGACAAGCTTGAGCTAATGACGACAGTAAGGGTGGAGAAAGCCTCAGGTTAGTGCGAGCATAGAGACATCAGGTCAGTGCCTCTCAGAAGTTGAGTCACAAAGAAATACACTTAAAGTTTGCATTATGACATTCAAAGGTGAAATAGTCTAAAGAAAGCTACAGCTATACATTCTTTTTTAACCCTATAAGTTTGGTGTTCAGACATTAAGCACACTGAGTATAACCTATACTTTATTACTATGTAATAAGTATAATTGAGTGTAGTATCCAAACCTTACACCTACCAGTCACTTTATTATTTATAATTTACTAATAGGGGATTGGACCCCCATTAGCCTTCAGAACTGCCCTAATTCTCTGTGGCACAGATTCAACATGATCCTGGAAACATTTCTTAGAGATTTTGGTTTGACATCATATCATCACACAGTTGCTGCAGATTTGTTGGCTGCACATTTCCTGTTCCGCTACATCCATGAAACCAGTTTTAAGGTTGGTTAAGCTTGGCATGTTATTCCGCTAGAACTTGGGTAACACTGTGGTCATAAAGAAATAAATATGGACAGCAACAATACTCAGGCAGGCTGTGGTTTCAAGCGTTACTCAATTGGTACTCAGGAGTTCAAAGTGTGCCAAGGAACTGATACAGGCAGGATGGACGCATGCTGTCATTTTGTTTTAAGATCCTACATGTGAATGTCACAGCAGAAATCGGACCAGACAACATTTTCACCCAGATAACTGGCACTCGGTGGATATTTTCCCCTTTTGGAAAATTCTCTGCAAACCCTAGAGATGGTTGTGCGGGAAAATCCCAGGAGATAAGCAGCCAACAACTTGTTCAAACTTACTTAAATTACCAGTCCTTGTGCTAAGTTTTAACTTCAACAGATCATGCAACGAGTTACTTCCACGTTTAGTTTAACCTGATTAGTTTAACCCGATTAGTGCCTGATTAATTTATCCCTTAATTTACATTAAGGGTTGAAACTGGTGTACATGATGAATGTACACCAATGTGTGTGCAGACTACACAGTTATATCAGTTATATGGATGTGTGATGCAATATGCTACACATATTGTCTCCCAATATGATCATTTTTGCATGAGTGTTATGTAACAGCATGGCTCAGCTGCCAAAGGACTTTTGAGACCACATTTCACTTTCAAGTATCATGTAATGAACGCCAACCAGGTGCCTGTGATTGTTATTTTTTATTTTATTTTTTAATCATCCAGCAAGGATTTTTACTTGTAAAACTGTATCTTGAATCCCCCTTTTTTTGTCCAAATAAATAAATCATAATAATAATTCCAAAAAAGTTGATCAGAAAGAATCCTGGGGTTGGGGTGGGGGGAACACAGAATATATATGAAAAGATATGGAGGAAGAAGTAAAGGTTTTTATCCTGAGGTGCAAATGACTGAGTGGATTCATCCCATGAATAATTTTCATCTGATGCTAAGAGATAAGACTGAATAAGTTGGATTGCATTTCAGATTTACTTCTTTTGAGAAATTTGCATCTCTATTCCTGTTTCAGACTCGGTTCCCTCAAGACACAATTTCACAGTTAACACCAGTAATAAAGCAAAAATAAACTACAGAAGCAAGGCATTACTGCAAGAAATAAATATGGTGAAATAGTTGCACCCGGTTTCTTCCCTGTATGATCAGTAAGTTAGGATAACACTACAGTCAACATTCCCTTACCCGCAGCCACTGCAGATTTATTTTGGTTAATCACTAATGCATAAAAGTAAGTGCTGCCAAAGTCACTGTGTGTTTTTTTAGGGCACTGTCATGCATTCCTGATCTTGATTTTCAGCATCAACCTCTAACAAACAATTACATGGTTACAATGATGCATATGGAAACTAGGAAGATACAAAAATATGTTCCCTGCCCCTCAAAATAACACTTCTGATACAGCATATAAACATACAGCGTATTAGAGGTTTTGTTGAGCAGTAATAATATACACACTGGAACCCTTTATCACACCTCCTGACAAAGAGAATTAGGTTGATTAAATGTTTTCTGGCTCTCCATTTAAGCTGCTGTATTTTTTTTAGCCAATAATTTTGTAGCTTGAGTGTAGTCTGGCTATGGGATGTGCTGCCAGAGCTAATAACACAATATCTTTTACTAGAGAGAACCAGAAAACTATCCCTTCAAAAGGTACAGTTAGACTGAATGGTGTGAAAGTAGCTGCAATGGATGTCGGAGAGATGCCAGGCCTGCAATCTGTCTCTGGGTGACTGCCAGCCAGGGATACACATAAACTGACAATACCCACACACCCGTACTCGCACACAGAACAAGCTCCCCAACACATACAGTATCTGCCTATCTCTGTTACCATGGAAACTGACAGGCCTCCCATTGACAAATCTTCCGATGGAGATGTGTGTATGTGCGTGTGTGTCCATACAGTATGCGTGAGCATCGCTGCTTCTTGAGTGCTTGTGGGGGTGTTGATATGTGCGTTTGCATTTCAGAGATTGCACTCTGTGAAGATGAGTAAGCACACATGTGCGCCCATCATTCAGATACAGCGCGCAGGCCAAAATAAATGCATGTAACAAAAAACTGTACTCATTTAATTTAATCTAAAGTTGTCATCTGTAACGCTGGTGGAGCATGAGTGAAATTACACCCTAATGAGACTGACACTTACTCTGAGGAGTCTATAAAGTATATTCCAAGGGCCCCGATGCTGAGTGCAAAGACTAACACCACCTAAGGAGAGAGAAAAAAGACAAGGGAAAGAGAAATTACTTTCATGCACTTCCACTATGCTCATTAATACAATTTACAGTAAACAAAACACTGCACTCATCTGGGTTGGACACAATTTGCAACACTAGTTACAGCATCTGTAATTAAATAGTGGCTTGCCTCCTGCAGGTTGCAGAATGGGTAGACATTTTCAAATAGCACACACTGAATAATGAATGCCAACTCTCATGTCAGCAAATACCGCGTATTGAATACAGGCAGTGTACAAAAGGAGGCGGCACAATTACAGGGAGCAAAGGAAGGGTGCACATAGGCAAGCTGATGAGAAGAGCAACAACAGTGTGTGTTTTAGGGGGTTAAGAGGAAGCACTTAGAGAGGACCACAACTATCAAGTGTTGACATGTGCTTCCAAGCTACTGCACTGAAACAATGTATTATGCTAGACTGGGGTCTGTAATGTTACTGTGACTATCTATCACTTCCATTAATAACATCAATACCAGAACCCTGCAGTTATTCATGTTTTTTTATATCTTGCAAAGATTTGAGTCCCAAAACATTGCTATAAATGAGTTAAGTGGATACGGATCTTATAAACACGAAAATAGTATCATTTTCTTCCCGTCTCTTCAAATGTAGTATAAAAGAAATTCAGAAGCTGCTTGAAAACACCTTATTGTAAGCACATGCATGTCTCTTCTTGTTCCAGACCAGCAGTTAAAAAGTGCCACAATAACCCCCTGCAGCAACATCAGGGCTCAAATCATCATCATCCTCACTGTGATCATCACAATCATCGTCGCAACAGCTGACCAATGTAGCGTCGTATAATAGTTCCTCTCTGATGATCCCTTCTCCCCTTCAGCCATCTCACAATAGAAGCTCAATATCCCTGCTGATTGGCCCATTTATTATTGATGATGGGAGCTTGATAACTTTCATGTGATGGGTCCTTTGTATTGATCCAGCACATTGTGGCTGAGGTAAACACCTCCCACCCACCCACTCCTCATTGCATTTTTAATAGCTCCCTGCTTGAACAGGGGATGATGGCAATTCCGAACCCAGAGAGGTCAAGGGAAGGAATAACTAAACAAGCCAAAGACATCAATGAGGTTCCGCATAAAAGACACAAAGAGAAAGCTCAAGCTGAAACGCTACCATAATGTCAGCAATTTTGTTTTTTGTTTTTAATGAAAGGCACTCCACTACTCTAAATAGAAGAGGTAGTAGTCTATTATGGTGCATTATCTCATTCTAATGCTGCCTTGTTGTGTGTTTTTCCCCAAAAGATGGTCATAGATAGTCTTTGGCAGATGCTTGTTGAGCATCAAAGCCAAACTGAGTAATCTTATACAAGTTTTTTATTTTCTTAAGAGAATCTTATCAATGTTATACTTTAACCTGTTTGTTGGAATACTATTGCTTATGTAAAAGAAAATGCATTAAAATGACATATTGATTTCTGTAATGGCGCTCTGTAATTTCTGTAACAATAAATAGTCAGGACATCTTTTCTCACTACTTGTGAGAACTGATTCTTAAGCAATGTTCAGACTCTCAGGAGGTGATAGTAGACAAGGTGTTTATGTTGCATTAGCAGACACCTAATCATCTGTGGTCTGGTATGCCAACACTTCATAATAGTAGCATGGCTACTGGTCTAATAGCACATCCACCTGTAAGTTTTAGAGAATGACAGAAATACAATGAATACAGGAGAATCTAATCTACTGTACATTCTAAATCTGACAATACTACGAGAGTGCAATGTTAGTTCTCCACAAACCACGAATGGATCTGTAAGTCTCAGGAAATGTGACTAGAATGAAAGTTAGTGTCAGTCGCTTTGGAAGTTTGATGGCTGCGATGGTGGAAAATCAACATTTCAAACATAGCAGAGACTGCATGTAAAATACTGATGTGCCCATCGAGATGGACTACCATTATATGAAGCATCGATTCTGGCACTTTGGCTAGGCACCAAAGGCACCATGACCAACTTCTCAGTTACAGTAGCCATACCCTGTAACATATACACCTTGACAGATATTGGATTTTTAAGACCAATTCTGATGCCGATAATTGGTATTATATATCAGCCACAAAAAACATAATTAGATTCTCCTACCATTTGTTATGTGTAATTATTCATGAGTTCTCACTAAGATAATATACTATATAATATGATACTCTGCCCAACTCTGTGCAGATTAGCTGGTTGTGTTTGTGACATTTTAAACGCACATATGTTGTCAGCACTTACAGAGTTTGTGCGTTGTGCTGCTTAGAGAGGGCACTTTGGTGGAAAAACTATGTAACACAAGTACTCATAACATGGTCAAAGAGTGTTTCTCCATTCTGTTCATCACTTTTTAAAATGTTCATTTATCGGCCGTTATAACGCGGATATTGATATAATGGCAAATCACTAATAATTTCCAAAACATTATCATGCTTTAATAAAACACCTTATTTTGTCAACTATTTTGCTCTAGATATAACCAAAATTACAAAAACAAACAAATAAATTGGTGGGCACTGCTTGCTGGCTCTGCAAGAATGAAAATTGAGTTAAGTCATTAATCTTATAATATCTCAGTTTTTCAGTAAAATGCATTAAAGAATTAAAGCAATAAAGAAAACACAAGAAAATACACAGAAAATGAAAACAAAGCAGTTAACAGTGAATACCCAGCTCTGAGCTGAAGAGATGAGAAACGTCATCATCTTAAAATGACCCAGTTATTCAACTGTGTTTTGCAGCCCACCCCTCCCCACACCCCATACACTACACTTTTCCTCACTCTCAGTGTCTCTCATCTATAAGGGCTAACTGTTGACCTCAAAACCATAATCTACCAAGGGCAACCAACTGAGCATCCGCCACTTCAAATCAAGGAAAATGCAATGACAAACTACAGCAGCAGTAATAGCAGAAGGGGCATTTCCTCCACTTCCAAAAAGAAATTTCATCAGAAACCTCAGCAGCAGTACAAAGATTACTAAGTATAGCTCCTGCATTTGTAATACCTCAAAATTATTTCGGGGGGCCATTTATGTAAACATTCAGTGATTCACATGTGATTAAATGACATCGGTGAGTCACATTTCTTATCAACTGGAATATGCCAGCATCATGTCTGAGGAACAGCTTTCGGACATGATGTCTAGGTTTTCATTGGTGTACCCCTTTCTATATTTAAAGTGCTAAGCTAAATCTGTCAAATGCTTTCCGAGGTGCACTTCAGCAGGCACACTAGAAGACTCCAAGTGTAAACAGGGCAGCAACAAATTGTGGATGTGTGTGTCTGTGTGTGTGGGTGTATGTGTTTGTGTGTGAACTTGAAAGCGTTAGGGTTTCAGGTTCTCTTACTGCAAGCAGGCTAAAGGCGGCGGCTCTCAAATGACACGATCAGAATTGTAAACACATAATAACACTAACTTACACATATAAACACACATGCAAGTCTGACACAGTGAGCTGATTTGTAAGTCTAAAGAATTTTAAGAGCCCATCACAGCTCGCCATCGGAAGCGCCCTAAAACTGAGCCAAAATTTCACACATGACTTCCTTCCCCAACAAGGATCCTATCTAATGACTTCCTCTGTCCTGTAACTGCACTTTGTGACAAGAAGACAGCGGACTCCCGAAGGCAGGTGATGTAGGGTGGCAATATACAGAGAAATCACTTCACATTAAGGCCAAGTATGAGGTCAAGAGGTCAGTGAATCAAAGCTCCTCTGTTTCTACCATATTTCTTTTAAGTGATCAAGACAGAGTACAGTTATGCATTTCTCCATGGTAAACTGAGAAAGGGTTAAAGACATGCCTACACACATTTAGATTTCACTAAAATTAATTTTAAAAAGACATTCTGCCTATAATAACCAGAATGTGGGAATGTCTTCTTTACAGTGGACAAACCAACTAAAATTTGACAGAAGTAGTTTTTACTCAGGTTGATTAAGACACAATATTTTAAAAGCCAGTCTGACCTATGCCTGTTTACAGATGCAGTTTACTAAGGCCTCAGTCACACAGGCCAAGAGACTGGTTAACAACCATCTAGCAGCCACTGGTTGCAAAGAAAAAAATTAGTACTCCCCAACTGCTTGAAAGTGTTTGCTGGAAACCACTGTGAAATCAATTGCTAAAGTCCTCTTTACACAAGCCCAGAGACCAGATAGTGATCCCTTAGCTACTGCCAGTTGCTACGGAAAAGCACTACCAGTCTCAAGGCTTGGGTGACAAAGCTCTAACCAAGCTAGCTATCATTAGCTGCTAAATTAGAAATCCACTTTGTCATCCATTTAAGGGAAGTTTTTCTCACGGGTTAAAGATGACTTTCATAGCCGCTGAAATGCTAATTCATTTATTAAAAGCTTTTGCTATAGACATAATAGCAGCATGTGACAAAAGAGGCAGTCCTAGTATGTATCTTGCTGCTGCTGGTACATACAAATGTGTGCATGCATGTATTTATGTATGCTAGTAAGCTTCTAGAGATAATTGAAACAATAAAGGGTGTCATGAAGGGTTTCTAGGAATCCTGATTTGTTTCCGAAGATTACATGAGTGGGAAACATCTTTGGGAAGTCAAGAATGCCCATCAGTACTGTATGGCATCAGGATAAGCTTGTTCATTAATCCAGCCTGGTTCGCTGGGTTAGCCAGAAAGAAGAGCTCCAAAATGTGTGATTGATGCCTCAGCCAGAAAGGATTTCAGAGGTCCACAGCCAAGAAAATCTCTGGCCAATCCAGTGTAGAGTTTTTGCTTTTCTATGGTTTTAATCCCCAAACACATACAATATATGGTTTGTATTTTTTCAACAGACTTCAAAACAATAAAGAACATTATGTGTTAATTCATATTCTATACAGATTTTCTCTGAATAATTGACCTGTCAGTGAAACAGAAAAGAGATGCAACACTATAGCTTTCCCTTTCTCATCAACTTGTCACAATGTTTGCACTGCAGAGCAAACATTTGCATCAATCCCAAGTGTTTGCTTTCATAACATCCACTCCTACATTATCAGTCACGGGTCTATGGTGTCAATGCAGATTGAGATGCACTAGGAAACAGAATCGTATGTCACCGTGAGGCAGAAGTGTGAGCCTCTCTCTGAGGGAATGTCAACAAAGGAAACCTCCATTAAACTTTGATGGCATACACCCATACATCAGCACACATTGTGATATCCCCTGTCAGAACGCTGCACTCTATATTCCAGCCACAGACTGCATAACTCAACCTAGACTACTGATTCGCTCCGTGAGACTGAACAGAGGTGCCACAAGCATACCAATTCACGCCAGCGTGTTCCTATCGAATACACCGGCAGCTTCGGAAAGTACGTGATTATTAACAACAGGAGCCAAACAAATTCTAAGGCTCAGATTATGACCAGCGGACTGGAAAGAGACCTAAGAGCCTCAATGCAATTAGCAGCACGCTGCTGAAATCCAAATATAAACCAAAAGTCCAATTTTTTTTGGTTTGCTTTTGAGGCAACCTTGAATTAAAGCAATTTACTTCTAGGCTTTCAAGGGACTGAAAGTCCACTTCACACTGTCTGATGATCAGTCTGCTGATAGCTAACCTCTGAACAGACTTTCCCTTGGCCTGATTGCTAATTGCCACCTTCACTACAAAAGCATTTTACTGATTAAATGCGGTTTCAAAACTGTTCTTATTTTTCTAAAGCTGGAGCTCTGTTTGTTTTTTTTATAATACTCTCTTCTCCACTGTATAAGTTTAAATTAAGAGAGGCACAGAGGACAAAAAGCAGGCAGCAAACGAGCTGAAGCTCGAGTGAGTTGTGCATCAGTGTGTCTGGGTTTTTTTTTTTCTTCCATTATTTAAATCCACTGTAGACTGAGTTTATTTTAGTCAAGTCTATTGGGGAAGGAGATGGAGGAGTTGAGTACTGAACTACATCTAGTCCCCTGTAATGAAATGTCTACCACTACTGTTAGAATATCTCGGTAATGTTTTATACTTCTCATCTGTCTAGTGTACATCTGTTTCTTTTTAACAGTTGTTATACGTCTTAGCTCCTTTTTAAAGAAAAGAATCTGAGGTTTTATGAGGTTGAATTGTCTGGTTGGAGTCGAGTAGTGAAAATACTGCTGGCTCTAAATGTTGCGCTAGGCAACACAATCCTGTCTCCTTTCTTTCCACTCATATCTCGTCCTCGCTGAGTCGCTCTCACAGCTAGCTCAATTTGTGTTACCATCCAAGGTCACACAGTAGCTGTTCTCTGGGGTCTCTGGGGAACAGTTGAATAGAGACTTGGTTGGAGGACATTAACATGTCCTTCAAGAATAATCATTATCATTCATCCACCAAAAAACTTTGCTTTTAAAGCCATGAAAAGTAAAAAAAGGTTGGATTTTCAGCATTTACATGTTTATTCTGTTACATACACTATCACAAGCAATGTTGGAAAAAGACCTTATGTCTGGAGAACTGTCAGAATGGACGTGAGGGAATGTACGAATAAGCAGAAAAAGTAGAGGTTCAATTTTATTTATATAGCGCCAAATCACAACAAGCTGACCACAAAAAAAGAGCATGTAAACCACCAGGGCACTTTGCATGGTAATCAACACATAATGCACTACACAGAGACACAAAATGCTGGCAACAACGTCGCCCACTAACGCAGATAACATCGTAGGGTCTGTAAAAACTCCTTGCAGAAGTCTCAAATATTGTGATTTTAGAGAAAAGCATGAGAAATGGGGATGACTCAGCCCATTTCCAATAAATCACTGGAAAGTTTGAAAACAATGCAGTGTGTGGTGAAATTACAGATTAGAATCTACATCTCACTCTCCTCACATCCCTGAATTTAACGATACTTTCTTCCCACTTCCTACTTTTTCTTCCATTATTGCTTTTGCCTGCTGCCAAAGCCATAATGTCTTCAGCTATAAATAAAAAAAAATATTTTAACATTGCAAAAGCTGGCAATGTGACACTGCCGGGACTCTGCCCGATTTTGACGCATGAAAATACAAACACGGTGTGAAATGTAACACTTTCAGAGCGCTGACTCTGTTTAAAATGAACTCTGGCGATGTCAACAGAACAGGTGCAAGCCCGCAACAAGCCACAACAAGAAGAGTTAGATTTCTGCATTCCAAATTCTGCATAGTCACGCTTAATTTGTTGCTGGCATGTTTTGCAATACCCGATCACACAGATTTAGAGCCATCTAGAGCTGCAAGGATTGCACAAATAACGGCAGGTCAACCATTTTGATAATAAATGCGCACAAATCAAAGTTTAAAATTAGTATTAGCTGTATCTAAATATTCCGGTATTTTTATATTTCTATTTGGCCCAATTGTTTCAGTGAGGCACATGTAGGGGTTTGGAACACACAGAAATGCTTATATAATAATGCTTATAGCTACTGACTGCTAATTCTGAGAATTAACTACTAATGCTCTAATATGAAATCCTACCTATTCCTCAGACAGCATATGGTGTATTATTTCATCTTACATAACACCAAGAAATGACTAAATAAAGTTGCTCACCCCCACAATGTTTTTTTTGTTTTGTTTTCAAATCCCGAAAACAAATGCGCTCTCATAAATCAGTATACAACCCTAGGAATTGGTTTCATTCAACCTTTGTGGCCTTTAAGAGACAGATGTCCACAAACTGTCGTACCTAGGCAACAGAAACAGTGATTGACAGGGGGAGAGAGTGGGAAGGGGGTCGTTATGGAGGAAAGCCTTTCAGGTCTGACAGGGTGACAGATCCTAAAATGAGCATCTGTCAGTGGGAGATGAAGAGGAGGCCCGTGGGGATCCGTTACAGATTTCACAGGACAACCTTTCTGAAAAATCTCCCTAAAAGCTTTTACAGCATCATTAATTCATAAAAAGAGATTTTTTGGGGGAGGTGTTACTTGTGTACTATGAGAGACAGACAACTGCAAAATTAAACGCCGCTAACAAAGATTAGCTTATGTTAGTTGTACAGTATGTTCTAGGTACTGGAAGGGCACCCCACCCTTCTTATGTCTAATCGCAGCCTTTTCGGGAGTGACCATGACCTTGTATGTTCTCGGAGAATATCAAAAGGACAAAAGAGAAAAGGAGAGAAGGAGAGAAAATAGATGGAGGTGATTATGACAGGAGATGGAAGGATGAGAAAATATTAGAGAGAGCTCCTCACCCCTGTGGGACATAAGGAACATTAAGAGGTGGCAGAAAATGGCTTGTGGCAAAGACAGAATGAGAGCAAGCGAGAGCAGCTGAAGAGAAAGAAGCGTGGAGAGATGGAGAATAATAGAGCATGTCCTCTAAGGCACAGCAAGAGCTTAAATGCCACAGCGTGTACGTGTCGTTGCACGTCTTCACCTGTGTGGATGTGTGCGTGTGAGAGGGTGCATGTGTATCATGCGTTCAACCTTACCAAGCATTCAACTTTTGAGTATGTCTACGAGACAGAAGGTAGGAGCCCTACTGGGATTGTGCCAGCACAGAGAAGATGAGCGCATGTGACCGGACTGCAAAGAGGTGCTGACAGTGTTTTTGTGGGGTTGGGGGATATTTTTCAATCAGCTATCATATCCTTTCTTAGTCTACGACTATAGGTGGTTCCATCTGAACGCTTCACAGTGTGAGCGTTACCATAATCGTAACCATACATACGTATGGCAGCTAGAGGGCAATATTATTTCCAGCAAAATGTGACTGTTCAGCTCTTACAGCGGCGCTAACTGAGTGGCAGGTCATAGTTCAGCTGACACTACAAAAAAAATAACAAAACATAACAAACTGATATATTTTAGGTTAAGTTTGGCTTTTTGCTGCTAGGTATCACAGGTCCACAGACTTCTCCCCGAGCCCCTGGGAAATGTCGAGTGTCCGTAAATGTGCAACAGCCCACGAGTAAGCCAGAGCCTCAGGCATGGAGGGTAACACTGCAAGGACACGATCCAGAAACAAACTCAGTTTGTACACCTGAAGCACAAGATATTGCAAGTACAAAAAAGCAGCTTTCACAATGTTAGCACTCAACAAGAAACTGTAGTTATTCTGGGTATATTGTGACAGGTAAAGTGGAAGAAACTTATTACATTTTTTTCCCCTCACTGGATTTTCAATTTTTCTTCATCATACAGTACTTCAGCCTGCAAAAAATGTAAAAAATACATACATGAACGTTTAAATAACATGATAAAAAGGTTATTGAATGATCTGCCTCATTCTGAAATCATTGCAAACATAAACAGGCTTGTTTTTCTGTTTCAGGAGTGAATTATGGTGATAGACAGAGAGAGCACATTCAATAGATGCACAGACACATAGATGGATAGGTGGATGCTGCGACACTTTCTATTCTAGTAACACCTCCGAGCCTTTGAAGTTGTTACTTTTCTGTCTAATCAGCCAAGTTTTTTCTGAGTCAACACAGTGACAACACTCCCCCACTGTTGCTAGACTTATAACCGTTTAGGCTACACACATTATGTTAACAGGGTACTTAAACGTTCAGACTAATTTAACACACAATTGCAAGGTTAACAAGAATAGTTGTCATGACTATGTCTAAGGTGGCAAGTCTGACTCATTGCAACACAAGCAGGGAGGCTGAGTGCGCTAAAGAAGACCTGATACTAGTAACGCAAGGTTGTTTGATAAGGAAGTTCTTTGTTTGATTTAAATGAGCCCAAATTCAAGTATGATGCCGTCAGCTCATGCACCTCTGGACCATTTTAATCAACACTGCGGTTATTTTTAGGGCTTTCAGCAGAATGTCTTTGCGAAGGGGAGGACAAAGTTGCAGCTAGTCAAATCTGGCAAGTGGTGCAGGTGATGAGTGAAGACTGTGCTCATATTTTAAAAAATTCCTGCGTTGTTGATGTGCTCTAAGATGGCTCAAGATGGCACACATCACAGTTCACGTTAAGTCTTCCCCTGTGGAGCAATTAACTGTGCCTAAGCTGATGAATGATCAGAATAATGACAAGTATTCTCCCTGCCTCACTCTTTGGGGCCCAGTCACACGGCCCTACAGTAGATACTGGTTGGTGACTACCTACAACCAACCAGACCGGTCTCTTATGTTTGATCATTGTTTGTAATGTGGAAAAAAAGTACAAGTATCCACTCGCTGGGGTGACCAAGCTAAAAGAAGCATTTACCTAAGTAAACATTTACCAACATACTCAAGCAGCTAAACAGTGCAAAGCTTGTATAGTTAAAATATATTTGAAGTACCTAAAGTAAATGTACTTATCATGTAGAATGGCTATTTTATGAATATTTTATGCAGGATATTATTGGATCATAATTACTGATTTATCTCTCGCTAATGTTGGAGCTGCTGGTGATTTTAATGTATGTATTGCTCTGTAGCTTGAGATATAATATTGCAATTTGTCAGCAAAAGAATTTAAGTTCAAATAAATAGGATAAACTACTGTGTAGTGGAGTAAAAGAAAGCAGCACCGCATGGAAATACTTATATTAAGTACAAGTATATCAGTAATCCTCAGTAAAGTTCAACCCCTTATTGGACATGCCCCTGAGCTGGAGTCACTGCGGTCATTGCTTTTTTTGGCTTTTGACTCTTATGGTCCTGTTCTCAGGACTTTTTGCTCACACCTCATATTTAAGATGTGCTAAGTGAGATTAATGGGGAGTTGGAGTACAGACTTATCAATCAACTAGTCCACTTGTCTGGGCTTGATCCTGGACCACTTACAATCCTTCTGATTTAATGTGTAATAAATTAGTTTTTAAGGTCGTTGCATTCATGAAAATGAAGACAAGTAAAGTTTTATGAATCACCACTGAATAAGATTTATACTTCTGGTGACTCGTGCACCCCTGCTGGCCTCAGACTGAATCCTGTCAAAGTCATCTTCTTCCCCACTCCCTGCAGCTTCAATCAAAAGGAAACGCTTAATATCCCGCAAGACCTCACTTCAGACTTCTTCCATACTGGGAATCCTTTCAAAGTGACAACATGACACAGAGTGGGTCTCTTCTTTTTCAGTGTTTGTTTCCAAACAATAACCAGAAAATGAGACACAAATCTGAGGGGATTTTCCCTGGCTTTGTAAGGAGCAGTCGAGAAGCGCGGTGACATGTCACTGCTATTAATTCATCCCTTCGCAGATGTTCTATTCAAAGCCAGATTTACTGTCTGCATGGAGGTAGTTTACCAGTAGATCTGTAGCTTGATAGACAGCAGAAAAAAGGAAAATAAAGTCTGACAGAAAAGAGCAGGTGGTGTGACAAATTAAAATGCATCAGTAGTGTAGTGTTACCAGAATCTTAATTGGTGAAAGTGAAATGACTGATTTTGTTGAGCATAATCTCTGAGCAGAAATGTATGGGTATCCCTTAATTATTAATTTCAGCATTGTTAAGAGTCTAACTATGCCCCGTATCCACTCATAGCTAATGTGGCATTTACATAACTGGTATGATTTCCCATCGTACCACTGAATAGATCGCTCTCAAATCACAAGAAATAAAGTTCCCTGTGTGAATACTAAACGTCTTTTCCCTGTGGTCTCATCATAATATATGCAGGTCACTAGACACTTGTCCAGGCACCACTTACAGCCACACAGTTCCATTATGTACCTTAAATTACAGCATAAATTATCCCTGTCACAGTTAATATTATCAAAACTTTATCACACCAATCCAATTTCTGTTACAATGCGTGCAGAGCAATTACTGTGTCTGATGTGTAATGCAGAATCCAGCAGAACCTTTTTATCCCCCTCCAAAAATGTCATACCGCATTTCGCTGCCAGAGGGACAGTCAACTCCTGCCAAACGTGGAATTAAAAGTTTATGTTCCTTTCCTATAAAGCAAATGGAATAACTACCAACCAAATTATAAAACCATATAGATATATGCATACTCAATAACCTTTTTTTTTTCTTTCCTTTTCTTAAATTCACCTTTTTATGACACCAACAACCCCCCGTCAGGTACATAGGTTTCATCTCAGAAGAAACGCGACAGTGACATGATCTTTATCTAATTTAAAAAAGGTTTTATTTAATTTCCTGAAGGTTAATGAGAAGTTTATCATCCGCGACAAAATCCACTTTTTCTTGCTAACAACGTAGCGGGTTGTGATAAAGCAGAATGCTCACGCTCAGCAAAAAGAAGATGAGACTAGGATCCACAGAGAAGGGAAAGCTGCATTAGTATTCTGTGTTTGCTGGCAGGTATAAAGTGCAGAGGAGCAGTCTCTGAGTTTATCCCACCCATGTTTGCTTTCTGCCACATAAGATCAAGGGTTACATACACCTGTCCAGCTAAGTAAATGAGGTGGGTGGATGCCTGGAACCATCATGTATGACCTTAACACATTTCTGATACCTTCACCCACCAGCAGGAGGGATAAAGGTGGCAGCTGTTTTAACAAACAGAGGTGTCTGGAGAGCCAAAACATCCTAAAACGTCATATAATATTTCAAATAGATTTGTAACATTAGAAACTGTTCAATTTTTGTACTACTCACACTTTTATACACACACTTAAGATATGTGGAGGGATGAACAGAAGGCTAATTTGCTAATGGTTTCTATTTCTTTCCCTTTTGGGGTATTTTTATTAATTGCACTCTAGTTAAATTGTGCTTATTCCTAAGATAAGTATTACTCTCCACAGAAAAGAGCTAATCCAACTAAGAAAACGAAAATCAATTTCAGAAAGTTCAATTTAAATACAGTTTTTCACAGGAACTATCTAAAAATACTGAGAGCACCCAATAATCATAAGCAAACAAAGAAATACCATTAATTATTTAATTTATAAATTATATAATGTTTTTAACTTTTTGCCGTTTCTCTTGCAGCCCCAACATTAAGAATACACTTCAAGTCAAACTATACCTTAATATTCACTTGGTACAACTTTCACCTTTCACCTCTGAACATAGGCCACTGGTTACATTAACTATTAATTTGCATCATGACAATACTCATTATCCAAATGCTTCTCAGGGAAACAGTCAGCCGTGTGCTACCCGGAAAGCTGTCAGCGTTACGTTCAAAATACACAAGCACCGATCTACAGGCCAGCGGACATTTTCTGTGTTCGGCCAGTCAACCTCATGTATACAGCAGCTCAGCTAAACAGTTGCATGCGCACTTGTCCTTAGTGTCGAAGCTCCTCAACATAAATGAGGACACAAAGTTTGCCAAAATAACAGCACAAGCATATTAATCTCAACAAGCCTAATCACAGATATTTTAATGAAGCTAACAAAGGCAAACTGGCTAAAGCTAAAACTCAAAGCCAACAGGCTCAGTATGAGCCTGAGTACAAGCAGAAGATCAGAGCAGCTACAAGGAAAATTATGGAGATGAGGGAAAAGAGGAAAGAGTTGATGTCCTCTAATCTGAAAAAAAAAAATACAACCAAAATATATTTCCATAAACAGTAAGAGGGGAAGAAAGAAATGACAGAAAAGACACTCAAACTATATTATGTGCCATTTTCTTATAAGGTACCTTTCTTTAATATCCTTACACAAAAAAAAACAAAACAACAAATTAAGAATGTTATCACTGTAGAGGTCATACTTCAAATAAATATCACAAATTAGGGAAAAAATTAAAAAGGTTTTGTCTCCCTTAACAAATCACAGATTTAATGCACTGCCTGGCAATCGCACAAAGTGACGCTAAAAATAGCATCCCAAAGAAAGATGGGTTTTCAGAAAAAAAGTGGAGAGGTGTTCCCAGCTTTCACAGCTCCATGAAAGGCTGTGTGGGTAAACTGTTCAATAATTTAAGAATGAAAGAGTCAGAGAATCCAGAGAAATGTCTAGAACCGAGCAACAAGCCCAAAGAATCTAATATTGAATAGCTGTGATCTTCAAGCTCTCATTCAGCACAGCATTGAAAACAGACATGTTTCTGCAGTGGAAATCGCCACATTGGCACAGGAAAACTTAAAACCTACTGTCAGTGAACACAGTTTGTCCACGCATCCTCAAATACCAGCTCAAAAGTACAATAAATAAATAAATGAACGCACACATAACCAATCATCACCTTGTTTCTTTGGCCCACGTGCATATAAGAGAGATTGATGGAAAACTCGAACCTGAGAGAAATGAATGACTTTAATATAATTTATGGACACAGAGTCTTCTGGGCTAAAGAGGAAAGAGACAATCCTGCTTATTTTTAGCAAAAACCCCACATTCAGTGTTGCATATGGAATCTACCAACTGAGCATTTGCGCTCCTGTTAATTGTATCATCCTGAGTATTTTTTGAGTTTCTAATGATAAACTCAAAGGATGTACCCATTTGCAAAAAGGCAGAAATCACTTAGCAATTACACATAATTATTAATTTGCTTGAAATGCCCCTTCCAGCCCATTGAAAAAATGGATACATAGAACAGAGGCACCGAGGGATGGTAAGGAGTGAGAGAGAGACAGAGAGAGAAATAAAAACAGAGACAGACGGAGGGCACAAAGCTCATTCTTGTGAATAAGAGATGTGAGATGTTGCCACGGTGATATGCCACTTGTGGGAATAACTGTGAATGCAATGTGCCAGAGAAATGCATGCAGCTGCAGCAAAGTAATAAAAAGGGATCACAAAACAAAGGCATTATTCAGTCTTCAGAGGCTAGGACAGTCTGCCCTTTTGGCCCCTTTTTCAGAGGGAGTTTTATGCTTTCATTACTTCATCTCAGTATACCAGTGATAGATCTCTCCCTAGCCTCTGGTTTGCAGTCAATTTATCAACAAGAATATTTCCAAAGAAACTGACGTAACTGGAGGAAAAAGAGGATGTAATTTCTAATTAATTGATCTTTTTGAGGAGAAATTTTAGTCATTCATACTTTTTAATACAGGTATGAACAGAATTACATCAATTTAATACATTTAATAGAGTTTTAAATTAACATAACTATATATCTAGATAGATGTAAGAAAATGGTACATAATATGGTTTGATAGCTTTCACTGATAACAGCTTAGACCTGCTGCGTAATTTTTTTCTTCCTCTGTGTCTGCTTATTACATTTTTTTGTTTGTTTGTTTTATTCCCACCTGCTTTTTTCATATGATTTTTACTACATGAATTCACAGAGGGGCAATCCCAGTTTACTTCTCTGTGAATCACTACCTTATCGTGGTGGAGGGCTTTGTGTGTCCCAGGGATCCCAGGGGAGTCCGGCTTTGTCTCAGTCTGAAGTTGCCCTTGAGAGGCGGCAGGCTCGGATGGGTATTTATATGTATTTATTTATATTTATTTATTTATATTTATTTTGATAATCTCTAGTCCTGTGTTCAGTGTGTTTGTATTGCTTCCTCCCAGTCTCGTTGTGTCTGATTAGTTTCAGCTGTGTTTCCCATCCCCTTATCGTCCTCTGTGCATTTAAGCCCTCAGTCTTCCTCTGCTCGTTGTCACGTCATCCACATTGGCTGTGTGTTCTCATGTTTGTTGCAGGTTCCCTCATTATGCCAAGTTGTGAGCTCTTCATTTCCAAAAGTCCAAGTTTCTAGTTTATCTTTTGTTTGTTTGTTTTGGTGTGTGTTTTGTACCTTTTTAGTTGTTGAATCACAGGAATAAAGCTGCCTCTGAGTTCTGCGTTTGGGCCCTACCCTCACCTGCCACACAGCCTTCTGAGACATGGAGGGGCCTTATTGAGAGGAACAGCCTGACAGATCTGAACTTGAGTGGTGTGTGTTACCGGACTTCTGTGCAAGTTTGTCCATATTAAACACAATGTTCTAATATAAGGGTGTCCATAAGTGACTCTGGATAAGCACAAGAGGAAGGATGGACGGAGATTGATCTACCTGAAGGATACTTTGTCCCCACATTCACTATGACTGTGCACATATCAGACAATCATAATAATAATAATAATGATAACAGAAAATATCTCCCTACATTATTCATGCATGCAGTCAATTACAAGTGTGTCTTTGCCAGGTGAGGAGGCGACAAATTAAATTAACACCTTGGTTCCTAAAGACGAAAAAAATACTAAGGAAAACAGTGGTTGGAGACCATTTGACCGAAATGACTGTGACTGTGCAACCTTTGCCTTTGAAATGGATGCATCAAAGACATGGTCTTAGACCACTCTTCAGTTAGTTGCTGTCTTCAAGTCAGCTTTAGTGAGTGAAGATGGCGGTAAAACAGGAAGAAAACGACAATAAGACAGAGTTAGTTTGCTGTCATTTTTCAACTGAAGTGGTTCATATTCAACCCACACAGTCTGTTTGTGAGATTCTCATGGTTAAATGTGATAAATTGCAAATTTAAATCAGAAGTGTCGACATGTATCAGAGGAGAAGGGCAAAATCCTAGGGCTAAGGGCCGACCTCTTCTCAAATAAAATGCAAGAGACTGAAGAAAAATCATGTTAACAATATTAGTTTTAACTCTTCTGGGGACAAATTATTCTATTACATTGTACAAACTATTCCCCCATAAAAACCTGAAATCTGTGTTTAACAACTACATGATTACTGCTGTGAAAAGACATGCAGAGATGTTTTCTTTGTGTACTGATTTTTATGTAGAAATGTGACTAAAAGCTTTAAACACTGGAACCTCTCTGCTCTTGAATTAAGCAGGAATGCTGGGCTCTGCACTAAACACCCAGGACCAAGTAAAGAGCAACAGGACAGAGCAACCAACTGGTCACCACAAGCACTTGCAATCAGTACTAGA